>NW_024371926.1:3696649-4081357 GCF_014805655.1 Passer montanus
AGGGAGGGAGGGAGGGAGGGAGGACCAGCCACCAGCCCAGGTCTCCTTACCCTTTCCGAATGGCGATGATGATGGCTCCCAGCAGGATAATCAGGATGATGAGCCCTCCAGCACAGATTCCCAGGATCAGACCCATCTCCTCCGAGTGCTGGGACACCTCCAGGGGACGCTTGCTCTCTTTGCAGGCAGCTGCCAGGGGACAGGGCCAGGCAGAGGGGTGGGTGGACACGGGTGCTGTGAGCGCACACCACACTCCACTCCAAGGGGATTGGCAACATCAGGCATGAAAACACTGGGATTTGTCCCATGGGATGCTCATTTCTCCATGAACACAAGTTATGCAGCCAAGACACTACAGGGCTCTGCAGCGCCACACTATGACTGTGGACAAGTCCCTCTCTCAGTTCCAGTGAGGTGGGACAGTCCCTTTGTGCATCTTTCATCACACACACCACCACCACATCCATCATCCACCCCTGGATCAGCATCCAGCATCACCATTCCAGCCCCACCCCACTAACAGCATCAGGAAGGAAAATTCAACGAAGGGAAAAAAACCCCAGATGCTAAAGAGAGTGGGAAACAAAGGAGTGTGGGGTGGAGCAGGGATAACCCATCACATGCAGCCCAACCACCACCAGTGCTGGTCCAAACCCACTGGCAGAGCCCCGACCGCCGGAGCCGCGGCCTCGCTGGGGTCAGGGGAAGGGAGAGCTCACCTTTGCGAGCGATCCGGACACAGTTCAGCCGAGTTTCCTGTGGAGGTAAAAAGGGGGGTCAGTGCTGGATGAGCATCCCAGCGGCTCCGCTCCCCACTCTCACCCAAGCGAGGCTGGGTGGGCACAGGCTGGTCCATTGGTGCTTTGGCCCCCAAATTGAGGGAGTCCATGGGTGATTTGTGCTGTGGCACCCAAAGAGCTCCTGGGGACCCACATCCCAAGAGATGCTGCTGAATGATCTGTCCCCAACACTCCCAGGTTTAGCCGGAGCCACTGCTCCTGGCACAGAGGGGATGGTGAAGCTCAAGAGCATGGAGAACCCAGCAGACACAGCCAGTCCACATGTCACCAATGTGCCACCAGCTACAGCTGAAACACTCCCAGGATGTCATCCAGAGCTTCATGGGTTTGTCTTTCCACTTAAGTTTCAAGCCCCAGTCCTGGTGCTCTGCATGTGCTGCCAAGGTTGCCACAAGGTTCCAGCTTAAGTCTCCAATAGTTTTAACATTTGCAATTTAGGGATGGGTACAGATAAAATATTCCATTTTTCCATGCATCCAACTTCTGTTGCAAAATAAAAAGCACCACTTTGGCAGTATTGTCTTCTCCAAGCATCCTCCAGTCTCTCAAGACACCAGGCACCAATGCGCTCCATCCACCCTTGGCCCAAGACCTGCCCATGCCACATGCCCAGGGCAGGGCCAACTACAGCACTGCTCTCCCTGGGATCTCCAGCTTTTCCTTTCTCCTGCTTCTTGCTTCATCTGGCACAAAACCCATGAAAAACCCCAGCTACGATCCAGCGTTTTTTCAACATCTGATGGCAGCTGGGATAAATCCATTACCTCCCAGCAGGACAGACGTAACACAGCATCAGCCACCAGTTATTAACCAGTGGTGCCAAGCAAGCCAGAGCCAGGACCCTCCCTGTCCCTCTCGGCTCTAATTACAACAAAAAAATGAGGAGTGAACAACCCCGGAGCAAAGAAAAGGACTCAGTAACCACTATGCAGCAGGACAGAAATGTGCAGGATGAGGATGCTCCTGCAGGTTGGACAGGAGCTGCTGGAGCAGGTGATGCCAAGAAGGGTCCCAACAGCATCCAGGTGGTCCTGTGGGTGACTTGGAGGAATCAGCCTGGTGGGTGCAGGGGGTGCAGCTCCGCAGAGGGAACTGGCAGCAGCAGGGAGGGAAGGGCAGCCCGGGAGGTCCCAGGAGTTCTCTGGAGCTGGGACTGGCCGTCCTGCCAGCACTGGGTCCCAGCAATGACACACAGCTCTGGCTGCCCAAACAGTCCTTCTCCAACCCAGGAACAGCCCCAGGAATAGGGGCTGCCCTGCACTGGTGCTTGTTGGTGTCCTGGCTGGTACTGCAGTGGGTGGGGGAAATTAGGCTACTCCACCCCCCTGCATCGGCACGGAGATGGGGACAGGCACCAACCCAGGGATGCTGGAGCAGGACACCCACCCATCATCTCAACATGCCATAAGGGTGGCCTGGAGCACCAACTGCCCCCTAGCAGGACATCAGGGCTGAACCCAGAGGGTGACCCAGGGTAGGGCAATCTAAAAGTTGTCCCATTTTTACCAACCCCCAGACCCCAGCCTGCCCTTACCAGGTGCCAGGGCTACTCACCCCTTTGAGGTTGCTCATGGCCTGGAAGTAGATGAGATAGGCCTTCTTGGGCTCCAGAGGCGGGTTCCAGTAGCCGCTGTAGGTCTGGTTGTCCCCCACGGTGAAGGGCTTGGCCTCGGTGAGGCTGCTGGCAGGCAGCTCTGCCCCAAAGTAGTGCACGGAGCCGCGGGACATGGCATCATCGAAGGTGAGCGGCACCGGGAAGCACTCCTGCCCCCCCAGCTCCCGCTTCAGCTTCTTGGGCCGGTCCTCCTCCACAATCACCTGATAGGTGCTGGTGAGGGCCAGGCACAGGTTAGTTTTGGGAAGAAGGGTCCTGCCCTTCCTTGGACCCTGCTGTGTCACCCCATTTTGGGGTCTCGCCCTGACATACCTGATGGGAGCCCCTCTGCCCTGTGCTGGCCGCAGTAGCACCGTGATGGTGCTCTCTGACTCGCTCAGTGGCGATGGCATGTCCCCGTAGTCGAAGGCGGGAGCTGCAACAGGAGCTGGGGTGAGTCCTGGGGCTCCCCCGGCTTAGGGGGAAACTGAGGCACGAGCAGCTTTGCCCAGGGCAAGGCATCACCCAGTGGTGTCATATGAATTATTTCAAATGAAATAAAAAGCCTCTCCATGTCTTGTTCAAGAGTTGAGAGACAACCCGTGGGTGTGCACAAGGGAGGTTACCAACACCAGTATGGCACAAGAGAAAAAACCAAGAGTGGGATCCAACCTCAGCAGGACCCAAATGCTCCAGTCTTGAGATGTGCCCAAGAACAGCACCACTCAGAATCACTGGCACAGTGTGAGCTTCCCCCACCCCAGAGCAGAAGCACACCTGAGCCAGCCCAGCAGCACCCCCCAAACCAAGGTGGGGGACCCCCCTCATGCCTGGCATAGTCTTGTGGTCCCCAAACCATCACTGGCAGCCACTGGGGTCCAGCTTGAGCTGCTTTGTCCCAGTGCACCCATTCACACTCAGTTTGGCCCATTTGCTGCAGTTAATGCAACACCATGGACAGGAGCAAAGAGCTCCGAGTACTGCACAGCTTATTAACAAAGCCCAATTAATCCCTTGCTCGTACACTGAGAGCTCAGACAACACTGGGCCAGCCAGGCCCCCCAGACAGGGACCCACCAGTCTGGGACTGCCTGGGGGCTCACAGCACAGCTGCCACCACCAAGAGCATCTTTCTATGGCAGTATCCAGCCACCAAAACACTGCCAGTCACCAAAACCACAGGACTGAGCCAGCGGCTCCACACCACCATAGGACACCTGAGTGGAGGAGAAGCCCCAGGAGCAGGAAGGGAGTGGGGGAACCTACCGGAGATGTTGGTGGTGATCTCGGTGAGCGCCGTCTGGCCAAAGCCCTTGCCGGTGCGGGCCCGCACGGAGAACAGGTAGGTGGTGCCGGGGTGCAGGTTGGAGAACACGTGGTAGGTCTCATTGCGCAGCTTGGACACCGTGCGCCGCGGGCCCGGGACATTCACTGCAGGGTCTGAGGACTCGATGCTCTGGTAGCTGATCTGCAGAGACAGGGCACAGCATCGCCCGTGGCCGTGGGAGAGGAGACAGGGCCCAGATTCAGGTGGAGAAGGGATTATTAAAACAACTAATTCAGAGGAGGGGGTGATCACGGGGCAGCCTGGAGGCAGCCAGGGACTTTTTGAGATGAAACAAAAGCAGAGGTTCACTGGAAAAGCCAAAGGGCTCAGGAGTAGCAGCAGCTACCTCTAATCCTCATGGCCAACAGCAGAGGTTGTCCCAGACTCCTCCAACACACCCCTCAACAGGACCCTCCCATGTCCCCAGTACCCCAGGTGCCACACCAGCCAGGATGTACCTCGTACTGCGTGATGAGGCCATTGGGCTCCACCGGTTCCTCCCACTTCAGGAATATCATGTCCTCCAGTGGGGTGAAGGTGAGGGACTCGGAGGCAATGCCGCCAGGCACTGGGGAAGGAAAGGAGATGTACTTGTATGCAGCTGGAAACCAGTCTGTAAGGAGAAATCCTCCAGGATACCCCTCTAGGTGGCTGTGGCAGTTGTGCCCTGTGACCAAGCCACCACACTCCCTTTGCCGTGTCACCCACCTCCACCCAGTGCCACCAGACAGGATTGGTGGCTCCTCAGGAGACACCCAAGGCATTGATGCTCCTGGACCCACTGGTGACATTTTGCCATGGGAGGGGGAGGTCCCCACACCAGTACAAACCCCACAAGTACCAGCGGCAGCACAGGTTGCCCAAGCTTTCCAGCATGAGGAAAAGAATAAAGTCCCTTTTCCCCCACAACCCAAATTCCCCCCAGAGCCATTAGCATCCTGTGGAGACACTGCCAGCAAGCAGCAACATCCTCACATGCAGACGGGCTCCGGGCTCGACGTGGCCCGGCCTCCCCTCTAATTAACATCACCACAATAATAACTGTAATCACCGACGGCAATCAGCGGAGCCAGGATCAATATCCGCTCCTTTATGATGGATTTCTCCACCCGAGGCGGTCAGCGAGGAAAGGCAATGGCTCGGGAAGGCACCGGCAGCATCCCCCACTCCCAAACCTTGCAGGGGACAGCAGCTCTTCTCTCTGATTGGCTTTTCTCACAGCTTTTGTTCGGGTGTAATTACGGGACTGGGAGAGAGGGATCACCTCCCGCGCTTCCCACCGTGCAAACGAGCCGTTTCCACCTGATTTACAAGTTAATTTAATCAGAGGCACTGTGTCCTACACGTGTACACAGGCGCTTATTAAATTCAGGAAGAATTACGGAAACCTGTAGGGCAGTAAAGTGTGTACCTACAGAGACTGGGTTTTAATATACAGAACCTACACTATATATAATTATACGTTATTTTCTATTATTATATATAGCCTGCATGATATAGACAATGACATCTTATTTTCTATTATTATATGTTGTATCATTGCTATTGTCTATAGGATAATTTATATATTATGTTAATATTATAATACCTACATATTCACATATATATATATACACACACATACATAGATATTCAAGTACAGGTATCGTGCTTCCATCCCAGGTTGAGAGAGGCAAAGGATGCACACAACAGCTCCCAGGTGTGCACCTACCCTTCTGCTATCCGTATTTGCACACATATATTTATTTATGGAATTATATATATTTATCCTGAGTTGCATTGCATGCTCGTGCCTGCTCCCAGGAGAAGTGGCTCCCTGCAGCACCATCACACTGGTATTCCCACAGGTCCATGGGATTGAGTTTCATCATTCCATGCACACACAGAATGAAGTCTCCAGCTGTGGGTCACCTGGATCCATGGGGGGCACTGAAACACCAGCTGGACAACCTATGGATGCAGCACACTTCCACACGCCCAGCACAGCTCTGCCTGGGGTCCAAGAAGGATGCTGTAAACAACAGCCTTGGTTTGGCCCAGTTACTTGGATTTTCCAGCCCCAAACCAGGGTTTACCACTCAGGATGGGGAGGTGCATCTTCGCAGCCCACCAACAGCAGCCCCAGGGGATGCTGCTGCCAAAACTGGCCTTGTGCCAGAATAAACCACAATTAAGGGTCCTATCATTAACGAGCTTTCGGCACCTTGGTTTACTTGCAGGGGCAGCTGTTCATCCCGCAGTTCTAGGATGAAATCATCATCCTCCCAGGCAGGCTGGGCTAGACACGTGAGGAGTATCTGCCATATATCCGTAGGAGGATTCCATAGATCTATCACCACAAGACTGAATGTATACACAGCCTCAAGTTCAATCCAAGGGGGAAGCCAGCAGCCCCAGTTAATTGAGGCACAGGAAAAAGCAGCTGGAGTGATTATAGTATAGCAAAAAGACATCTGGAGCTCCTGTATTAATATTCCATAAGCAAACAGCTGGAGCAGTCACAGCCCAGTGAGAACAACTGGAGCAATTATAGCTGGAAAATAAACCACTGGCAGGGCGGAGCTGGGTGCCCCCGCTGGGGCAAGCTGAGGGTTGAGGATGTGGAAAGTGTTGGTGTACAGAGGAAGGTGCTGGATTTAGGCTTTGAAGATGAAAAAAGAGTTGCTTTCAGCGCCTCTCCAGCTCTTCAGATTTTGCCTTCCAGCCTGGGAGACGGGAGTGAGCTTTGCACACGTAATGGCAAGTGCTGTGCAGGGGAATTCCATGGCAGGCTTTTCCTCAGGGGTTCTCCGGGGCTCTGGAGGCAGCTCAATCCCTTGCAATTACCAGTTCAGTCCCTTTAATTGCTGATTTTTTATGCTTAAAAAGTGCTTTGGAGATTAATTCCGTTCTTGCTTAACAGATGACTCCGTGAGAGGCAGGGATGCTCCAGCCACACTCAGCAGTGGGAGAGGCCAGCCCCTGATGTGGCCTGTCACTGATGGGCAGCACTGGACACATGGAGCCAGCTCTGTCCTGCACCTCCTGCCATATCCCCTGGATCTCCAAAGCCCAGAGTGACTCAGGCACTGCTGATGGCAAGCTGCAGTCAGGGTGAGGGGCAGGTAAAGCCAGACCTGGTAAAGGAAACCAACTTCTCCAGCAGCCTCAGCTTGAGCAGATCCTCAGGGAAGGGCTCACCAGAGCAAGAGATTCCAAAACCAGGAAGTCCTGGAGCAATGCTGGAGCGTCCATCAAGGATGTCCTCCCACTCAGGTGACAGGGAACCCAGAACAGGGCACAGCCAGAACAGGTGGAAAACAGGAGCAAAGCTGCTGCCAGAAACTGGGGCCTTATCACTGCAGAGGTCTCTGCACAAACCCAACCCCACCCGAGAGCAAACTTCACCAGGGAAGAGCATCAGGGAAGCCAAAAAAAGCTGCACCTGCCCTGGTGAACAGCACTTTCCCAGAAATGCAGCAGTGCCCAATCCATCAGAAACCGAGCAGATAAAAGATGTTACCTAAGTGTAAAGTATTAATTGTTTTAATTGCTGTTATTATAGCTGCCAGGCTTTGGTTCCCAATAACAAGTGAGTGAGGATGACCTGTGCTTGAGAAGCTGCTATGAGCCAACACCCACACCCTCCATTGGGCCAGTCAGGGGTAAAATTCCACTCCAAGGATGAGGGCAGTGTGTCCACAGTGACATCCCCATCCAACCCCTGAGCTCCCCAGGCATCTCCCTTCCCCAAACACCATCACTGCCCCTTTCTTTCACCTCCTGTTGTACACCTCTGGGGCTGTGAGATCCTTTTCACCTCCCCCTTGGATCAGGAGATATTCCCATCATGCCCATGGGCCAGGAGCCAGGGATGCACACCATGCCACAGGAGAAACCCCAGCAGCTCACCAGCTACAGAGTTCCAATTTCGTGGATGATGGACCTCCTTGAGCAGACTCACCATCCTCATCTGTCTGGAATATCACCTCCTTGCCCTCCTTGCGGCCCTCGGGGTTGGAGAGGATGAGCTTGACGTGGATGTTCTTGTAGGGCAGCAGATTTTTGATGGTGTAGCGGTTGGCGTTCCGCTCCATCTTCACACACTCCTGGAAGGTCTGGTTGTGGCCACTGCCCACGAAGTAGCGGTAGCACAGGGACATGGTGTAGGTGTGGCAGCGAGTCAGGTTGTAGCCCAGCGGCTCCCACTGCAACGTCAGCTGTCTGGACTGGATTTCGGAGAAAGCCAGGCCTCTGGGGGCTCGCATGGGCTCTGTGGGGAAGAGAGACGGGGAGAAGTGAGTGAGGTGGCAAACATCTCATGGATTTATGTGTCTTATCAGGGAAAACACTTTTATCCATAGGGACAAAAGGGACGAGTGCAGAGAGCAACCCTGACTGCAAAACTGGGACCAGCCCCAGCACAGAATGCTGCTGCCCTGCAGATAGGGCTGGGGACACCACTGGGGACATCTCTCAGTCACCAACTCTGCAGGGACAGCAGCTGCCCCACGCGCTCATCCTTCCCTGTAGAGGTGAAGCAGGGTGCCAGCCCAACAAGCAGCCCTAGCTACGCAGAGAAAGGTGCCTGCCCCATGAGAGCCCTTGTGGTGTCATCACACCCAAGTCAGGCTCTCGAGACAAGAGGGACCAAGTGCCATCAGTGGGAGGGAGTTTAATTAGCTCTAACTGGAGTGAATGGGAGAAGTTAACGAGGGGGCACCTCTGCCAACAGCACACACACACAGACACACGGGTGCCTTGGGTTAGCTCCTCTCCTCACCACAGGAAGGGGCAGGGCTCGGGGTGCCAGGAGAGCTGTCCGAGGGACGCCATGGGGCCCACCTGCGCACTTGGTGCGGCTGATGAGGGGCGGCCCCGGTTTGCCGGTGCCCCCCTCACCGGGCCGGGTGAGCAGGACACTGATCTCGTACTCCGTGTCAGGGTCCAGGTGCCAGAGCTTGTAGGTCTGCATGTTGACAGCGTGGACCTCGGACCAGGGCCCCGAGGTCATGCGGTACTCGATCTCCTTGCGCACGATGGGGCCGTCGCCGATGATGGAGTTGGTGTTGAGCTGGATGATGAGGTAGGTGGAGCCGGCCCGCAGCAGCTGGGGGGGGGCGATGGGCGTGGGGGGCTCTGGAAGAGAGCACAGAAGGGGCAGGTGGAGCATCCCCAGAGCCAGCACAACCACAGGTTTATTTTATGGTTTACAGCCTGCAGTCAGACACATTTCCAGTGTCTCTTCCCACACAAACCCACCACACTTAGGCTGGAGAAGGGAACCTTTAGGCTGACCTAACTATGGCCTTCCAGCATCTGAAAGGGGCTACAAAAGAGATGCAGAGGGACTTTTTACAAGAGCATGTAGTGACAGTACAAGGGAAAATGGCCTCACACTGACAGCGAGTAGGTTTAGATTAGATATTAGGAAAAGATTCTTCCCTGTGAGGGTGGGGAGGCCCTGGCACAGGCTGCCCAGAGAAGCTGTGGCTGCCCCATCCCTGGAAGTGTCCTAGGCCAGGCTCTGTGCAACCTGGTTGAATGGAAGGTGTCCCTGCCCATGGCAGGGGGTGGCGCTGGATGAGCTTTAAGGTCCCTTCCAACCCAAACCATTCTGGCATTTGTGCTGCAGAGCACAGAAACTCAGATTCCCCACCCAGAGGACGTGGGAGTCACCCAAGTACAGGACAACAACATCCAGTCTTCAAAGTTCAGTCTGTGCCTGTGCCCTCCATCACTTTCAGAAGGCTTTAACAGCTGCAATAGGGTTTCATCTGATCAAACCTTAATTGTCTTTATAAGTCACACAGCCCAGCATGGTGCCTCACAGTTTCACCATAATTAATTAATTCCCACCTACCGCAATCAGAAATAAATGATCTAAGGCCACCAGGAAAGGGAGTTTCTGGTTTTCTGCTGCACAGTCCATGTTTAGCAACTCTTCCACAGCGGGACACTGCAATCCCCGTGTTCCAGGCATCCCACCTTCCTCTGCACACAGCAGAGCAGGAGTGGCCCACCATGGCCCAGAAGTGGGCGAGGGCAGCTCACCCACCTTTGACGATGAGCTCGGCGAAGTTGGAGACGCCGGCGCCGCGGGGGGACTGGGTGACACAGCGGTACAGGTCCTGCTCCACCTTGGACACCGCGTCCAGCTGGAACGTGGCCAGGAAGCGCCGGTGGCTGATGTGCTTCACCGAGGCAGCAGGGACCACCTCACCATTCTGCCTCTGCCCACAGGACACACACAGAGTCACAGGGGGCATGGTGGCACCTCCAGAGCCACCAGGGGTGTCCCCACGTGATGTCTGCTTAAAAGCAGGGGGATCGCCCTTGTCCTGCCATGTCCAGCGGGGTTTTCCCCACAGGACAGCCATGTGTGGGGCTGCCTGCGGCCGATTCACCACAAGCATTCCTCACCTGCATGAGGAAACGCTCAGCCTCGGCAGCCTTGCCAGCGGCCACGCACTGGAAGGTGGCATTTTGTCCCGCATTCACCTCCACATCACCCAGGCGGGAGAAATGAGGCGCTTTCGCTGCCGAGGGACAAAGCAAGGGGTGAGGAAGGACCTGAGGTCCAAGGAGACACACAGCAGCACTGCCACAAAAATCTCTCCCCACCCAAAAACCCACCCAGGATGTCACAGCTGAGCCGAGCTTTGGACAGGCCTGATGCCCACCCTCAGAGCCTGGCTCCGAGTGAGGAATGTGTTCCAGCCCCCACAGAACCAGCCAGTGTCCCAGGGAGGGATAAGCCTTTCTCTTCAGCACCACACAGTGCTGGTGCCAGATGCAGGGTATGGGATTGATAGAGGGGGCAGGTCTTCTGCCCAGCCTGCAAGAAATAGGAGGTGACCCCAAGAGCCATTGTGTTGGGACAGTCTGGGATTTTGGACCCCCCACCAGCCTGGGTGGCCCCTCTTGATGGGGACACTCATGTCTCGTGTTCAATCTGTGCTTTTCTAAGGTTTTATAAAAACTAAAAGCAACATTGCAGCTTTTTTAGTGGGGATAGGGACGGAGATGCAAAAAGGAGCCTCAGAGGTGCCCAGGAGATGGAGCTCCACCAGCGCAGGTAACATCAGGACACCCAAGTGCCACCAGGCTGCACCCTGACATTAGGCCCTCTGCTCTCCCCAAAACCATCCCAATGGACACCAGTTCCAAGCCCTGCTGCCCAGCCCAGCCCAGCAGCAACCCCCCCTCAGATCCCATCCCATGGCACTCACAGCATGGATAATTCAGGAGCAAAATGTCATCCAGGCCCAGGTACCCCCTGCGCTCGCTGGAAACCACCGCCTCGAAGAGCACCTGCGGCACCAAACAGGGGTCACCCGTGGCCAGGGGTCCAGGCTGGGGCCAGGGGGGCTGCCGGGCCTCACCTGGTACTCGCTGGGCCAGAACAGGCTGACTGCCAGCTCTGCCTGGTGCCACTGGCGGCCGTGCGAGCCGGACGCGTTCCAGACGGCGCTGCCCACCAGGCCCCCCGTGACCCAGACGTAGGCGCTGAGGGTGCCGGGGCTGTGGCCATCCCGGCTGAACATGAAGTAGCTGAACTGGAGGCAGTGGGTGTCATTCTCACTCAGTGCCTGGAAGAGCAGGTGAGCTTTCTGGCCCGGGCTGTGCTGAGAGGAGTTCACCATCAGGTAGGAGCCTGCGGCAGCGGGGAGAAGGGGGAGAGAGTGGAGTTAATTATGAGGATGGTGAAGGGTCTGGAGGGGCCATACAGGGGGTGGCTGAGGGCACTTGGTGTGTTCAGCTGGAGCAGAGGACACTGAGGACAGAGCTCAGGGATCTGCAGCTCCTCCCGAGGGGCAGCTCCCATCTCTGCTCTGGGCCAGGGACAGCAGCCAGGACACGGCTGGAGCTGGGCCAGGGCAGCTCACGCTGGAGATCAGAGCAAGGCTCTTCCCCCAGAGGCTGCTGGCACTGCCCAGGCTCCCCAGGGAATGGGCACGGCCCCGAGGCTGCCAGAGCTGCAGGGATGCCCAGGGTGGGGTTGGTGGGGAGTCTGGGGTTGGACTGGATGCTCCCTGTGACCCCCTCCCAACTAAGGAGATACCATTATTCTAATCTTCCTTTACCACCTCTCCTGAGCTTTGCCAGCAGGGACAGAGAAGGTGGAAGATATGGAACCACAAAGATGCCCATGTGCCCCAGGGTACCGGTCCATGACAGCCCATGAGGATGTGCAGGACAGGAGGGACTTGGGATGGAGTCAGCAGCAGATGCCTTCTGGACAGCAGCAGGAAACTGCAATGGGACCTGGCTGCTGGATGAGGAGGGGAGGATCAGAGCTGCTGCCTCCCCAGGGTCAGGAAAGGCTCCGATGTTGCTCTTCTTTAACTCTCACAGCTTTGGCTGTATCAGTCCCCCTCCCCAGGCAGGCCCAGATGTTTACCTCCATTCCCAGCTCCTCATATCCTTTACCACACAGTTGTCACCACATTTAAACTGTGCTCAGCAGGCACTTGCAGAGGGAAATCCTCCTGGCTTAAGCAGCCAGCATGCCAGCTCTCAGGGGTGCCTGGGATGTCATTCCCAGAGGTGCCCCACCACCAGCAGCTGCTGGGATCCCACCTCCCACCAGCCAACATCACCAGCAGCAAAACCAGGAGTCCCAGCACAGCCTTGAAGCCTTCCTTATAAAGCACCCAGGATGACAATCCCAAATAGGATCCCAAAGGCAGCACCATTCCCTGTCCTGCACGCTCCAAGCCAGGCAGTCTGAAGGCAGGAGGGGGATGCAGGAGTCCCAGCCCTTCGTGACAGCTCCCAGAGCTGTACACCACAGCCATGGGGCTGGCACACAGGATGGATGGGAAGCTTCCCCACCAAATCCTCCCCCTCACCAAAGGCAAGGGGATTATTCATCTCCATTTTAATACCAGCAGAAGCTGTAAGTAACAGAGCTGGGCCATTTATTCAAGCCTACCATTGTTTTCCTGACAGTCAGTGCTTCGTTATCAATTAATTCTAAGCTCAGGCGCTTTCCTCCCCTCGACTCCCACAGAGCAGCTCCAAGAAAAGCCAAAGGAAGGTGAAGGGGAATTGTGGGGAGCACCCATCTATGTCCATGCAGCATTTGGGATCACAGGGGAGACTCATCTACTACCCCAGAGTTTGGGACCTGCACCTGGGGGGACCCCAAAACACCCAGGGTGTCACAGCACCAGTGACACAGTGCCAGTACCAGATGCATCTCCTTCAGGGATGGGAACTGGGGCAAGGGAAAGAAATCCCTAAAAGGGAAATTTTCCCCACACCACTGACCTGCGTGGCTGGCTGGCCCTGCCAGCCCCTTGGGGTGGCTACTCAGGGTGAAATAAAGCAATGACAATTTATTTCCTCCGAGTCCAGCACAGCTCGTTTCACCCACCAAGGGGAAGGCACTATGTCCATGCTTCTCTTTTTTCTCTTCTCATTTCCCCCAGCAAAATTACTTCTGCTCTAATGAGATCAGCCCCATTTGGTCCAGGCAACAGCAGAGTGGAGAGAGACCATTGACCCACCCCATGCCAGGGGACATCTCCCAAAAGCCACCTCATTAATGAATGGGCTCTCGTTAACAAATAGGCCCTTCCTCTGCCCTCTACAAACAAAAAGCCATAGAACCAAAATAAAGAGGCCAAGACTAAAATTAAACCACTGATGAGTTATTTTAAAAGACAGAGAATGCCCATAAGGTCACCTGGGAGCAGGGATGCACCTGAGCATCCTTCATCAGGCAGGGCTTCCCACACACGCTATTTTCCCCTCTTAATTTTCTTCCTGGTGTTGCAGCATTGGAAAAAGCAGGTTCCAACCACTCGCTTTTGTGCTAATTTTATCCTCCTCTGCTGTAAATATCTGGCATTAACCTGAAGCCCAGGGTGTGGGTTGGGTTTCTTTTATAAACATAAGAGAAGCAAAGGTACTTCAAACTGCCAGAGGGCAGGGTTGGATGGGGTATTGGGAAGGGATTGCTCCCTGTGAGGGTGGGGAGGGGCTGGCACAGGGTGCCCAGAGCTGCCATGGCTGTCCCTGGATCCCTGGGAGTGCCCAAGACTCGTTGAAGCCCTGCTTGCCCATAGGGAAGGGGCAGCTCTTCCCATCATGCTGCCCATCCCAAGGGTTCTGCCTGCCACTGCACCCCTCCAGGAAAAACCCAAACAGCCCTGCAAGAAGAGGAGGGAAGAACCCACTCCCCCCACTTCCCTGTCTCGATGAGTTTTTCCTCCTACAAAATCACTGAGAGATAAAAATAAATAAAAAATAACTTCCAAGAGCTATTAGAAGGCAGGGAAGGCAAGCAGGATGACAGGGAGAGGGCGGCACTGCCAGACAAGAGGTGCCAGGGGAGCAGGTCTGAGCACGGCAGCATCTGTCTCCAGGAAATCCCACTGCAAGACAAAGCTGACGTGTGCCGGATCCTTCTCCATGTCACAGCCAGCACAGGAACCAGGGAACCACTCCCCACTCTGTGCTGGACATCTCCCAAAGCAGCCCCAGCACCAAGGGCTGATCTCCCACCACCACACGGTCCATGGACAAACTGCAGCAATTCCCATGGGAGCAAACAATCAGGGCTTCATTGTTCAAGGGTTTTATGGATTGCAGCAGGAGCTGGTTGGGAAGTGGTGCTGGAGCTGAGAGCTGAAGGAGCAGCTCCTTGGATGGGATGGGGAGGCATCAGAGTGCTTCAGGGTGGGGACAACAGCTCAGTCCCCCCCAGCACAGGGACAGGGTTTGCAGGGACACAGCAGCTCCATGCACTGAGAAGCTCCAATGCACAGGGGGTTTTCTAATGTCAGTGAATTTGGAAGGAAAATCTAGGAAAAAGCACATTTGAGGAAAAAAACACCCACAAATATGTTGTTTTAATATTTTGAGTGAGGGACCTTAGAGCCCCTTTCAGTGCCAAAAGGGGCTCCAGGAGAGCTGCAGAGGGACTGGGGACAAGGATGGAGGGACAGGACACAGGGAATGGCTCCCACTGCCAGAGGGCAGGGCTGGATGGGATATTGGGAATTAGGAACTGTTCCCTGGCAGGGTGGGGAGGGGCTGGGCTGGAACTGCCAGAGCAGCTGTGGCTGCCTGTGGATCCCTGGCAGTGCCCAAGGCCAGGCTGAACAGGGCTTGGAGCAGCCTGGGACAGTGGAAAGTGTCCCTGCCATGGCAGGGGTGGGATGGGTTGAGCTTTAAGGTCCCTTCCATCCCAAACCAGTGTGGAATTACAAGCTCACATCTGCCTTACCCTGCAGCTGCTCCTTCAAAAAAGGAGCAATAAAGAGACAAAAACCCCAAAACATTACAACTGCAACATGGGAGAGACCCATCCATCACCTTTAGGTGAAAGAGAGACAAGTCAAGAGAAGGGGGGGAGGGGGGGAACCCTAAACTAAACAAGAAAGCAAGAAGAGAGTCAGATGGAAAGGTAGCAGCAGGTGGCCAGCAGCCAGCACCCACTCCAATAAATCCTACACTCCTTGAAACTGGCTGATCTCCAATAAAAACTCATTTTAATCTGAGACCACGAGACTCCTTTGGAAAGTGCTCCCTGGAGAGGCCCTGGCACTGTGAAATCCGTTTGATCCCCTGAGCTGCTGCAAGGACCGAGGGGGTGATGGGGCTGCAGAAGCCTCAGGTCCCCACCCAAAATGGGGTAAAACCACCCAAATACGGGGTGCCTGCACCCCCCCGGTGCTCCATGATAATGAGCAAACAGCATTACCTGGTGCTAGGGGAGCTGCAGGGACAAGTGTCCGCTTCCCTGGGTGACACTGCAATACTCACACCACCCAACGTGAGATGTCACACCCATCTCCCCATCAATCCTGGAGTTTATTCCCTAAACTCTGTTCCTTTAAGATCCCATCCCCTGCTGAGCCACAGTTTTTTCCTCAAGTAGGGAGAGAAGCCCCATTCCATCCGACCCTCCAGCCCCCTGCAAGCCCCCAGGCTTTAAACTCAGGTAGTTCACTGCAGATTTTAAATTACAGCTGAATGTTGAGCAGAAAACTCAACTAATTACCAGTTTCAGACACTCCATCACAAGCCACCTCAACCCCCAGCTCTGCTTTCCCCAAGAAACCCCCTGGACACACACCAATTAGGATAGCTCAGTTTAAAGCAATTACTTGGAAAAATCATCAAGGGAGGAGCAGGGATCTGCCAGCAGATCCCTGCCACCCAGCACCCAGGACATGCTAGGAGGGACAGGATGGAAGGAAAAGGTGATGGGGAAAGGCAATGGCAGAGCAGAGCTAGTGGAGGGGAAAAGCCAAATTAACTCCTGGCATGAACAAGGCACAAGATAAGCAGCTGGAAGCAGGTTGATGGAACAGTAAAGAGTTTCCTATAAAGCAGGTAACACTGTGACAAACAGAAAAGGCTATTTTCACTGTTGAGCTCTAAACCAGCTATCCTGTTTCTCTGCCCAGCCTAAGCACAGGACTGGCCCTTCAGGATCAGGCAGGAGCCAGCAGTCCCAAAAACAAGGAGCATCCCAAGTCCAGTGCACCTCAATGGGTTCAGAGACAACTCAAGGGGTCACAGCAGGACAGAGTTCGGAGCAGGGAACAAGCAAAGCCCCCAAATTCACCCAGGCATGGTGCCCACATCACCCTCATGGAGTGGGGAGCTCCTCACAGCTGCCTGGCTGGGTCTGCTCCCCCAGCCTGGCCACCAGAGAGGACATGGACCCAGAAAATAACAAAAAACCAGTTTTAAACCAATGAGATTTTTTTTAAAGTCCATTTTCATTTTCTTCTTCTAATTCCCAAGACTTTGGACATGCCTCCAACTCACAAGCCCTTCCCCACACTTGAAAAAGCCAGAAACAGGTTTTTTTCCCCATTTCCCACATAAGCAGGGAGAAGCCAAGTCTAAAACACTGCAGGAATCAAACGAGGAGGATGCACATAGCCCAGCCCTGGGTACAGGACACAGAGGTGGGGTAGGGGCAGAGGGCCCCAGGGGATCAGGGGACGCTGGCACTCACCGTGAGGCAGGTCAGGCATCAGGTGAGGCATCAGGTAACTGCGGATGAGCTCCCAGTCGAAGTCATCGTCCTCGCCCTGGCTGTACTCGCACTGGTTGGGGTCACTGTCCTCCTCGAAGGTGCAGCCAGCTGTGGGGACAGACCTGTCAGCCCCTGAGCTCCCAGACTGGCTGCTCCCTCCCCAAAAGCCCACCAGCATGGTGTGATGCCCCTGGAACGCTGAGGGACTCCAGGCATTCCCCAAGGGCACCGTGAGCAGGGGTCTGGCCCTGGCTGCTACCAGGGCCCCACAGCTCCTGTGCAGCTTCACCAATGACACAAGCTGGCAGGTCTCAGGATGCAGCTCCCAGCTTTGCTTCTTGGGGGTCAGGAGCACAAGGGGTTTTCCCCAAGAAACAGCATTTGGCTGTGGTGGCTTTGATCCCAACCCTCCACCTGTGGCTTGAGCTCCTGGGGTTCTCTCCACAGCCTGATGTGAGTGTGGCATTTCTGAGCCAGGACCCCCAGCCCTGAACGCAGCCCTGCGCCCCCCGCTTGGCACTGCCGAGTCCTTCTGGCAGTCACATTTTATTACAGATTTATCCCTTGGAGGTCTGAGGGTGTTTACACCGTACCTCCCTGGTCCACAGCGTGCTCAGCTCAGCACAGAGGAGTACAGCAAATGCCACAAGGCCACTTGTTCCCACGGGAGGGGACACAGAGAGAGCCCCCCCAGCCCGCATCCAGCCCCCTCCTCTCATCCCACATTCCAGACCGTCCCCATTTGCCAGCTCCCCCATCATCCCACATCCATCCAGCCCTGGAGCCCAGGTCAGCTTTGCTGTGGGGCCACCGGGGGCTGTTGGTTCACAGTGCCCCATTGTCCCATTAAACCCGCGATTACAGGGACCAGGGCACAGCGCTAATTAACGGGGCCTGGGCTCACGAGGGGCCCCAGGAAGCCCTGAGCAAGCGGAATGAACAACGGCAAACATCCCCTAATGCACCGGCAGGAAAACAGAGCTGGGCCAAGGGATTATTTCTGCTGTTTTCTTCCTATTTTATCCCAAATTACATCAGTAATTCCCCGTGCCACCTGGGGATTTGGCAGTTAATGGCCTCGCTGCTGGCACGGGTTGTGCCTCCCTGTGCTCAGGGATGCTTGGATGCAACATTTAGTCAAACAAGAGTCCAAACACTGGGAAAAAAGCCCATAAGATGCTCAGGAAATTTCAATTCCCAACTCTTTCATATATAAGACATTTGTGGCTTTTTTCGCCCCTTTGCACTCATTTTTTAAAGCACAAGGGCACATTCCAGCTCCGTCACCAACTGTTTTTTCCTCTCACAGCCATAAGAAATTTCTTTTTAAAAAACGGTAAGCAAATTCTCTCCTATTCATATGTCTGGAGGCACTGAGACATCACAGCTTTCTTAAAGCCCTTCCCGAAATGGAGCGTCTGCCCAGCCCACGTGCGGATGTGCCCCCGCACTGCAGCCCCTGGTCCTCAGCTCTCACCACGAGACGTGTCAGATTTTAGAGTCTGGAACTTGGCTGCACTTCCTAACGGGAGGAAAAGCACAAATCTGTCAAAATTTTCCAGGAAGGAAGGGAAATAAAATAAATTTCAAAATAAAACAGTGTCAGAGACTAAGTGCCAAGTGATTTAAAAGAAAAAAAGGCCCAAGTGTTTCTTTCCAAGATCTGTTGAGCAGGATATTCTGGGAGGCAGAAATTTGTTCTTGGGGGATATTTTTTTTGGCCTGAGAAACCAGAGCAGAGTCAAACAATGTTTCAGGCTGGTAAAGCCCCATTTCCCAGGGAAAAGTCATTTCTTCCCCCCCAATAAATTATTCCCAGACACTGAAAACATAATGAGATATGTACCCTCCTCCTCCTCCTGGACTGCAGCCCCACACCCAAATCCTGCTGCCATCCCCAGCTCAGCCACTGCCACCAACCCACGACTCCATCACCCCACACCTGCATCCTCAGCCACTCACGAGACAACGTCTGGGCTCCAGAAGTTTAAAATGCAATTACAGAGCAGATATGTGCTGGCCCAGCTGATCCATCTCCCTCCTGGACAGCTTTACTGCCAAGGCTTTTCCCGGCACGAGCCTTCCCTCCCATCCACGGCACAAAACAAAGGCAGCTTGACTGGCCACTCCATTTCCCTGACTAATTTGTCCGTGATTTGCACACACAGGGAAAAAAGCCAAAGGGGCTTCACAGAACTTGGTTTCCATGAGTTATGGGATGCTTCTGGCACCATCTCTCCCCAGCCAAGGACAGGGCCGAGAGAAGCTCAACCTCCAGCAGATTCGCCCTCCTCATCACAAGATTAAGGGCATAAAAATTAACACCTGAGCAATTAAATGCCAACAACCCAACTCCACAGGGGGTGCTGGAGGTGCTCCAGCAGCTGTGGAAAGTCAGAGAGGGCCTCTCATGGGGTGCTGTGTGAGCACATGAGAGCGACTTGCAAAAAATTAATGTTTCATCACAATGTTTGCAAGGAGGGCAGGGAGGCTGCAACCCAAAATATCCACCTGCAGCAGTGGGAGGGTTATTCCATCCCAAAGGCAGCAGGACAAGGACTGTGGGAGCCGGGTGAGACTGCTCCAGGTATGGACACAACCTAAAAATGAACCAAGGAGCCTCGGGTCCCCTGAGCTGGCTCCAGGCCAGGGTGACAGCAGCTCCAAGCGCGGAGGTGAAGGCAGCGAGCGCAGGAGGTGTGATCCCAATGCAACAGCAGCTAAAAATACTGCAGGGAGCTGGGGGTCTGCCCCCGGGGGTGGGACGTGTCCGAGACACAGCCTGAACACCCCAAAGCTGCCTAAATCACCCCCAACACAGATCCTGTCTCATGCACAAGAGGCAGCCCGTGCCAAGGACAAGACATGCTCCATTAAACACTCCACACAAAACCTCCAGAACATCACAGCATTCCTGGGCAGAGGGGAGAGAAGGATGAGCACCAGCACGGGGGTTTAACACCAGATGGACAAGTGTTTTTTTTTTTAAAAAGAAAAAAAAAGAGGTGGTTTGAGAGATTTGCTAGGGAGATGGAGATCAGTGCTGCCCAGCCTCCTCCAAGTACGGCTGTCACCTCCATGGATCCACCATGTGCCCAGGTGGAAGGGAGCAGAGGGACAGGCACCAATGTAGAGGTTAAACACCAGATGAAGCAAAATTGTTTGAAAGAAAGCAAAAAAAGGTGGCTGGAGGGGTTTGTCAGGGAGCCTGGTAGCAGGATCAGCATCCCCCCAGGTACCACTGCAGCACCAGGGCATGCTGAGAGAGCAGAGGCACAGGCACCATGTGAGGGTTAAACACCAGATGAAATAAAATTTCTTAAAAAAAAAAATAAAAGGACGCAGCTTAATGGATTCACCAGGGAGGACACCACTGCCACTCAGCATCCCTTGGGAACCACTGCCACCCAGCATCTCCCGCTACAGGGATGAAGAGGAGGAAATCTGGGGAGGGGAGGGACTAGTGATTCACAAAGAAAAGGAAGAAAAAGAAAGACCAAACAACCAAGTACAAAGGACAGCAACTAATTAATTCTCCGCGGCCACCGAGGAACGTGGCTGCCTGCCTACAGCCCACCCCACGCTCTTTCATCCACAGAGCCTACACTGCTCTCGCTTCCAAGTTAATTACACACTTAAACCTTTCCTGTTTAACCTCCTGCACCATGGGACACGATCCGTGTCTTCTCTTGCCTTTTATCAAGCAGTCTTGAGAAGGCTCCTGTGCCAAAGGGCAGCTCAGCACCATCTAGGACTGGGATCACAGCTCGGCCCCATCTGGGATGGCAGGATTGTGCTCTCCCCCACCCAAGACCCTCTGTGGTATCATCTGATAGGAACAAAACACCAATAATGTCCCAAAATGGGGACAGGTTTTATGAAAAATGGCTTATACCAAAACTTTAGCAAGTGCTGCTTCCCCAGAACTACAAAATACAGTGCAGCTACCCAGGACACCCAGCCCTGATGGGAAAAGGTCCATTTTGCTCCTACCATGGCTTAACCAGGACTGGATCAACCCCGTGGTCATTTCTGGGGTACAGCATCTTGGGAGCACAAGCCACAGCACCCCATGTCACAGGCACCAGCCAGGGGAGATAACACTGGTCATATTTCAGAGTCAAAATAAATTTTTTATCCCTGGCCTTATCTAGCTTCAGTCCTCCAACCCAAGTAATTCGCAGCAGGAAATGGGGAGGATTCAGGTACCCACAGGGCACATGACATGCTGCCCTGGCAGCCAAGTGCAAACACCCTGCAGAGTGAAACCATCATCTGACCACAGCCAGATGTGGCAGGGGGTGAACAGAGCTTTTCTGCCATCAAATCCAAAGTTTTCATTGCCTCCCAGGAGAAGGGATGAAGGTGGAGGCTTGCACACCCCCAAATTAACACACCCAAGACCTCTCCTCTTAAACGCACATAAGGAAGATGCTCTTTGTCTGCACCAAAGGATGAAGCTCTTTACACTGGATAAATGGCCAATGATCTGCTGCAAATGGGGAAACAGAGGCACAGAGGGGATGTGGTGAAGCCCCAGAACACCAGCAGCCCGGGATCACCCCAGGGATGGCAGAAAGCCCAGGGAGCTGGGTGTGCTGGGATACAGAACCACAGCTCCAGCAGATCCCACCAAGGTGCCATTCCTTCCCAGCACCCCCGGAGCAGAGCCAGCCTTCCACCTCCCAGATCCCAGCTGCTATTTAAAGGTGCTTTCCTTGGCACACTCCTACGGGAACGTGCCCCGGGAAGGAAACGCTGGGAGTTGCTTCCCTCCAGGTGCCAGCAGACACGGGGGACAGGGAGCACATTCTGCAACTCATCCAAAATTAGATGCACTTCTCAGCCAGTGAGATCCTGTACACAGCACCCCACAGGCTCCCGGGCGAGGGTAAGGGATTCAGGAACATTTCCCTCTGCAGGGGGCTCAAATTCCTGGAGGTGGGATGTTACAGAGGCTGTTTGGCACAGAGGAATCCAGCTCAGTGGGAAAATCCACACAGGGAGAGGTCCTGTGTGCCAGCACCCCAACATCTCACACTGACTGGGACCCCTGCCACAGTGGGTACACCAACAGCTCCATGGCCAAGCCCAAACACCCCAGAAGTTCGCCAGGAAAACCTTTTCCAACCCAGCAAAGCGGAGCTGAATCCCTCTGTAGCCGCACTTGACACATGCAGAGGGCCTGGGGAAGCGGCACAACACTGAAAGTGTTTCTGTGCATCACACCCCAGAGAGACAATAAACCCCCTCCCTGCTCCTCTGCTCCCCACTTCTGCCAAAGAGAAACTTTTAAGAGAAATATCACTGATTTCTCAGCCCCGACAAAAGCTTATTAGAAGAATATGGAAAGCAGCACCATTAGAATTCTCACCAGTAGTTTGTTTTGGTTCTCCAAATCATTTTAAATATTGTATTTAATAGAAAAATAATTTGCTCAGCTGTAAGAAACATCAATTTGCAACTTGAAGTCTTGTATATTAGCCAGAGAAGCTAATGTGTAAACATTAGCAGCTCCAGGAACGTGTGGGGTTTGGCCAATGCAATTCCAGGGAGAGAGCAGCCAGATATTAAGAGGGAGGATTTGCATAATAAGTCACTTATGCCTGATAACCTCAGTGTTTGGAACACGCAGGACTAGAGAACAATATCCATCTGCCAGCAACTACAGAAGACATAAATCTCCTTTTTTCCTTTTTTTTTTTCCCTTCTTGACTGGTAAAGACTCTTTATGGCTTTTACCTGTAGGTCCCCAAGGAGTTGTCAAACTTCCCACAGCGAGTACCCGGTCCCAGCAGCCTGCAAGGAACCCCAGGAATGGGAGAGAATTGGCAAATCTGGATTCATTACAGGCATTTCAAAGTAAATACAATTGGGAAAATATAACTCTGAAGACTTTGCAATGCCACAGGGATGGCTTGTGCTTGGGCAAGGACCAAGTGTGCCATACATCACTGCATGGCAAAAATGCATTTAAAAGCAAAGGGGGAATAATTAATCTTGCCAGAATCATTCCTTGGGGCAAATCCAGCTGCAGCTCCACATGCTCTTAGCTCCAGAGGGATCAGCACTCCTGGGACCAGGTGCTGCATCAGCCTGCTGCAGGCAGCACCAGGAATGTCTCCCTGGAGCATACCTCCCTGGCTGCTCTGGAGATGCTGGGGGACACAGACCAGGAGGCTTTAGCTCCATGCCCAGAGGGGATGTGGGGATTTAACATCCCATCCGGAGGCTGTTGGTGCCCAGCACCCAGACCCAGCCAGTGCTGTTCCCAAGGAAGGACAAGCATCACTCCGTCACTCGAGCCCTGCTCAAGAGAGGTCCTGCAGCACAAAAACACCCTCGAGCTGCACAGCCAGGAGGCCACTAACCCACTGCACAAGTGCTTTAATAATGAACCATCACTTAATTAACATCGTCATTGCTGTCTGGTGGACTCCATGGGAAAAAAAACAAGGCAGGAAACCCTTGGAAACCTCCATCCTGCCGTTATTGATTGCACCCTGTGCAATTACAGCTCACGGGCTGCAGAGCTGTGCGACACTTCAGGGAAAAAAACGGGGACAAATGAAAATAAACTGGAAAAGGCAGGGGGAATAAAGCTCATTTCTCCCCCTCGCTTCTTTATTAAGGTCCCCCAGGCCTCTGCTGAGGACTATCTACTCCACATGCCCAGGGACCCCGAGAGACCAGGACCATGAGCCCCAAGGGACACACACTGCTTTCAGGGGATGCCTGAGGACACAGAGATGCTCCCTTGGCAGGAATTCAGGCAGGAAAAGCAGCTGCCCTAGGACACATCAGTACCACACCAAAGCCGTGGGGGACTCCAACATCAGCTGCAGAAATCATGGGAAAGAGCAAGTTTTCCAAACCAACCCTATTCTGCAGGGGATAAAAAGGGGGCAACCCTCAGCCTCCCCTCCCACAGCAGGTCCCACATCTCTGCAGTGATGGATACAGGAGCACGGTACTGGGAGGCTTATCCTCCCAGGATGGAGCATGTGCTAGCACTGGGAGGGCCTTGGGAGGCAGCTCGAGGGTCACTGGTGGCATTTCAGGGCACAGAACAGAATCAGGGAGCCCTCGGCCCCCATCCCGTGATGAGGCCGCAGCATCCCCACCATGCCCAGCATCCCAGCCAGCCCTAGGTGGGATAAAGGTGGGGAGAACAGGACTAAGGCTCAGTGCCATGCAAAATCCAGGTCACTGTCCTCCTCCTCCTTCCGTGCCACCAGCAGAGCCAGGAACAGCAGTGTCAGCTGACTGACGCGGGGCTGGAAGGTGACAACGTGTGACGTGGGCACATCCATCACCAGCGCCAGGGCTTGGCTGAACCTCTGCTGTGCAATGGGAGGGTAAAGGCAGGAGCCCTCAGGGAAGGAATTACAAGGAGCCGTGTGCCCAGCAGGCCTGTCACAGGTCCAGGGAGCATACTGGACCATGCCAGGCACCCTTCAGCCAGGCAAAGGTAAGGAAGTGGCAAATCAAGCCCAGAAAAAACAGGTTTGTTTTTACCAGTCCATGAATTTGGCTCAGTCATCCCAGTCAGCACTGGCTTGGGCATCTATCAATCCTGACCAGCAGGACCCTCAACTCATTCCAGCAAAAACTCTGGGATTACATTAAGTGTGCAGGAATAACTGAAGAGTCCCTGCAGTGCCAGAAGTGCACACAACACCCTGCAACCCCATGGGAGAACCATGAAACCCCAATACCCAGCACCTTCCACCTTCTGCCTGCACACATCCTGCCCCAGACAGATCCCAGCTCCCACCCCCAACCAGCTGCAGCCACCATTCCATGGGAAGGAAGGCAGGACACAGCCTCTCAGACAGAGAAATGTCATTCAGAGCCAGGATCCCCAGACAGGAGCCTGGGTGAGAGACTAAATAAAAAGTTCAGCTGATATACAGAGAAATAGCCCAATAAGGAGATGCAGTGCTTTAGTTTAATATTGTTATAATCCAGGGAAAGCAGGCTGGTTGCTGGCTGTAGAAAATCAATGGGATATTATCACTCAGCAGACAGATGAAAAGACAGTAAAAATAAGAAGAAATAATAACAGAAATGAGAGAGTCCTTGGGAAGAGCCCCAGAAGGGCAGTGGCTGAACCTGCACCACAGGAAGAGTTCAGAGTCTGCCCTGGCATTGAGAGGCTTCCAAAGTCACTCCCAAGCTGCTCCTTCCCCAGAAACTGGAAAGCTCCAGCACCCACCTCCACAGGGTGCAGAGGCAGGTGCCCCACGACACCAAAACCACAGAACCAGATGTCCCAGTGAGGACTTTGAGGCGCCAGGGGGTGCCCAAGATCACCCACCTGTGTCAATTCAACTAACCACATTGAAGCACCTTGTAATTAAAGAAAGAGCATTTATGCAGCTAATTACTCAGGGGGTCAGCATACCTCTGCTAACAGGCAGGATCTGCTGGCAGGGAATGAGGACCTGGTACCCAAGGGTGTGTGGGGCTGTGACAGGTCCTCCTCCCCATGTATGGGCTGACAGCAGCAGAGAAGGACTTTGGAGGAGACACCATCCTTGCATGGATCTGCCGGGACTTCCTGACCAGCCCTGAGAATTGCTGCAGTTGAACCTTCCCCCATCACAGCTTTTGGAGGAACACAAGGCTCCAGGATCACAAAGCACAGGACAGAGAGGGGGCTGCACCCTGAGGAACCCTACAGAGCACCCCCAAAACCACAGAAGCTCCATAGACACCTCCAAATCCATCCAAGCAAGGGAATGCAGTTGCTATGATCCATCCCTGTACCTGTTCTCACCTCTGTAAGCAAGGGGCTGCAACGTTCCATCCCCTCCAGAGAAAAGCCATTCCCACATCCCCTGTCAGGACACAGCAGCAAGACCCCTCGGGCAGCACCTTGAAGTCAAGCCTCATGCTCTGGGGGAGCAGCCGGGCCACAGCAAGTGATTCATCTGCTCTTCTAGACCGGCCACCACTCGCCCCTGGTGCCATGCTGCTCTGGAGCCTGCCCCAGCTGAGGCTCCGGAGCCACACGTGCTCCTTGGCTCGGCTAACTGGGCTAATTAGGCTGAAGGCCTCCAGCGCAAAGCAGCACAGAGGCTCAAACGCCCAGGGGTCACCAGGGCTTGTCTCCTGAGCAGGGCCACGGGGACAGTGGCCTCATTAAGACTCATCAGGTCATCGATGTCCCCATCCCTCATCCTCAGAGCATCTCCTGCCTCCCCATCCCAGCCACAATCCTGATTAACTTAACGATGTCAGGAAGGGTTGGATCCACATGGAGAGTCCAGGGAGCCAGAGCAGTTATTGGCCCATTTAGGGCTCCCCAGCACCAGCACAGGCCTGGAATGGGCAAGGATGGAGCCTCTGGCCGTCTGGGAAGGATGGAGGGAGCTGGGAGGGGCTGTGCCAGCACCGCCACCCTGTCACGGGTGATTTGACAGTATTTTTCAATCCCAATTTTAAAAAAAGGCATCAAAAAATTATGTATGACAAAAATATTCAGAACATTGCTCCAGCTGCAACATACTCCCACCCCCCAGCTGCAGTGCAATTCTCTGCTCCACTGCACCCCTGTCAGTGATAGGGGCTTTCCCAGCTTCCAGTCAGGGACCACCCTGGGTGGGCAGTGGGGTCCCCAGGTAACAGGGCCATGGCAGGCACATCCCTGCCCCCACCTTCAGCAACAGGGCTGCCCAGAGCCCCCCACCCCCCAAGCTGGGCCCACCATCCCTGCTGCAGGACGCTGGGGTCAGCCAGGTGCCAAAGGGGTGCCAAGCACCCTCCCTTACCCCCCATCCTCTTCCTCAACATCTTCAGCACTTTGGGAGGCAGGAAGGTCAAGAAATAATGAATTTATGGCCAAAGCCAGTCAAGAGGCTCCTTCCAGCTGTGAATCTGTCACACAGAGTCAAGGTGACACACAGAGAACTCACCGGGCCCCAAGTGCATGAGCATCACATTCCTGGCATTCCCACTGCAGCCCAGCCTCCTCTTTGGAGCAAGCAGCATCCCAGTGGCCAGACACCCACAGGAACAGTCCCTGCACCCCTCGGTACCCCCTGGCACAAGGGGAGCTCTGCTGTCCTGCTCCTGCAGCGAGCATAGACCCAGCACCCAGATTTGGGGTCTGGCACTGGCATTCAGGGACAGCCCCAGCCTGGCTCGCCACAATCCACGCTTGGATTCACTCTCCAGGTGGGAGAAACTGGGGTGCAAAGCCTGGGCCCCTTAAACATGCAGTAAGCATGTTCCCCAACATGTGCCCAGGCAGGAGCTGCAGACCTGGGCTGTGACACCCAGGCAAAACCTGGAACAGCAAACAAGCAGCTGGGAATGAGCTGCAGCCAGCAACCATCCAGCAAGCAGAAACAACACTGCTGATCTTGAAAAAAATACATAAAATAACAGCCGCAAAGGGCAGCTGACATGTGAGCCCCCAGTGGTGGCAGCAGGGAGGGGGAAAGGGCTCCTCCACAGGCAAGGGCTCTTCTGCCTTTCCCTTCCAGCAGCTGGAAGAGCTGGACTTTGGCTTTTGATCCAGGCAAAGGGCGCAGAACCTGCCGCTCCCAGGGCCAGGAAAGCAATAGCTCAGAAACACCCAGGAAATTCCCTCTGACACCTGCCAGCTCCACAGCCACGCCCCAGAGACACCCTTCACCCGGCAAAGAGGAGCAGATCCTGTGTCCCCAGGACCCCTCCAGCCAGGCAGACGCAGGCTGGCACCTCGTCCCCACCCATCACCCACCCACATCCACCCCAGCACGGGTAAAAGCAGCAGCAGCTCCTGCCAGGCCACCTGCAGCAGAAAGGAAAAGCTCCATCTCCAGGACCTATTTGTTTTCAGGCTGCCAACAAGGAAGCAATTTGCTTCAGGGGATTAATTGTTGGGAATCCTTCTTGTCCAAAGGGGAAAGCCTCAGTTTCACCAAGTCCAAGGAGGGATCTTCAGGCTGGCATGAGAGAGCAGGATCCAAGGAAAGCTGCAAAGCAAATCCTGAGCTGCCATGGGGAAGAAGAGGTTTGGGAATCTTGACATTTAATCACGCAGTAACTAAAGGTTCTCAGACATGTCTAATAAGACAATTATAGTGCATGTTAATAATAGATTATTAAAAAGCTTATTTATGGAGGTTTAAGCAGGCAGATGGTAAGGCCATGGTGATAAGGCTCTCCAGAGCCTGTGCTACCTCCCAGCTCCCAGGGATGCAGCAGGCATTTGCTTTCCTCTGCCTCCAGCCCCCTATGCTTAACCTTCACACGACTGCCCAAAGCAAAGCAGCAAATCCCTGCAGAGGGACTGCAGCCAAGAGAAGATTCTTGTGGGGCATTTTGGGGTGCTCAGAGCTCCCAGCCTCTCTGCAGAGCAAGGACTGGATGATGAAGTGATGGAAAAGCTCCATCTCATGTGCAGTCAAGAGAAAAACCAACATCAACAGGCAGCAAGGAGGTGGTCATGGCCAAGACAGGGGTTAAAACCACCAACAAACACCTGCCTTGGTTTTCCAGGGGGTGTCCCTCCTCCCCCGGGACCCTGATCCTGATAGACTTTATTCTGGGAAAGCTCCCAGGGAAGCTGGAATAGGGCTGGTTTGGCTTAGTTTGGATAACAAAAGGAAAAATGTGCATTTCAGGCCAGGAGGTGATTCACCAGCAACCCTGTTCCAGGGGCCAGGGCAGGTCCAGGCACCCAGAGGAAAAATACAAAACAGGAGTTTTGGAACAAGAAAAGGGTAAAAATGAAACAAATGCAACTGCAAGTCTTGATGGAGAAGGAAAAAACCCAGACATTGCCAGGCTGTACCGTGAAGCTGCAGATACGGAGCCAGAGGGATGGGTCCAACCAGGAGCATCACTCTGAGCCTCCCTAAATTCAGCTTCTCCCTCATGGATGGTAAAAATCCACCACACTCCAGTGTCCCTCTGCCCACACTGGAGAGCCAAGGGCTCAGGAGCCAGAAACCTCTGCCCAGGGCACACTTGGGCACGTCAACAGGATTTTCCGGAGTGTCTCGACGCAGAAGCCTCAAGGGTGTTTGCACTGTCTGGGCGCTCTGGGAAAGGGCATGGCATTCTCAGGGCATTAAAAACACACATAGGAGCAAACAAGAGCAAGAGCTTCTTCCCTGGCACGACAGAATAGGCAAGAGGAAAAAAAGAAAACGCAAAAAAACCCCACGAAGCCTGAAACAAGCTGACAAGGAAAATGTAATGTTCTCGCACATTTTATGTGCTTGGTGAAGGCGGGGTGGGGAGAATAAAAATGCCTTGGCATGGAAGAGCCCACGAACAGCCAGGCGGAGGAAAACAAACACCGGGAAAAGCGCTCCAAGAGCAGCATCGGGCACCTGAGCACCCGGAGGGCACGGAACGCGGACCCTGTCCCCCAGCAGCAGCCGGGGCCATCTCTGCTCCTGACCCCCTTCCCCGAGCATCCCCTGCTCATCCCTTCTCCCAGCACCTCCCGAGCCCCCGTGACCGTTAACGGGCGGCGGCTGCCCCGCTCCCGACCCCAATCCCCGCCCCGGGAACGGCGTCTGCTCGGCTGCTCCCATTCTCTCGGCCGAGACAGCACCGCCGCGTCGGGGTCGGGGTCACCCGTGCCAGCGCTGCCGCGCGGGGACAGGGACGCCTGGGGGGCCGGTCCCCCCTGCCTGGCCCCAGCTGGTCACACAGCCGGCAGCCACCTCCCCCAGCCCCCCCAAGCAGTCTGAGTGCCTCCGGAGACGCCACCAACCCCAGTCCAGGGCTCCCTGGCAGTCCCAACCTCCCAAGTGGAAGCTGCAAACCCAAATATTGTATTTGCTTAATTGCTGCTAACGAAGTCGGAGCCGAGCGCAAGCAGCTTCCGCATAATTCCGGCAGGAGTGCCACGCAGCAGCGCGGCTGTGTGTCCCCATCGCGGGTCCCCACGGCCGGAGAGCAGCCGGGACCCCGGAGCAGCTCCTTGCTGAGCTCCTGGGGTGCAGCACACAGAAACAGAGGTGCACCCTACCGTGGAATCATTTGGGTTGGGAAACATCACCGAGTCCAGCCATGCCCCCAACACGTCCCCAAGTGCCACGTCCACCTTTCCAGACAGGGAAGGCAACAAGCGGAGGGAAGCACCTGAGCCTGCACCACCTCCTGCCCCCGGGCCCAGTGAGGAGCCCCGCAAGCCAGGCGGCTCCTGGCCACGGGCTTCCAGCAGGGAAAGGCTCCTGCCGCAAAGAGCCCAGCGAGGAGAGGTGGGACTGCCAAAGGCCGCTGGTGCCAAGCACAGGTCCCCATCGCAGCCTGCTGGCACCACACGAGCCCTGCATCCCGCAGTCTGGGGGCTCAGCCGGTGCCTCCCAACACCACCCAGGTCCCCTCCGTGACAAGGACAACGGGCCGCAATGCCAGCTCAGTCACTGCAAAACCTTCATGAACTACAAGAAGTTTGAGGGCTGCAGGAAGGAGCAAAGAACACCCTAAGGCCATGGTGGGCTGTGACCAGGGCACCCCACTTCCTCCCTGTGCCTCACTTTCCCCACCTTTGGAAGGGACCACCTAGGCCCCTTCTTCACAAAGACACAGCTAAAAAACCCCCATCTTCTGAAAATATCCAGCGAGACAAGCAGTGTGTCCTCCCCAGCAGCCCGGAGCACGTGCAAATGGCTTAAATATTTTTTTTTTCCCCAGCCCTGCCCACTGTGCAGCCCCAGGGATGAGCCCGGCAACCTCCCCACAGCCGGCCAAGCCACATCAGCAGGCTCAAACAGCAGATGCAGGTGAAAAGCAGCCTGCAGTGGAGCGTGGGGGTGGCAGCAGACCCCTCACCTCCAGCTGGATCCAGTCCCTCCAGCTCCACTGCGGAGCTGAGCCTGCTCTGCATCTGCCAGGGAAATGGAGCAAACATACTCCTGATTTACACCAGGAGCAGGCTCGATCCTGCCCTGCAAGGAAGGGACCCCACCGAGGGAAAAGGGTTTGCTTAGGAGGGGACCCTCCCCACAAAGCTGCCCCAGTGCCAGTGCGTCCCCACCAGTGCCCCTCCAGCCCCTCACGGGCTGCAGCAGCTCAGCCCTGAGAGCCAGCACAGCACCACGCACCGGGCTGGGGAGAGCGAGCCCCAAATCCCCCTCTGAAACCGGGGGGGCAGAGGCCCCTTACTCCACCGGAGCACTGAGCCCCCCACCAGCTCCATGCCTCAGTTTCCCCATCACCCCCTGCTCAGCCCCGAAGCTCAGAGCAGCACCTCCTGCAGCACACAGCCTCTCCCCCCAAAACACACAGCCATTCCCTCCACCCTGCATGAGCCGGGGGAGCCTCAACGGGTTCACACCCCCCACCCATCGCCTCTCCATCCCCCATGCACGGGTCAGCCGCCGCTTGTTTTCTGCTGATAGGCGTCACTATTTATAATCTTTGGAGAAATGCCACTACCCAAAAAAAACAAAATCAATGCACCACCATAGGGACTGCGTGCAGGTGAACACCTTGGATTTAAAGGTAAAAAACCAAAGAACTAGGCAAAAATACACTTTAAGGCGATTAGCATCACCCAGGAGCAGGGGGCGATAGCACCAGAGACCCCTTGGAGTGAAGCACCAAGTCCCGTGGCTCTGTTTCCCAAAACAGCGCTCGCAGCCCCCGGTAGCGCCTCGGGAGCCCCAGATTCCCATTCCCCGCAGCATTCCCCATTCCAGCTTCCCGAAGGGACCGGGAGCGAGTCGTCGTCGTCCCGCACGCCGCATCAGCTCTTCCCGAGTCCCTGCTGGGGGGGCCCGGGGAGCGCTGGGCTCGGCGCCGAGGTGCTCAGGGGAGGAGGGGAAAATTTAAAATATGTAAATTAATCAAATTAATCGATCGATCGATCGTATCGCCGTACAACTCCCCCAGAACCCCCCAGCAAAACGAGAGCCAGGAGGCTGCGATCGGAGCCGCCGCGGCCGCCACCTGTTCCTACCGGAGGGTCCCGGCTTCCCGCCAGGGCCGCCAGTGGCAGCACCGGGACCCCGCCGCCCCGGGGCACCGGCCTGAAGGCTCCTCTCGCCCGCGAGTCCCCCGCCGCCACCGGGGGAAGTTTTCCCTCCCGGGGTGCGGCGGGGGGGGGTTTGGACGGCGGCCCCGGTACCGGGAGCGAGGGGAACCGCGGGGCCGCGCTCAGCGGAGCATCCTCGGGGTGGCGGGCGCCGCCGAGCCCCCCGGCCAACGCACTCCCGGCTGGAAAAACTTCCCCCGGTAGCGGCGGGGGGGCGCAGGCGGGAGGAGCCCCCATATCGGTGCCCGGAAGGGAGGGAGGCGGGATCCCGGTGGTTTCACGGAGGACGGGGGTCCCGAGGCGGTTCGGACACTCTCCGGTGGGAACAGGTGGCGGTGGGACGGGCTGGACCCTCCGCGCACCGTGGTCGATGGAGCCCCGGAACCGCACCGAGCGAGCAGGACCCTCTCCCCGGCGCACACACCGCGCTCCGTTCCTACCGGCGGGCGTCTCGGTGTCCAGCGCGTAGACCCGCAGGGCGAGGGCGAGCAGCAGCGCCCGGGCGCTCCGCATGGTGCGGCCGGTGCCGGGGACCGAGCGGGGACGAGCGGCGGCGCCGGGGGGAAGTTTGGGAGCAGCGGGGGGGCGGTCCCGGGAGTTACGGGGGCACTGCGGGGGTTCTCTGGTGCCGGGGGAGAGGAGACGTGCGGAGGGGTCCCGCGAGCTGCGGGCGACGGGCGGCGCTCGGTTAAGGGAGGAGGGTCTCTCGTACCGGGGCGTGCGGGGAGAGGGGCGGTCCCGGGAGTTAAGGGGGCCTCCTGCACCGGGGGGTGGGAGGAGGGGAATATCCGGTGCTGGGAGAGAGGGGGAGCAAGAGCAGGAGAGGCGGGGAGCGGGGGTCCCGGGAGTTACGGGCTGAGGGAGGTGCACGGTTAAGGGAGGGGAGGTCTCCGGTGCCGGGGGAGAGCGGCTTGGGCTGCCCGGGAGTGCCTCTTGCTTGCGGGGTGGTGCAGGGGGGACCCCGCGAGGATGCGGGAGAAAGCGCGGGGGCCGGCTGCAGGGAGAGCCCGTGGCGCCGAGGGTCCCCTGCCCGTTGCTGCGGTGTCTCCTGCTGCAGCCGGGGGGACCCGGCTGCGGGGGGAAGAGGGGTTCCCTGCGGGCAGGGGGCTGCCAGGCTCTGGGAGGTGGGGGTCCCTGGTTTTCCGGGTGTGCAGGGATGAAGGGATAGTCCCCAGCTTGGGGGGGGCTGCCTCCAGAAGGGTCCCCACGATGCTCCAAATGCAGGGGGTGCCCTCAGGGGTCCCAGTTGCAGGGTCCCCACCGAGCTGGAGTGGATCCTGCAAGGTTTCCAGCCGCAGGACAGGTGCTGGGAGCAGGCTGGGACAGAGGGAGGCGATGGTGACACCCACTCTGGGGTGGGTTCCCCCAGCCCTCGAGTGCCCCCATCACCCCTGGGCTGTGGGGCAGAGACAAGACCCTGTGGGCTGGACACTGGGGACAGAGCCTCCTGCCCATCCCGGGATGTCCTCGGACCCTGAAACCCCCCCGGTCGTCCACCGCAGGCTGGATGTCCTTGAGGGACAGGGACAGGATGCTTTACTCTGCAGGATGGTGACAGGGAAAGCCGGACAAGGCTGTATGGGAGTGGCAGCGGCACCTGAGACCCCGGAGACACCCAGGGGTGGGAAGCGGGAGGGAGGTGCAGGATCTAACTCAGAGTGAGCAGAAAGGAGAAAAACCTGGAAAGATGTAAAAGGAGGAAAATCTCTGTCCCTTTCCCAGCCGAGTGCACGGGATCAGGCACAAAGCACTGGCAGCCCTGGTGTCCCTGCCAGCAGTGCCAGCAGGGATGAAAGGCTCCTTGTTTGTTGACATCCTCTCCAGCCCTACTTCTGGAGGAAAATGTTCTCCCAAAGGTTTGGGGTGAGGAGGAGGGGAACTTTGCATCAGCTTTTCTGGCGTGATCCGTGCTTAGGTTACCTAGCCCCAGCTCTGGCTCCAGGGTGGGAAACGGCCTGGGCACAGGAAAACTTGGAAAGCAGAGGGAACAACGCTGGAAATATTGTGACTTCGTACCCCAAATCACACAGGGAGAGTCCTTGGCATTGGCATCATCCTGCAATGATTCAGCCTTGTCCTGAAAGACAGCACCCAGCAGCCAGCATCCAGCAGGTGACAGAGGGACAGGGGATGGTACCTGTGTATTGCTGAGCCCCGTGACCCCACCGGGAAGCTCCCAGCCCCAGAAGTAGGACAACACTGCCCACCAGCTTCATCCAAGTTCAGCTCATCCCTAGGGATGCTGCTGTGCTGCTTCTCCGTGTTGGGCTGGCTTCATTATCTGGGGACACTGCACAGCCTTGGGGACACTGCACATCCCTGGGGACACTGCACATCCCTGGGGACACTGCACTGACCTGGGGACACTGCAGAGCCCCTGCCTGGACTCCTCCTCCCTGGGACAGGAGTTCAGCACATCTGGGGTCACCTCAGAGCTGCCAAATACTCAGCAGTGTCCTCGGTGTCACCCCTGCCTGTGCCATGAGGGTACAAAACATTTATCTTCCATTCCCAGTTGCCCCCAGTTGCTCCCCAAGCAGCCCAGTTGCTCCCAGCAGCACCCCCAGCAGGTTAGCACCATGGTGACACTTCTTGCAGGGATGCATCTGTCCCCATGAGTCTGGGGACAAACCAGACCAGTACCGTGTGTCCCCCAGCCAGGACAGCACACCTGGGCTGAGGGCAGAGGGTGATGGACATTCCTCTCCAAGTTGCCCCATGCTGAGCATGGAGTGATCCTGACAAATCCTCTCCCCAGTGACACTAAAAGCCTGTTAAAATCATGCCGAATAAGGGAATTAAGCTGCTTAGATGTGTGGCAGTGAAGGTAGGAGAGGGCTGGCACGGTGCAGAGAGTGGCACTTTGCAGGGTCCCCCTGGAGTTTTTTTGAGAAAAATCCCCCAAATCCTTCTGGGAAGAGGAGCTGGGTGATGCAGCAGCCAAGGGATGAGCTGAGGATAGTCTCTGCCCAGACTGGGGAGGAATTTGGGGGTGTCTTGACCCAGCAGCTGAACTGAAAATGTTCAGGGAGGAAATGCAGCCAAGGGTAAGCAGAAGCAGGATATTCTCAGGATTCTGGGGGATTCAACCAGGAAGCATGGAGTTTTTAAGCTGCACAAGCCTGTTGCGAGCACTGTGCTGTGCTTTCCACTGCCTTTTAAACCCCCGAATTGTACTTCCAAACCAATCACTTCAAAAAACAATAAAAAGGGGTTTTGTTGCAGCCAGCATATCAGAACAGAACTGTTCCCCATTCCCTGGGGGTCACCGTCCTGCTCCAACAGCCCCACAGCCCATCCGTGCCGCCTCCTCGGGTGAGCCCTGGGGTTCATCTGGTGCCACTCCCGTGCTTCTCCACGGGCATCGTTCGTGCACCCAGCACCTACCACGCATGGGGGCACGGCACAAATCCTGCATGAGCGGAGCAGGACGGACACGGGGGCTCCACAAAGGCTCCTGGTCCCTGCGAAGGGCTGGCACTGGCCCAGGGCACGGGGGGCAGGCGGGCACCTCCCGGGTGAGGGGCTTGGGGGAGCCTCCCGCGATGGTGGAGCTGGGTGTGGGGAGGGATGCAGGGAGGAATTAGTGGACAGTGTGCATTCATGCTGTGACCAGGTTTGGGGACAAGCAGGAATTGTCCCCAGGGCTCTGCATGAGGACAGTTACTGACAATTGCCCCTCCAGCACATCCAGCTCAATCCCACCTGTCCCACAGGGCTTGGCCCACAGGAAAGCTTGGCCAAGGACCCATCACTGCTTCCCCGAGCAGGGGGGGACCTGCCTGGCATTGACAGGGCCAGGGGTGCAGCCAGGGTTTGGAGGGGACACAGCACGCATCATGCGTGGTCTGGGACTAACCCTGCACCGAGGGAAGAAAGGAGGGACAAAGGGAAGCAGTGAGGAAGGAAGGATGGACGGGCAGACAGCACTGCCCCATGCAACTGCAGGGATGGAGCCAGTGACAACCCATCAGGACCAAGCTCCATCCCATTCCTGGGGTGCAAATCCTTTCCCCTAACCCTTCCCAAGCATCTCCTCCCACCCTGAGCACTGGCAGGATGAGCCTGCAGTCCTTGCCCTGTCTCCCTGTGCCATTAGCCCCCGAGGGTCTTGCAGGAGCAATCGAGTTAAAATGAAGTAATCACTCTTCAAGTACAGTCATTTGCAGGAAAAATATAGGCCTTGCTGAGATTGCAAATGGTCTCCACTGCAACCATCCCTCCCACTTGAGAGAGAAATGTTTTCAGCTCCAGGGTGCTCAGTGACAGCAGCCTCAAGCGCAGCCAGTGTGGCTGTATCACATCTTACGGCTTCTCCCATGTTGAGAGTAAAGAGATGGGATTTGAGGCTTTGAATCTCTTGGGAGACAGCAGTGCTTTCAGGAGGATTCTTTTGCTTTCGGATATCTCTCTAAAATGGCAGGTTGAGGGAGGGGGGCTGCCCTGAGCCCTTATCCCAGAGCCCAGGGATGGAGCTGCAGCACCCACTGGTCCTCCCCAAACACTGGGCGAGCATCTCCACATTGACCACACAAAAACCCTTTACATTTTGACTTATTTCAGAATACCGTCTTTTGCTGCCAGCACAGTAATTCCTCATTTTTCCCCATTAAACCCACAGGACCCAGAGCCCATCACTCCCTCCCTGGCATTGCTCCCAGCAGTGCCTTCCCTGCAGCAAATGGCTCTTGCAGAGCTGCTGGGACACAACACCCCACACTGAATTTTAAGCAATTTCACCCCCCAAAAAATGTTGCCTTTCTGGTTGTTTTCTTCCTTTTCCCTTTACTCCAGTCTCTCTTCCTCTTCCTCCCATATTCCCCCCTTTCTTTTTCTATACCTCCACCTATCACACCCCCATCCAGCTCTTTCTAACAACTCTCTGCTATTTTCTTAAATCACCTGCCTTTTGCTAATGCCAAAAACCCTTTTTCTTTCCTAACAGACAAAATAGATTATCTCATCCTGCTGTTCTCGTCCCTGTCTGTCCAGCCCCAAGTGGTCAGACGCCTGCCGCGGTGCCGTGGCCGGATGTAATAGGGCTATTAGATGAGTTATCACAGCCTGAAAGGATGAAATAACTTCTGTGCCTTCATCCAAATAAAACTCCCTATTCCTGTTCAATGCAACAAATGAACAAGAGCTCCCAGGGGAAATAGCCAGGAAAATGTTAGAAGATGTTACAAGGCGTTAGAAGATGTTATTTAAGACTCAACCTTTCACCAAGCCACCTCTTGGTTTGGGCTCAAAGGGCACGGGGGGTTTCTCCACGGGGAATTGGGAAGCCCAAGGATCAGTGCCAACACACAGAGCTAAATCCTCACCCGGGTGCTGCTCCAACTTTTTTTGAGTGCTGGGTGGCACAACCTCATGAATGTCCCACGTGTGGCTGAATCCTCGGACCACTTGCATCCAGCAAACTGCTCTTTTCTCACCCTGGGTACTAATTCCAAGGAGAAACTTTGCTTTTCATCTCAGAAAGAGATGTCTCAAGCTGTCCCTGCATTTCCCAAGAGCTCTATGCAATGTCCCCAGAGCTGCAGGTGGAGCATCCAGCCCAGCCCACAGCAGCATCCCCTGCAGCCCCTGCATACAGCAGCATCCCAGCCCCTGTGGGAGATGCTCCAGAGCCTGCTGGGAGCCCTGGGTGGGCCCTGCAGGCCACCACTGTCCTGGCCAGCCCTGACTGACCTTCCTGTGCCACCAACTCTCCCAGTGGGTTTTACAAGGACTCCCTTAGAGGGATGCAAACCCCCAGGGCCTCCCTCCTGGGTGGCGAGGAACAGCTCAAGGCAGCAGCTCCACTGCAGAATTTAAAACCCCAACACTTACTAGGACTCTGCTTGTTCCCCCTCTGCTACCCCCCTAAACCCTCCCATTTCTGTCCTCTCTGGAGTGTAACAGACATGGGGACACCAGCACCAGCAGTGTCACCTCTGGGCTCACTGTGATGCTCCTGGGGCTGCACCCATGGCACCTGGAGCCACAGCTGCTTCCTGGCCACCTGTGCAGGAAAAGCCCAAATGTTTCCTCCATGTCACCTTGTTGTGGGCTTATTTATCTCCCTTCAGCTCATTTTTGTCTTTTTTTTTTTTTTTAACTCCTGGAAAGACCTCTGTGAGTGTGGGGTAGAAATGCAGGAATAGCTCTGCATCACCGTGTGGTCCCTACCCTGGAACTACTACATAAACAGTTAAAAATCACATTACCAGGGACACAAGTGTCCATTCCAGTCCAGTTGGTGCATCCCCTTCTCTGCTTTTGGAGCTGTTTGGGAGCATCATAAATGCTCCTGGAATTTCGCAGACTGCTTTTAACCCCAAAATGTACCACAGTACCATGCACCACCCGTCTGTCCATCTGCTCAGCACTTCACCCAGCCCAGCTGCCATTCCAGCTGCATGGATTGCCCATCCCTAAACCTTGCAAGAAAATGACCTTGATTAAAAACTAACCAGAACCAAGGCATTGAAACCAAGCAGTTCTACACCAAAGCTCTTTGTGCTGCTCCTTTGGTATTGCCTCAGGATGGAGGTTTTCTTGAGGGGGGATGTAAATCAGCTGAGGTATTTTGTGTCTCTGATCACATCCAAAATCACAAATGTCATTTATTTTCAGACCTGAGGTTTGGCAATTGCTCAAATTTCTCATAATCATGTCTCAGTGCTGACAGGCTGGAGCCTGAGCACAGAGCTGGCTGTGCAACCAGCTCCTTTTAAAATCCAACTGCAAGGAAACGAGGGAACAATATCACATCCAACATTTATTTATTATCATTTTACATTTGGTTTTACATCTTGTTTGGGTTTATTCTGTTCAGTTTTATGTACAGGAGAAGTGCTAGCTCTCCTCTCTCTAGTTTGCCCTCCTCTGAGCATCAGCAGCTCTGCTTTGGTGCCTTTCCAAACCCCATTGGGGAAAGGATGCGCTCGGCAGTTTGTGACAAAAAGAGTTCATCGGGCATTTCATGGGAACAAACAAAACCAACTGGCTCAGGAATGGACAGAACCCAGACATCCATCAGTTCTTTTCCCAAATAATTGTTCATGCTAACAATTTCCTGCAATGATGGCTAAATTTCAGGTCTACAGAGAAGAGAAGAGAAGGAAAATGAGAAGTTAAAATGCAGTTTAAAAAGGATAAAAGACACCAATTTGGTCCCTTTCTTCACCTGGGCAGCTTTTCAAGCTGTTCCAAGAGATCTTCCCTGCCAAATCACTTGGGATGATGCCTCTGGGTGCCATTGTGGCAACATGGGGCCCAAAAGCAGCATCTCCCCAAAAGCAGCATCTCCCCTCCCCACCTCTGCCGTGCTCTTCCTCATCCAGCTGGATGATGCCCTGTGGACATCACACCTCAGTTCTGAGTCACCTCCCAAACACCAACCCTCCAGACCAGTTCCTGCACTGTCCCAAGCTGGAAAAATGCCTGAACAGGATGATTTTTGCATCTATCACCCTGAAAGCCCAGGGATGGACCAGCTCCACTGCACAACCCGAATACTGGCAGCATGGGAAAAAGCCGTGATGGGAAAAGCAAGGAGCAAGCAAGGACGATGTCCCAGCACAGCTGGATCCTCTCAGCATCTCCCTCTCCTTCCTTATTTATGGCTGGAGCTGAATCCTCCTTGTTCATCTCCTTGGCAGAGGATCAGAACTCATCAATTCTCCATTCGCCACTGAGCGTCCTGTTTCTTCCTAGACATTTTTTCTTAATTATCTGACAATGAAACAACTTAAAGGGGGATTAATAAAAAATCAGAGAGGCAAGAAACAGCCTCAGATATATTATATAAAATCAGTGTGCTTAAAAAAACAAAACATCTGTGGGCATCCCATCCCATTGCCCTCATCTCCATGTGGAGCTGGGAGCATCAGGCACACGTTTTGAGGTGTTAAGAATTCAATAGTTTATGGGATTGTCCAGCGCCATCAGAGATGTTAAATAAGGGATTCAGGGATAAAGCAAGGATTATGCAAAGCAGATCTTTAAGGACAATGTGTTTTCCATTCAAAGATTCAGGCAAGTCTAATAAAAAGCGACTGATGTCAGAGCAATGGGGCTCTGCCAGCAGTGCTGGGTTTGGGGGAATGAGGCTCAAAATGGGAAAATAACCAGCTGAGCGGTTCTTAAGCATTAAAAAATGCAGGAGATGGGGAGGGACTGGCCCCAGGAGCCTGCAATGGACACAGGAGCAGGCTGGTGGCTGCAGTGACTGGGAAGGAGGAGAAGGGTCTGGGGACACAGGAGCTCAGTGCTCAAGGGCCGGGGCAGCCCCTCCACTGCCTTCCCCCATGGGGGATTCTGAGCATCCCCTTCTCTGCCTGGATACAGAAGTTATTTTGCAGCTTGTTTCACAAGCCTTGTCCTTTTGGTGCATCGCAGCCCTGAAATCCCAGCCCAGCCTCCTGACCTGATGTCCAGGGGATCCAGCAGGGCTTGGACCACATCTGGCTGCCCTGGGACAGCCACTGAGATGCAAGATCAAAATCCCCCCTCAGAAGCGCTTCCCAGAAATCTCTGCAGCCTCAGCTTTCTTATTTTTTTCCTAAGCAAAGCAGACACACTTCCCATTTCTCCACCAAAAAGGGAAAAGGCAATAAATTATTATTCCCTTTAATTAAAAGGGGTGTCAGTCTTATAAGCAGTTAATTAATAATTCCACATTAATTAAGCACTGGGAGAGCTGGAGGCAGCACAGTCCACATGAGGCTCCTGGGGTCAGGCTGAACCTGTTGGCTCAACTCCTCCTAAACCAGGAGATAAAATCTCTGTCCTCAACAGGATTTAGGGATGAAATCCCAGCAAATGCCACCCTGGCGTCACAAAGGTGCTTGTTCCCACCCTGCATCCCCTCACGGCTGCAGGAACAAATCCACCTTATCAGCAGCACTTTTGCTTTCCAGCCGTGCCCCAGTGTGAACAACTCCAATTAATCGATGGCTGCATAAATCATGATACTGTGATAAATCCGAGCTCCTGAACAATAACAGGGGTTAAAGCAGAGAGGAGCAGAGGACAGCACTCCTTCCCCCCACCAGGTGCTGGGAAATCATCTCCTCTTCCTCCTCTGCCCACCCACTCCGAAGCCCTCAACTGCAAAGTGGATTTTCATGCAACACTCCTATAAAAAAGTGCAATTCCAGGATATGAAGTAGTCATTAATCATGCGGAAATGGTGCTTGTTACAGGAGAAACATTAACAAAATAATCATAAATCGTCTGCCAGCTCTGATTTGCGGGTGCACACGTTTGCAAGGGGATGGAGAGGCCTCTCATTTGGCTTCTGCAATTAGTGATTAACCCTTTGCCATGCGGGGCAGAGCATGGACACAATTCCTCCACCACGGATTGCTCGTGCATCCCCCCTAAAATATCTGAGGCTGAGACATTCCTGGCGTCCTTGGAAAGCTGTAGCTTTTGAGGTTATTAAAATCCCATTATTTTATTGCTGTGATTAAATTAAAATTATTAAATGACTGAAATGTCCAGCCATGCTGGAGGCAGTTGGGGAGGCCCCTTCCTGCCTGGAGGTGCTGGCAGGATCTGGACGTGCCCAGGACCACAAACCAGGTGGGAAAAGGCTGTTTTGTTCTCTGACTGCTGTCCTTGCAGTGCCATCACATGGGAGACTTTTACATCCACCTACAAGTGACCTCAAGGCTCCTTATAAACTGAAGAAGTCGGTGAGAAAAGTTCTTTTTCTCTCTCTCTCCCCTGTGCTGTTACAGAGGTTCTGGTGGGAACAACCCTGAGCCCTCTGAGGCACCCCCAAAAGCAAATCATACCCCAGAAAAGGCAGAAAACCTGTCACCAGCACTTTGGAACAGAGTTTTCTCCAAACCTGAACTTTTCCTTCATCTTGAATCTGAATTCACACTCCAAATAATATGTTGTTTTCCTTTTTTGTTAAAAAAAATGATGTGAACTATCAAGCAGCTTGACTAAATCTTCCATTTAGGATCATGACAGCCCTAGGGCTGGGTCACCTGGGACCGCAGAGATCCTTCCCTGAGCACCTGGCCTGGTTTTAGTGCCCACCAGTGTCTGTCTGTGCTGGATCACTGGAAAGGGGACAGTCTCGGACGATCGGCGATGACCCAGGAGGAATCTGTGGGGCTGATCCTCTCCTGGATATCAATCCTTTGCAAAGCAACTCTCTGTGACAGGTCTGTCGGGAAGGCAGGAGCCTCTGCTTCTCTTTTCCCCCTCTGATCTAGTCAGTTTTAATTGGAAGACTAAATGAGACCTTTCCTTCAAGATAATGATACGAAACATTGAATTAAAGTACTATCGGGAATTTTTTTCTCACCACTCGTGTCAGGCATCTGTTGTTTCAAATAACAATCTGACGAACACTTCCCTGCAGCTCTCCCTGCCGGGAGCGTTTCTGTCCCAGACAGGGCAGCTGGAAGGCGCCGGGTAATAAAGCAGAGAAAAGGGATTTTTCTCCCCAAAATCACAAAACCATGGAAGAGCTCTTCAAGCTCATCCCGCTGCACCCCTGCCATGGCTCAGCCAGCTCCCCTGTCCCAGGCTGCTCCAAGCCTGCCCTTGGGCAATCCCAGGGATGGAGCAGCCACAGCTGCTCTGGGAGACACTGAGATCCTCCCCAAGGACCTCAGTGATCCTTGTGGGTGTCTCCCAGCTCAGGATATTCCTTGATTCCATATTTATCACAGTTTGAAGGCATTTTCCAGCAGAGCTGAGGGAAGGGTTTGGGACAGAGCCTCCGGGTAATAAAGCAGAGAAAAGGGATTTTTCTCCCCAGAATCACAAAACCATGGAAGGGCTCTTCAAGCTCATCCCGCTGCACCCCTGCCATGGCAGGGCCAGCTCCCCTGTCCCAGGCTGCTCCAAGCAGTGCCAGGGATCCCGGGATGCACCCCTGCCATGGCTCAGCTCCCCTGTCCCAGGCTGCTCCAAGCCCCGTCCAGCCTGCCCGGCAGTGCCAGGGATCCCGGGGCTCTCACAGCGACCATCCTGGAGGCGCTTTCCAGCCCGCATGATTCCACGATCCAGGCAGCACGCAGACCGAGATGCTGCCGTGCCCACCGCCGATGCCCGTGGCACAGAGAGCTGGGCTGGCAGACGCGGCCCCGGTTAAAAACTCCAGAGCGTTTTGGGGACAAACCCGCGGGACGCGGGCGCGGGGCGGAGTGGCCGCGCCGCCTTAAGGCCGGGGGCGGGGCCGCCGGGGGGCGGGGCCAACCCGAGCGTCACCCGAGCGGCGGCGCCGGGCTCAGCCGGGGAGCGCCGAGAAGTGCCGAGTTCAGCCGAGCGCAGCCGAGTTCAGCCGAGCGGCGGCGAATGCAGCGAGCGGCAGCGCGGGTGCTGCGCGGGGCGCGGACCCCGCAAATGCTGAGCCCCCTGCTTCGGACCCCGCAAATGCTGACCCGCGTGGCTCGGACCCCGCAAACGCTGACCCGCGCGGCGGCGAATGCAGCGAATGCAGCGAGCGGCAGCGCGGGTGCTGCGCGGGGCGCGGACCCCGCAAATGCTGACCCCCCTGGCTCGGACCCCGCAAATGCTGACCCGCGTGGCTCGGACCCCGCAAACGCTGACCCGCCTGGCTCGGGCCCCGCAAACGCTGACCCCACTGCTTCGGACCCCGCAAATGCTGACCCCACTGCTTCGGGCCTCGCAAACGCTGAGCCCCCTGGCTCGGACCCCGCAAATGCTGACCCGCCTGGCGCGGACCCCGCAAATGCTGACCCCCCTGGCTCGGACCCCCCCGGTTCGCAGCCCCCCGGTGCGGGCGCGATCGGCCACGGCCGGGACCCCCCCGCTCGGGCTGCTCTATGAGCGGCACGGGGAGCCCGCAGCCGTCGTGCAGTAAGGGCGGGACGGGGGGGGCGTTACAGGGGGTGCAGGAGTGGGGTGGGTGTGAGTGTGGGGGGCATTGCGGGGAGGGGGTGCGGTGCAGGGCCGGGGCTGGGGGGCACAGCTGGGCAGAGATCTGGAGCGGGGCTGCAGGCGTGCAGAGAGGAGTGGGGGTGCAGTGAGGTTTTGGGGTGCTGCAGGGCTGCTTTGGGGGTGCAGTGCAGGGGGGTCAGGACTTGCGCACCCCAGGTGGGGATGGGTTGCAGCTCCCCGTGGGACCCCTGAACACGCAGGGGGACAGGAGGACGCTGGGATGCCCCAGTGTTTTCCTGGTGCCATGGTCTCGCAGGTGGATGCTGGGGTGATGCCTCCATATCCCCCCACCCACCTGCTGCTGCTCTGTCAATTGGCCTTAAACCTCGTGTTTTTCTCAAAAAGCCCATTCTTGCTTAATTTGGAGGGGGGGAGGTCCGAGCCTCAGCATCACTGTGCACCAACTTCACCCTGGGTTGCATCCCATTGATGGGTCTTCCCTTTGAGGTCCCAGTTTAGGAACCAAAGCAGCATCACAAGCATTTTTTGGGAAAACTGCTGATGCCCATCAAAAATCCTGGAAAGGAGAAAGTTGTAGTTTAGTGGAGTTTAGGCCTTTTTTTTCAAGGGAGGAGATTTTGAGCTCTTGCTGCCCCTCTTGAACCAGCTCAGTTCATGCTGATACATTATCCAGGTGCATCCAGACACCAATCCCCTGGTTTTTTTGAGGAGTGTTGCTTTTCCAAATTATCATTTAGTTGTGCAATGGTGCTTGTCACCACGGCTACTTCCTGAGGTTTGCTGTTTTCACCCCATTGCTTACGCAAGACTGGTTTTACTTTGTGCTTTGTGATTTCTCCTTTTTTTCACAGATTTCCAGAAATACCCCAGGTTCCCATAAAGCTCAAGTGGGGCAGGATGAGCCATAAAATCCCCAGCCAAAACCGCAGCTTTTTTACACAACCTGCTGAGTTTCTTAAGTTTAGTGAGCAACACTGGGCTTAGCGACATGGGATTGTTTTGGGCGGTTGGCTTTTGGCAGCCTCCTCCAAAAATCTGTCCTTTTGTCTAACAGAAATCTGATTTTTTTGATGGGATGGGGTGTACAGTGCTGTTAATTTAAGTAGGGTGTGTAGGTGATACAGGCACCCTCCAGCTTCAGCCACAGCACAGAAGACATCAGCAAACTGGTGTTAATGCCCTTTTCCTTTGTCTCCCTGTTCAGACTGAAGGATCTGGAAGTGCCTAAGCTGGGGGACTGCGATGTCCATGTCAAGATGTTGGCAGCCCCCATCAATCCTGCCGACATCAACATGATCCAAGGTAGTGTGTTGGAGTAATGCTTTGCACGCTGGTTCTTGCAGGATGCTCTGAGCTGGAAGGGACCCACGAGGACCTTCAAACCCAGCTCCTGTCTCGGAGGGTTCAGAGATGGCTCCTGGCGTGGGGATTTTGGGGTATGAGGGGGTCTCCAGCTCACCTCCAGCTTCCCTGCAGGGACCTACGCCCTCCTGTCGCCGCTGCCAGCCGTGGGGGGGAACGAAGGTGTCGGGGAGGTGCTGGAGGCTGGGCGCCGTGTGACGGCTCTCAAACCTGGGGACTGGGTCATCCCCGCGGACACCGGACTCGGTGAGTTCATCCTCGGCACTGCTGGCTCCTTGCTCACCCTCCAGCAAAGCATCTTCCCAGGGGATTTTTGGGGTGCTGGAGCCCATGCGGGGTGCCCAGGCTTATCCAGAGAGCAAACCCATGGTCAGCTCCTGTGTGAGCTGCTGTGGGGATTTTGGGGGTTCCAAAGCAAAAACACAGCTCTCCAAAGCACTGTCTTTGCAGGGCGTGGGTAGAGCCATGAGCCCCTGCACTTGGAGCAATTACACCTGATGGGACGGGACTCAAAACGGGGAACAAAATTCCATTAGGGAATGCTGGGTGAGGGAAGCAGGAGTTGGAGCCCGTTTAGTGCCATGTGAGACCAATCATAATGAGACAGTTGAGATAATTGATGGAATTATTTCTTACCTGTTTGTCTTGGTTTATTTTTACCACCCATTTTTCTTTTAAATTAACTAATTTATTTTTATTTTATTTTTAATGTATTTTTTAAAAGCAAACTCAGTTCTGCTGCCCAGCCCCAGCAAGTGATGCTGCTCATCCTCCACAGACACAGGAAGGTTCTCAAGAAGGATGGGGGTCCTCAGGGAAGGGGTTTCTGTGCACAGGACTTACCATGCACCCTAGAACACCTGGAATAGGAGTAGTGGCAATGCCATTCCTTATGTCAAACTTAATTTTAGCAATAATCTTCTTTTCTGTAGCATAGACCCTTTATAGGATGTCTGTGCTATTATAAAGCATTGTAGCAATCTGTGTTTCTCTGGAAACAACCACGTTTTGTCCCATCAGTTTAGAGCTTCCCTAAAGACCTGGGATGAAACATTTCACACGGGCAAGGTCACGGTGGCCTCTCACTGTAGTTTTCTCTTTAATAATGCTCTGCTGGGAAAGTGTGGGAATTTATTTCCCAACAAATGTCTCCCATGCTCCTCCAAAATGCCAATGGTCTGATATTTGCTGGTTGTGGTTTAGTGTCACAGCTTGTTCTTTGCCTATGTCCTCTTAAAAGACTTTGTGCTAAATGAGAGAAGGAAAACTATAGAGTTAAGAGCCAATTGGCGTATTTTTAAGCATAAAAATGCTGTAAATAGATGATAGAGGGTTAAATTGGATATAAGCATAGAGGGAGTAAATCTTGCTAAATTGGCTTGGAATATATGGGCTCATCCATAGGATGGAGAGTATTTCCATTATCTCTGCACACATACCCAGGGACCCCCAGTCCCATTATCCCTCTAGGAAATGATTAGGCTTTGCTGGGTGATAAATCTTGGCAGGCAGTGAGGAATCCATTCCTTGCCTCTTGGAGCATTTTGACTCTACCCATATGGGAACCCATTCTATAATTCTCTCTCCAGGGTGTAGCTGGTTTCCAGCACGCAATGCTGCCGGAGCCAAGGCTACAGTGTGAGCTGATGGTTTTCCTTTGCTTTCCCCCTGCTGTGGCCATGCCCATGGTGCTGCTGTTCCCAGGGACGTGGCGGACACGGGGAGTGTTCCCTGAGGAGATGCTGCTGAAGGTGCCCAATGACATCCCTGTGCTCCGTGCTGCCACTCTGAGCGTCAACCCCTGCACGGCGTTCCGTCTGCTGGCCGACTTCGAAAGCCTGGCGCCTGGTATGGCCCTGCCATGAGGGAGCAATTCCACACGGATTTCCTGGCTGCCTCTGCAGTGGGAATCTGGGTTTATTCACATCCAGGTGACTCCGTCATCCAGAACGCCGCCAACAGCGGTGTGGGCCAGGCCGTCATCCAGATCGCCAGGGCCTCCGGCATCAAGAGCATCAATGTGGTGAGGGACAGGTGGGTCCTCTGGGGAGGAGCAAGTTTGGGAGCTGGATCTGCTCATCCTGCCCATTGAACCCAGGATTTTGTCCCGTTTCCTCCTCCAAGTTGTTCTCCAGCTTCTTCCCTGTTGTCCCCACGCAACGTCGGAGCAGAAGGAAGGAGAAGGGGGTACTCTGCTTCCTGGCTCATTTAGTCCTCTTTATCTCCTTTTTCCCTCCCCAGACCTGATCTCCCAAAACTGGTGGAGAGGCTGATGGCCCTGGGTGCTGACCATGTTGTCACAGAGGAGATGCTGAGAAAGCCAGAGATGAAAGATATATTTAAGGTACCTCAATGCTGGTCCCACTGAGAGATGGTCCAGGGCTGTTGCTGCTGTTCAGCACTGGGGAGAAATGCAGGGATGGTGGGAAGGACAAATTCTCTCTAGATCAGGATTTAGCCCTGGTAGTGGAGGGATTTTGCTGCTGCCACAAGAGAAGGATCACAGATTTTGGTTCCAATCAGATTGGGCTTGAAGCAGCCTGGTCTAGCTGAAGGTGTCTTCTGTACATGGCAGGGGATTGAAATGAGTCCCTTCCAACCCCAGCTGTTCCTTGATTCTGACAGATTTTAGCTCTACTACTCTCAGCAGCCCTCAGGTAAATGTTGAGGTTAACGCTTGGTTTATCAAGAACCGTGGTCCCATGCCCTAAAGAAGCCATAAAGTTTGGGAACCTTTGTCATAAACCCTTGCAGAGCATCCCGAAGCCCCGGCTCGCCCTGAACTGCGTCGGAGGCAAAAGCACCACAGAGATGCTGCGGCATCTGCAGTAAGTTTGGCTGGGTGGTGGCTTGGGCACAAGCTTGGGGACAGAAACTGGCAATAGAGGGTCCTGCTCTGGAGTCTGTTGAACTTTTGGAGAGGGAAGATGGATGGAGAAGTGGTTTTGGGTAACAACAAGTGATTTGAAGTCTCACGCTGCTGGGGGTAGTTGGGGTCCAGTTGTGAAGGTCCCCCAAGTCCTGGCCAGGTGTAACTGGTGTGCTGAGCTGCAAATTCAGCTAATGGTGCATGGAAGCAAGAAGAGAGCCTGGAAAGTGGGGTCTGAGGGGTAACTGGGGAGCCCTGGGTGCAAGGACAGCCCCAGGGGGGTTGGGGACAGCAGAGGAGGAGGTGGCAACTCAGAGCTGCCCTTTTGGGACCACCTAACCCAATACCCCTTTCCTACTCCAGGCCCAAGGGGACCATGGTCACCTACGGGGGGATGGCAAAGCAGCCTGTGATGGTGCCTGTGGTGAGTACTGGGGATGTCCCTCCTTAGTGTCCTGTGCTCCATTGCATATCCCCATCCCCTCAGTACTGTGGGCCCTGGCTCTCCCCAGGTGCAGACTGAGACCCTCTAGCCTTTTTTTTTGCCTGATGGGGTCTGTCACAGGACAAGCTGCATCCACTGCTGGGCTCTTGGCTTTTTTATGGAGGATTTGGGCTGCCGAAAAATTCCAGGGGGTAAATGATCCTGCAGGTGCTGAGCATCAAACCTGCCCTGACTCCACACCTCTCTGCATCCCTGGAGTCACCTCTCCACATCCCTGGCTCACAAATGGGAGCTCTAACAAGGGGCCTTACTGCCACTTTCCACCACTGTCCCGCTGGGAGGGGACACACACGTGTCACTGCCTGTGTGAGGGGACATGGGAGTCACTGGATGCACAAGGGGACGCCAGTGTCATTTGCACAAGGGGACATAGGAGTGTTGCTGGGTACCAGGAGGACACACGGGTGTCATACATTCCACAGAGTGCCTTCATCTTCCGGGACGTGCGGCTCCGTGGGTTCTGGATGACGCAGTGGCGGAAGGACCACGCACAGGGTGAGCCAGGCGGGTGAGGGACCTGAGCCGGGGGAGCTGAGGGACCTGAGCTGGGGGCTGAGGGACCTGAGCCGGGGGAGCTGAGGGACCTGAGCTGGGGGCTGAGGGACCTGAGCCGGGGGAGCTGAGGGACCTGAGCCAGGGGGGGCTGAGGGACCTGAGCCGGGGGGATGAGGGACCTGAGCAGGGGGAGCTGAGGGACCTGAGCCAGGGGGATGAGGGACCTGAGCTGGGGGGCTGAGGGACCTGAGCTGGGGGCTGAGGGTCTGTCCCCCTGCTGGGCATGGGAGCGGGGACAAACCCCACCCAGCACTATCCTCACTCCCACTCACTGAGCCATCTCTCTTGTCCCAGTGATGCCTTGAGAGGCTGCCTAGAACAGAGGCTGGACAGTGTTAAAGGAATAAAGTAGGGATTCATTAAAAGGCTTCCTTCAAAGGACACACCTTGGGCAGTATAAGAGCCCAGCTGAGGGTACACCCAAGATGGACAGTGGGTCACGAGTTTTCACACTTCTATAAGTTTTGGTGCATTTCTATATTGGGGTTAATTGTCCAATTACAGTCCCATCCTCCCAGTTTGCTCTCCTCAGTTCCCTGTTTGCACTTTTTGGGCCTGAAGCTGCAGCGGTGTCCTTGGTTCTGGGGCTGGAAACAGATTGTTCTGTCTGACAGAACTGTGAGAACTTGCTGACACTTTATATGAAGTTCAGAGTTATTAATGCATGACAGAATCTGGAAAATATGAAAGCTAAAACTAAAGGCATCACCAGGGTGCTGAGACACTGGAGCTGGTCTCAGGCAGGGGCTCTTGGCTCATCCCACATGTCTGAGACACTGGTGCTGGTCTCAGGCAGGGGCTCTTGGCTCATCCCACATGTCTGAGCTGGGGCATGTCACACCCAGGGACCCTGTACGGCCTCGGGCGGGTGTTCCCAGGGGTGGTGGATGGCCCTGCATGGCACAGTGAGAGCTCCCTCCTTCCTGTGCAGACCAGGAGAGCGTGGCTGCGATGATGGACGCCCTGTGCCAGCTCATCCGCAGGGGACAGCTCACGGCGCCAGCCTGCACCGAGGTCCCGCTTCAGGACTACAGGGCAGCGCTGGAGGCCTCCATGAAGCCCTTCGTGTCCTCCAAGCAGATCCTCCTCCTCTGACCTGCAGCTCCTGGAGCCCTGTCCTGTTCCACATGCTTGTCCACAGACTTGAGGGGGGAAAAGACCCTCCAGATCCACTGAATTTCTTTTTTTCCTTTGTTTGTCACATTGTGGGTGCCCACAGAAAGCTTTAAAAGCCTCCGCAGCTTTGTGTGGAAGTGCTGCAGGAGGGAGGCTGCATCTCACTATGGCTGGGGGGAGTTTGGGATCCCAAATGATGGCTTGCTCAGCTCAGGGTGTGAAAAGAGCAGCCGTTCCCCCTCAGATGTGCTTTTTGGGGCTGGCAGGGCTGTAGTTATCCCAGCTGGAATGTGGGATGGGCAGGGAAGCCCAAGTCATCTCCCTGCAGCCCTGCTGCCTCCAGGCCAGCTCCAAGTAGGAGGAGGAAGGGGCATGGACTGCCCCAAGTGATGAGGGGTGCTGTGGTTGGAGTGGCCCTAGGTGCTGCTGCAGCTCCTGGAGGAGCCCTGGGTCTCCCCGGGCTGGCTTTGGCCAAGGGCACCGCAGGGCTGGAGCCAGACCCTCAGTGTCCCTGAAGGCCCTCCAGGCCGCGTGTGGAACAGTGACTGTGACACTGCAGAGCAATGTGAAAAGATTTATTATTGACAACAACCACCAATGTGTTCTTGCTTCCTCCTGTGCTGCTCTTGTACTCTATGACCGCACAAGCTCCCCGTGGTCCCTGCTCTGGCCAGTGCAGCTCTGCCGAGGGCCGGCAGCGTTGGCTGTGCAGGGGCAGCGGGGCAGCGGCCGGGGCCGCAGCGTGGCCATCCCGAGCCAGGAGGGAGCGCGGGGGCGGCTCAGCCCCGGGCCCCTGCGCAGCCCCCGGGCTTGGCTGCCCGCAGCGGAGTGTGGGCAGTGCGGGTGTGCGGGCCCGTGTGGGGCCGAGCGGCCGCGGCTGGAGCGGGAGCGGCCTGCGGGCTGCGGCGGGGCCGTGCCCGCGTCTGCGGGCCGTGCCCGTGAGGGGGCCGTGTGTGCCCGTGAGGGGGCCGTGTGTGCCCGTGAGGGGGCCGTGTGTGCCCGTGCCTCGGGCACCGTGCAGCTGCTGCTCGGAGATGTCTGGGCGTCCTCACCCTCCTCCTCCTCCTCTGCTCCTGCCGCCGGTTGAGCGTCCCACCTTTTCCTTGGGTGCTTTGCCAGGATCTCAGTGCCCGGGGGTTTGTGTTTCCCCAGCACCCTGCAGCCCCCTCCGGACACAGGGCAGGTCATCCCTCGTGAGAAAGGGGTTGGAGTAGAACAGCAGCTGCAAAAGGCAAAGGGAAGGAGCTGTTTGCTGCAAGGAGGAGGGAGAAAATCAAGGGAGAGCCAGGAGCTGGCACAAGCAAGGACAAAATGGTGTTTAAAGGACTCTGGCATTTCACACCTCAGGCTTTGGCTGAGTAAAGTGTTAGGACAGAGCTTTGTTAAGTCACATCCACCCTCATGTTTTGAGCATTTGGGAGCAGAGAAGTGTAGGGTTTTCAAAAGCCAGAGAACTGCTGAGAAAACCAAAGCCCTCTAGTTTCTAGGCCCCTCAGCATGTCCAGAGTAACTGACTCCAAGACAAAATCAAGCTATTTGCTCCCATCCAGTCTCCAGCCTTGTCAAGGCTTATTTTAGCTGAACTTGAACCTCCCTGTCAGTGTCCCACGGAACCTCTGAGTTGGGAGGAGCTGGAGTACTTTTCCCAGTGCAGACCCAGCTGCTGCTACTGCTCTGAGCTCCTCCATGGAGGTCAGCAGGGGAGAATCCCCTTCCATTCTGCAGAACCCATGGAACATGAGCTGGAGAAGGAAGCTTCTCGTGGACTCAGTTTCAAAGATCTTCTGGGGCCCTCTCCTGCCCAGCACTTCCTTCCTGAAGAGCTTTTCTCCATTCACAAGGCAGTTCCCATTGTTGCCCCACCAGATTGACTCGAAACTCTGGCTGCTCAGGATCACCCATAGCTTCTTGAGGAAAGAGTCAGCAAAAGATTTGGTGCTAGCAGAGCTCTCTAAGGAGAAAAATTTCATGTTGTGGTCCAGAATTCATTACGCCAACCTTCAAGGGCGTTTTTGTCTGCAGGGGGTCCCAGAGCAGCATCCCAAGATGGTCCCATATCATCTCTGGGATGGTCAGGAGATGCTGAAGGCACACACCAAGCAGGATCCTCCAGGACAGAAGCACAGGATGTCTCCTGTGACGACAGCTCCATTTAGACTTATTTTTTCACAGCTTGGCTGCCTCCAACCAGCTTCTCGGTCCTGACAGTCAGCAGTATGGAATCCTATGGCTCCAGCTGCCTGGGAAGTTCTCCAGCCTGTGTTCCATCACAGTCACATCACAGCGTGACACCTGTCTCCTGGCAGCAGGAGGTGGGAGACACAGAAATAACCCCAAAACTCTGATTTCCCAGAGATCTGTTTGAGCCCAGAGCTGATTCCAGCTGTATTTCCATGTGGAATGTCCTGCCAGGGCAGTGCTGTGTCCCAGTGCCCCTGGGAGCAATGCCCAGGGAGGGGTGGGGAAAGGGGACAGCATTGGGCATCCAAATGCCCCAGACCTCCGATTTTTCACTTGGCACCTTCTCCCCCATGCAGAAATGCCTATATGGAATGACCCAGGTGTGTGGTGTCCACAGGGCTGCTTCTGCTCTGACTGCCGTGATGTTCTTGGATCCCAGCAGGCTCTCCATGCTGCTCCATAGGATGAACTATAGGGGAAATGTTCCTCAAAGACATCTTGCAATGGAAATAACCACCCTTGGGTTGGGTTCCTCGAACTTTCTTTGCCTCAGCGCCTTCAGAACGCAGCCCAGGGACCTCACTGGCGTTCTCCCACCTTGTGCCCAGTTCCCAACATGCTCCAAGTGGGAGGACTGCGGAATTGTGTGGAACTGTGCATGGATAGAGGTGTTGTGAGGGACTGGTTGTGTCAGCTGAAGGCTCTTCCAGGATTCATCCTGGAGTCCTGGATGAGTGGGGTTATGGCAGGGGCTCTCTGCATCTGCCAAAGGCCTGGGGGGCCCAGGGAGGTCGCTCCTCACTGGGAGCTGGCAGTGTCATTCCCGTGCACAGAGAGGGTGTGGGGGACAGCCCAGGAAGGTGTACCTTCATCAGGGGGATTTTCTGGGTCCCGTGGGGTGAGGAGAAGAGCAGGGCAGGAATGTTGCTCAGGATTGGAGGGAGCACTGGACAACTGCATGTGTGCTTGGAAGAGCAGAACTCTCTGAAATTAAACCCCACTGTCATGCTGGCAACTGAATGGACGTGTCAAAGCCATTTCATCCCCCCTAAAACCCCTCACACTGAGACCTCCCTTAGCAGAGAGCAGGTGTGCCCCAGGATAGACTGCACCAGCGTCTTCCTTCTGCTCCTCCATCCCTAATAAATCCCCCAGTATTTTGCATTTTCCTTCCCCCTGCCAGCCCATCCTGTGCCTCAGTGCTTCCTCATCGATGGATAAAGTGGGGAAAAAAAAGCAAAAAAAGAACCAAGAGATCGTTATGAGCACTATTAAGCATGGCATAAACCAGAAAAATTAATGCATAGCTTTTATCCCTCATTGTTTATTGGGCTCAGTGATAAAACCCAACATGCTTTAGAGAACTCTCTCACAAAATGTTCCGACCTCTCACTCCTGCACCAGGGCACAAAGGAAGAAACAAATAAATTGAATTCTCCTTGTCAAATGAGCAAGATCATGGCTGGAAATCCAGCTGCTGGTGTTGCACCTACACAATATTAATCATTTTGGAGGTGATTGTGGGGGTTTTTAGGGGGGTGGCTGCTAATGTTGGAATGTTCCAAGAGTCTCTGCTGGGATTTGGTGTGATTTAGGCATCTGACGTCTCAATTGAAAGGATAAAAATAATTCCCCAAAACTGACATTTAGAGTTCAGCAGGCGGGATGCTGTTGCTCACTAGAGAGAAGGAGGAAAAGCCAAGTCTGGTCACGGATGGGGAATGCCATGGGGGGATGCCTGCGCAGCCCGAGTGTGGGGATGGGGGACCCCCATCCCTGCCTGCCTTTGGGGTCCCACCAGGATCCAGCATTTGGGGGATGGGGCAATTCTCAGGCCTCTGCCAAAGAGAGGACCCCATAAGCACCTCGACACCCTCATCAGCGCCCCGCGCGTGGGAAGGGGGGGATCGATCCATCCCCTCCATGGGGAACGGGACCCCCATGGGCAGGCAGACCCCAATACACCCGGTGCACCCGGGGACCCCACAAGCCCCGTGACCCATGGGAAGGGGGACCCCACCCTTCCCTGCACATCAGACACGTGGGAACGCCCATGAGGGGCCCGCGCGTAGGAACGGGGGGGTCAGCCATGCTCCCCATGGGGAACGGGCCCCCATCTCCGTGGCGGTGGGGCCCACTCGGCGGCATGGCCGCTTTAAGAGCCAGCCCGCGCGAGGGGCGGGCGCCAGCCCGCGCGGGGGGCGCGCCCCGCCGTGACGTTGCCCCGCGTCGCTGCCCGCGCGCCGCCGTGACGTCAGGCGGCCGCGCGGCCCCCGGGCCCCTCACGCCGCGCGGGCCCAGCCCCGGCCCCGCGATGCCGCGGGTCTACATCGGCCGCCTCAGCTACCAGGCCCGGGAGCGCGACGTGGAGCGCTTCTTCAAGGGCTACGGCAAGATCCTCGAGGTGGATCTCAAGAACGGGTGAGCGCGGGCTCGGCCCGGCTGCCGTGAGGGGAGGCCCGGGCGCTGAGGCTCTTGGCGGGCCGCGGGGGAGGAGGCCGCCGGGGCGCTCTGGGCGGTAGTGGGGGCAAGACGGCTCCTTTGGGTGGGGGGCAGGGGCAGGAAGCTTGGGCTCCCCCTTGGCGGGGGGCGCGAAGCCTGGCCCTTTGTAGGGGCGGCGTGTTGGGTTCTCTCTTCTGGGGGCTGGGCAGGATGCTTGACCCTCCAGTGGCGGAGGGACAGGGCGGCTGGGTCCGCCCTTGCTGCGGGGGAGAGGATGGCTGGGCTTTTTTTGTGGGAGGGCAGTCTGCTTGGTTCCTTTTTTGGGCGGGGCGGAACGTTTGGGTTTCTCCTTTTTTTGTGGGGGAGGGGGCAGGGCTCCCCCCTACTGGAGGGGGCCAAGATGCGTTGGTTCCCCCTTTTCTGGGGGTGCAGGGCGCCGGGGTTCCCGGTTCTGGGGAGGGTGACAGGTGGCCTGGGGTCTCCTTGCGAGGGAGTCGCATGACACCTGGGCTGTCCCCTTGGGGAAGCAGGATGCTCGGGTTCCCTTTTGGGGTGGGGAGCAGGATGCCTGGGTTCCCCTTGTCAATGGGGGACATTCTGTCTGGGCCTTTTTTGGGGGCGCGGGATGGCTGTGGCTGTGTTGGGGGTGAGGGGGGGTGGATGCCTGGGCTCTGCTTTGGGCAGGGGTGAGGGAGGCTGGGGGTTGGGTTCCCCTTTTTTTCCAGTGGATGCAGGACACCTGGGCTCCCCTTCTGGGGAGGGCTCGGATGGGTGGGCTTCTCCTTTTTGGAAGGCAGGACACCTGGGTTGCTGTGACAACTGCGGGGTAGGACAGCAGAGTCCCACTTCAGTTCTTAGGGCCAGCTCATCTGTGTGCTGCCCTGCCTTCTGTGTCACGCTGCGGGCCCCCCCAGGCCCCTCTGCCCCCCAGGACAATACCTCCCCAAAAAGAACCCGTTGTGTTGGGTGTGGGGGGCAGAGCTGCTCCCAGAGCCCGCGGGCTGTCCGGGGGTGTGTTCTGCCCCCCCAAACCACCATACCTCTGTGCTCTTACCTGTGCTGTTCCAGCAGCTGAGCCCTCACTGCAGCTCCAAGGGTTGGATCCTGTTCCACCAGGTCAAGACCTTCAAGTGTGAATTTTTGAAGAAAAAGCCAATTGCCATTTTTGGTGGGGTTTTTCCCATCACCCAAAGCCTTATGAGTGCCTTTGCTTTTTCCAAGAAACTCAGCTTGAAGCCTTCCTTAGAAAAGCTGAATGGAATACGGATTGATCATTATATAGCCAGGAGAGGCAGGTATTAATTATAGTGGAGAAGAGGAATTTCTTGTACAAGTTACTCCTTGAGCATTAAAGTGAAAGAGGCTCATTAAGTTTTAATGCTGCTTGTGCTGGCAGGTGGACATTTAACAGGTTTATAAGATGAATAAAATCCATTATTAAAGCAAACAAGTGTTCATGTGTCAGTGTCTTAACCCACACAGCCTCAGGTGTTGTTGAAGATTAGCTGAAGTACCTGAGGCTGCTGTTTTCCAGTCCTGCTGTGTGTCCTTAGAAATGCTGGGGTGGGGTGGGGGGCAGTTTTTCTGTTGCTGAGTAAGACCCAAATTCAGAATTTCTGCTTCATACATGTTGGAGGTGAGGGGGAAGGGAAGCCAACTAAACTTTCTTAACAGATGTTGAACTGCTGTTATGTGGCTGATGTGGTAAAGGGTCTTATCTTTCTGCTTTTAAGTCAATTTAATCGGGTTTTTTTTGTGTTTGTTTTATATTCTGAAGTCTTTTGACAGATTTGAAGTTAAATTCTTTGTCAAAAATGGAACTTGAGCCAATCAAGTTTTATGTCTGTGCTTGGGAAGCCCTGGGCTGAGCTGTGCTCTCCTGAGCCCTCCTCCATGGCTTATTTCTGCTATTGCTTGGGAAACAGTTTGAACTTCCTACATGGTGTTTGACTGGAGAGATTCTTGGAGTTGTTTCTGGAAATCTGGGGGTTCTCCTTGGTGGATCCTCCGTTGGGTGTTTCAGCAGCTAAACTGGAATGCTGGAGCGAGACAATGGAATGCAAAGTGATACCACAGAGCTCTAAAAGCTTAGCTGGGGCTCACTACTTGTAATTTGAGCTTGAAATTCAATGGCTTAAAGCGATTATTACCTGAGGGAAGGACGGGGAAATGAAAATGTGGGTCTTATAGGATTCTCCATTTCAAATTGTAGTTTTTAATTGTGTGCTCTTAGTTTTCACAGTCTTTTGTGCTCAGAGCTGCACTGACAGTCACAGCTCTGTGTGTGTAGTGAATGTATGAAGTGACCAGAAAATTGAACATTTCAGCCTAAAATCTGCTTGTGGTGAACACACTAAAATCTGCTTGTGATGCCTCTAAGAAAATACAAAACCAAACTAGTTCTACTCCTGTACTTACCTGCCTGCATTACTCTGGGCAGCTCTGAAGAATTCAAGGCTTCATCCAATATAACACCTGCAGGACAGAGGGATGTAACTTCTACACTGGATTGAGGAACACAGGTCAAAGCTTCAAATTTCCATTCTTCCATCTACCTCCATTCAAAATCAGTGTTGCTTACCAAAGAGAAGTGGTTTGGGTGGGAGGGGACCTTAAAGCCCATCCTGCTCCGCCCCCTGCCATGGGCAGGGACCTCTTCCACTGTCCCCATCCAGGCTGGCCTTGGACACTTCAGGGATGATGAAGGCCATCTCTAAGATCATGGTCAGACTCCCTGATCTTGGAGGGCTTTTCCAATCTGAACAGTTCTGTGATTCTGTGTTTATTTGGTGTGTGGGATAGTACTCACTTCTAGTGGGGGTGGGGGGGGTAACTTCTACCTTTAAAAAGACAGGTAACACCCTTGATTTTATCAAAGAGTATGCCAAAATAGTAATCTCTTGCTAACAAATGAATTCAGCCATTACACTCTCATATAAATCCTATATGATTTATCATTTTGTTGATGAAGAATTACTTTAGGTTCAATTCAGTGAATCAGCAAATGTGTTTTCATGCCTTCCTATTTCTCTCCCTGTTTTTAGAAGGGTTTTCATTTTTTTAGGTTTTTTTCAAGGCTCAAAACCTTGATCCCTCAAGTGTGCTGAGGAGGCTCATCTGCAGGACAGCGTCTGCAAGCCTCCGCAGGAAGCCATGAGTTGCTTTTGAACACAGATACCTCAGGTTCAGTTCCTTCCCAGTGATCCCTTTTCCCTCCCTGTCCCTAGGTATGGCTTTGTGGAGTTCGATGACCTGCGAGACGCTGACGATGCCGTGTATGAGCTGAATGGGAAAGATCTGTGTGGGGAGAGAGTGATCGTGGAGCATGCCCGGGGCCCTCGCCGGGACAGCAGTTACGGTTCTGGACGCAGTAAGCACTTGTGCATTTGTATCCATGGCTTGTTTTAAATAAAACGTTGGTTTACTCTTTTATAAAAGTAATATAAAAGGAAAGCAATACAAAGTTGTGACTAGTGTTCTGTAACTGTAAATGTAATTGTTAATCTGAATATTTATTAATTTGTTTGTTGTATTAAACTCTTTTAATTGATACATTAATAAACACAGTTTCTTGTACCATTTTTATTATTATCATTTCGTTTAACTACATGAATGGTTTATTTGCAATGTGATGTTTAACATAGATTTAACAAAGACATCAATGTTTTAATTGAAAGCGTCCTTTGAGGCTAAGATGACTGCCTGTTCCATTTGCTGACCTTGGGGTACCTTTCCATGAGTGGCTCTTTGACCTTTGTGGCCCTTGGCTGTCCAAAAAAAAAAGAGAAGCCATGTGACGACCTCAAGCTTTTCCCATTAGACCTGGGTGGTGAGGATCCCAAGGGTTAGAGACAGATGAGATTAATCTGAAATAGGTGCCTGAAAAGCTTTATTCGTGTCAGATATTCAGAAAGCTTTTAAGCAATGTAAGTAATATTAGTCAACTGGCTTTATTCAGTTTCTTCTTTCAAACTGTTTAAAAAATAATATTAAATATAATTGCATGTTAATTCTAGCCTAATTATAGTTCTGTGCCTTGTTTAATTACGAGCTTGTTTTAATGCTTTGGGTCTTTGTAAGGTGTTACATAAAGGGGGTTGGATTTAGCCCTGAGGGGAGCTCTGTGATGTCTTTGGGAACAGCCGGGGCAGAGCAGTTCCATGGGGTGGAGAGCGAGGCTCCATTTCCCTGGCTGAAGCTCTGCTGTCTGCTTGTCACCTCCTAAAGGTGGATATGGTTATAGAAGAAGCGGAAGAGATAAGTACGGTCCCCCAACCCGTACAGAATACAGATTGATTGTGGAAAATTTGTCAAGCCGCTGCAGTTGGCAGGATCTGAAGGTATGGGGCCCCTTTCCTTACCCTCTCTCTGTTACAGAGCACAAAGGGTAAAAGACATCTTCAGCAAGGCAAAGTGATGAGCAGCTCTGCTTTGCTCCAACTGAGCAACTCCATGGGGAGTAGATTTTGGAAGTAACACACACCTTAATACAGGAGCATGCGTATATGAAACCATTCATGAGAGGTTGGGAGTTGCACCTGCAGAACTGGTGGCACTGGACAGTGGGAGAATAATTTTATCCTTAGCACCAGCTAACATCATGTACAGGTGTGTTTTATCTTCTCTTAAGCCCTGTCAAAACAGACTCAAATCATGCCAGGGGTAGGATGCACTAGAGATGGAGTTTGCCCTTGTCAGTTTGGATTTAACCCATCAACTTGTAAGGTGCTACAGCTGTTTGAAACAACAGCATTGTTCCTGCAGAGTTTCTCTTAGGAATTTCCACATCATCTAAAGCTGGTTTAAGGAGAATTTCAGGGAAAGGATGCTCCCAGAATGAGTAATCATGAAAAATCTCTGCCAAAAACTTATTTTTGAAGTCCAGAGGAGTGGCAGGTGATTCTCAGTAGTGGAGGTGTTGAGTGACACTGTGGAGCCCACGGTACCTCTGAGTACTCTGGAGGTGACGTGTTGGCTCGTGATTATCCACATCATGGATTCAGGGGGCAGGATTTCAATAGTGGTTGCAAAAAAATTAGTGCCTCCTAATCAAACTGAGCAGCAATGGTTAAACCCACTTGTTCTTACTGGAACACTTTCTCTTATGGTTCTCTTTTAAGGGTAAAATTTGTTCTAAACAAACTTTGACGTAGTAGAAACTGGTCTGTAAGTGAATTTTACACTAGTTCAGGTACGTACAGAGATGCTTCCAGTGTCTTTGTTGTTAATGCTTCACACTATCAATATCTTGTCTTTGCTTCTGGTATTAAAATCCTAAGTAGAGCATGGCATGATTAATCCTCCAGTGGACGCATTACTGCTTTTTTGGGAATAGCTTTCATTTCAGTGTACATAAAATGGGCGTAGCTGGGTTGAAAACAAACCAAATCAGAGCTCTGTGCCCTGTTTCCGCTGCAGCCAATTTCCACAGGGGCTGAAAGATGCCCTGGCCTGGCAAAGGCCCTGTTCTGCCTTGCTCAAAGCAGGGCAGAACAGACCCCTGATAAACAGAGGGGTTTAGGAATTGAAACGGAGAAGCCAGGAAGCATGAAGTGGGAAAAAGACTTGAGCTTGGAGTTCTGTGGGGCTTTTTTCTGCAGAACGAGCTATGTTGACAAGGTGGAGGATGAAGGGAGGTCTGCTTCTTTGTGGGCTTCCCGCCTCTTCATATTCAACCTTTATCACCTTTCCTAATTATTTTTGAAAACATTATTTGGAGAGCAAGCATTTTGCTTCTTTAATCACTTCTGTAATTTGAAACTTAAGAGCCTAGAGCATATTTGATCTAAGACTTGAAGTGGGAGACCTTAAGTTATGATTTGGCTGAAAACTATCAACCTGGTTCTAATCACACCAACTCTGTGAAGTCATAGTGTGTTATTTGGCACTACAGATGCTGTTTGGGTCAAAGGCTTGCCGACATCCCTGTGAATTGAAGATGCTTAGGGAGCATTGTGTCAGAAGTGAGCAGGGTCAGCTGGAAGCCTGGCTCTGGATTCAAGGCGATGGTGATTCTGTCCTCTTCCCCTAGGATTATATGCGTCAGGCAGGGGAAGTGACATATGCAGATGCACACAAAGGAAGGAAAAATGAAGGTGTGATTGAGTTCAAATCCTATTCTGACATGAAAAGAGCCCTTGAAAAGCTGGACGGGACAGAAGTAAATGGCAGAAAGATTAGATTAATGGAAGACAGACCTGGATCGAGACGGCGCCGCTCTTACTCCAGAAGCCGAAGCCATTCAAGGTATGTCTGTAACATTTCTCAGGCTGCAGTTAAGGAACATAGAGCGGATTGAGACTTTTGGGTTCCAAAACACTCAAAATGTTTGGAGTTCTCAACAAGTCTAGTTTTTTGAGCACGTATTAATATCCAGGGCAAATGAGGGCTGTGTTTTGAGGTGTCTCCCTTGGTGGATGTGTGGACCTGCTCCCTGAACACCTGTCACTGTTCTTCCCTGATAACTCAGCCCTTGCTCTTTGTGGGAGCAGCTGTGTGGCCGGTGGAGCCATGCTCATGGAATGAAACAGAAGGTGCTTCTAACACTTCAGCTGTGAACACTGTGTTCTGCTCCAAGCATCAGGACTAACAGTTCTTTCTCAGCTTGGAAACCTCCACCTGTTCCCTGTTTCTCAGAGATTTGTTGCTTTCCTTGACTGACCAAGAGCTGCTTCAGCAGCACCAAGTGTTCTCCCCTTTCCATTGTGGGGTAGAACTTGTTGAAAGAAAACTCAGGTAAATCTTTCCTGTTCCTAGAAGAACTTGCTTATGAAAGAAAAATCTGAAATCAAAGCTTTATGCCAGTGTCTCACCATATTCAAAATGTGATTTGATTGAGAAAGTAATTATCTGTTAAATAAACTGGCATCTTCCAGATTAGCACCCTGCTCGCAGCCAGACGTGGCAGCAGGGATGAGAGGTGGGGAGAGGGCGCTCTGAGTTTGTAACCGTGTTGTGTAACCCTGAACATTTGGCTGCTGAAAGGTGCTGTAGCCCCATGGGGTTCTCCCCATGGGGGTCACAAGCTCCCCATGGACACATGCTAATGTGAAGGTGGTTCCTTGTGTTGCAGGTCTCGCTCTCGAAGCAGACACTCCCATAAGAGCAGGAGCCGCAGCGCTAGTAGCAGCCGCTCCAAGAGCAGATCTAGATCCAGGTATGTCTTTGTCTTGGGAGAACTGGGGGCTCCCACTTCACTGAGAAGCATCATGTTAAATTTGCAGCAGGAATACTTTGTTTTCCCTCCCATTCTCTGCACGCTGTGCTCAAGCTCTTGCCACACTAAAGCAGAGCTTTCTGTTGCTTTTGCACTTTCAGGTCTGTGTCCCGTTCCAGAAGCAAGAGCCGTAGTCGAAGCAAGAGCCGTAGCAGAGGCCAGAAAGAGAAAAGCAGGACTCCAAGTAAAGAGGATAAAAGTAGGAGCCGCAGCAGGAGTGCAGAGAAGTCCCGAAACAAAAGCAAGGATAAATCTGAGGGCAGTATCCATAACAGTGATGAGAAAGCCAAGAGCAGGAGCCACAGCAAGGAAAAGAGCAGGAGCAGGAGTGGGAGTAAGGAGAGGAGAGAGGCGAAGGAGAGAGTGAGGAGCAGAAGCAAGGAGAAGAGTAGAAGCAAAGACAGGGAGAAGAGCATTAGCAAGGGTAGAAGCAGGAGCAAAAGCAGGGATGAGAGTAGGAGCAGGAGCCACAGCAAAGATAAAAGGAAAAGTAGGAAAAGGAGCAGGGATGACAGCAGAAGTAGAAGCCGAAGCCACAGCAAGAGTGAGAAAAGCAAGAGGCGCAGCAAGCGAGACAGCAAAGGCAGCAGCAAGAAGAGAAGAAAGGACAGCCATGAGCGGGCCAGGTCAGGCTCCAAAGAAAAGGAGCAGCTCAAATCTGAGTCGGACAAGAAAGAGGCAAAAGGCGAGGGGGAGGATGCAGTGTCCCGCTCCAGGTCTAGGTCCATTTCCAAGTTCAAACCAAATATCAAATCAGATTCTCGTTCCAGGTCTAAATCTGATTCAAAGCCAAGATCCCGGTCCAAGTCCAGGTCTAGGTCTGCCTCTCGGTCACACTCTCGGTCGCGGTCAAGGTCCCGTTCCAGATCCTAACCTTGCTGCCACACCACTTGGAATGGTTGGAAAAGTCTTTTGTACATGTTTAGTAGCTGTAACCAAGTGATTGAAGTAGAAACCCTGTCGATGCTGTGTATTTTTAACAACCTGATGGTCTGTCTGTCATTAACTGCAGCACTCTCTCCCTGCAGCGCTCTCTGGTGTGAGGCTGCTCCACTCATTTTCTATTCAATAGAAAGGTTCTCTTTACATGCAGCTCTTCCTTGAGCCCCCAGATTGCCCTGTTTTCCAAGGAGAGCCTTGCAGGGAATGAGCCCAGGTAATGAGCACTGTGCCCTGATGGGTTTATGGGATTGCAATGATGACTGATAGGTAGGTATGATGGATTCAACAGACTTTGCCCTCGATTGATGCCCTTTGATGTCTCCCATTTAGTGGAAGTGCTAAGTCTTAAGTTTCATACTACTTTTGTTCCATATTTTTTGGACTTACAAAGTTGTGAATAGCACAGTCAAAAGGAAAAAAAATAGAGGTACTTGCAGTAATCTATAGGGAAAATAACTATAGTTCCATATTCTGGTATTGTGACAATATCCTTGTTTTATATTAAATTTTTTTATTTTATTTTTCCCTGTCTTGCAAAGTACAGTGATCCCCGTTTCCATGAAATTTGAATAAAGACTATTTTTGCTTGATGACATTTGGTTATGTGGTGCTGTGTTGTGATTATCAGCATTTTCTATTTCTCAAGGTAAGCCTGAATTTGTAGAGAGTCACTCCCAGAAAAAAGGTTCCTAATTCAGAAAGTCACTTCACATTCAGTGTAGGCACAACACTTGAACACAGTCCAGATAAATAACTTATTTCTCCAGCATATTTTTCAGGAGTTTCTCCTCCTACTAAAACACCTGTGCTTGAGAAGCGCCTTCATAAAAGAAAAAGCTGAGCATGTGCTTCTGAGCTTGGAAGCACAGAGGGTGGTGGTGGCTGTTCTGTGCTATGTCCCCAGCATCCCTGGGGACCTGGGGAGATGGGAGGGCAGCTTCTAGCAAGAGTTTTGTAGGTGTGTAGGTGTTCCTGAATAATATCCCAAATTTAGACTTGGGCCATTTGCAAATTGCTCAGACTGAACTTCCCACAATCTCTTCTCCTGCACAATCGGCTTTGAATGAGAAGTGACATCCCCAGCACCTGTTCTGCCTGCAAGCAACATTCTGAAAAATAGAACGCAAAATGTATTTTGTGAGTTCTTGGTCTGGAATAAAAAGGTTAGTTACAGCTTCCTCTAATATTGTCCTTTAGCCAATTCCAAGCCGCTCACAACTTGATGGCAGTGGCTCTCCAGCGAGAGTCACTTCATAGGTGCAGTAATTGCCTGTAATTTGATAATTTGGAACTTGTCCTGCCATATTAAAAAGATTAAGAGGTAATAGATCATCAGAGTTGCTTGCAACACAAAATATATCCCCACACTTTGAGAGGGGTCAGGGCTTGGCAAGTGGCTCAGACTTTATCAAATGTCATATTACCATGGCAGCATGAGACATCTCTGTGGAAGAGATACCTTCAGAAGGAAAAGCCTTTTCCAGCTATATATATATTTAGTACTTTAATATCTTATACTCTCAAAATGACATTTTAAATCCTTTTTGCTGCTTAATACAGAAGCAAACCAGACAAGGCAAGATGTTTGCTAGTAAGGGATAATTAACTGAAAAATAATTTTAAGAAAATCTGAAAATTATACAGTCTAGGTAAAGACTAAAAAGTGACTCCAGTTTCTGCTGCCTGGCAACTCCATTCCAAATGACCACGCCAGATTTTAGTGAGCCCTTTGGGAGAAGCATCTATTCCTTAAATACCCGAGGACAGGCCTCCCACATACCTAAGGGAGGTATGTGGGAAACTTGTCTGAGGTGGAAGTTGTGCAGAAAGCCAAAAATCCTTCACGTATGAGCACCTGGAGCGATGGTGGTTCCTGGGTGTGCAGTGCAGGGTTTGGACACACCACCCACTGCAGGAGCACCTGTGCTTTACTGCCCAGAGCAGGGACAGACCTTGGGATGGGCTCATCCTCCCCAGCCACACGTGTGGGTTGGAGTGTTGGAGCAGGAATTCCCAGGGAATGGACATTTTGAGACATCTTAACTGCTGGGAATAAGTGTGAAGCATTGGGAGTGTTCCCAGAACAGTGATTCCATGGGCAGGGCCAGACACATGCCTCAGCTGAGCACTGCTGCATCAGTCAGTGTTCATTTCTGTCTCACAAACTTCACTGAGTGAGTGTCACCCATTCATTTTGCATTAAAGTGTGGGATTTGCATAAAAACCTCCAGCTCATGTGGCTCCCTGGTGTGGGCACTTTGCCTTTCCCAGCCTGGACTTGCTACAGTCTTGATCTCCTGAAACTGCAGAGATCTGCCTGGCAGCAGGTGTGAAACCAGGGCAATGGTAATAATATAAAATATTAACAATAATAATTGTATTGAATAGCCAGAGAGGAAGATTAGTGGAATGTCCATTGCAATAATTCCACAATATTCCCAAGTAACATTTCTGTGTGAATAATTATATACAAAGTGAGAACTCAACTTTAGGCTGGATGTTACAGCCTACACAAAATGCACTGAAAAACAGCCCCAAATCTGATTCACGGTTGGGGTAATTGTCTTATGGGGCACCTTGGAGGTGAGCTCTGAGGAGGGAAGGCAGGAATGTATGTGGTGGGCACCAGGCAGGTTCTGACAAAACAATCAGTAGGGCAGCAAGATAAAATGGCAAGAAGCCCCAAACTAGGGATCTCTCAACAAAGCTTACAACAATTAAAATCAAATTAAGAGTCTAAATAAATATGGATGGTTCAATTACTTGTAAAATGTTTTAGCTCCAACAGCCCTGTAAACCTGGACCCACTGAATGCTTCAACATTGGCTGCAAGCGTTTTAACTGGAACTTGCTGGCACAGATGAGGTAAGAAATATATTTGTTTTCTGACTAAATTTAAAGATTCTAAAGGATATTTTATGTGCCTCACTCGAGGGATGAAGAATATTGTGATGTGTATTTCAAATGAGCCATTGCAAATCTCATCTATTATTTTCCCGAAATCCCATTCCATTTAAGCTGTCACAGCTTGGGGCCCGCTTGTGCTCTTGGCGGAAACCCCCGACGCATCATTAAAAAATCCTACCCCCACCTTTTTTATTGTTCCAAAATTCAAACACAAAGGAAAATAATAGTCCCAGATGAGAAGACAAACAAGTTTAAGAAATGCAGAGAAGACGGGGCAATATCCTCTGTTACTCCCGGCGGGGGAAGCAGCGGGACACCGTGGTCGAGATTTGCTGGATGCCGGCGGCAATGGCGATTTACAGCTCCCGTCCCAAAGCCCGTGAACGTGCCCCAGCGCCCACGGCCGTGCCCAGGCTTCCCCCGGCCGGCTCCGGCAGTGGGGCTGTGCCCCTCACACCCATGTGCTCCCTCCCAGTGCCCCCCGTCTGCCCCGTCCCAGCGCCAGCTCTGCCCCAGTTCGTGCCTATCCCAGTGCCCGTCCTGTCCCAGCGCCAGCCCTATCCCAGTTCATTCCCATCCCACGCTTCCACGTCCCGGTACCACCCCATTCCAGTGCCATCCCTACTCCAGTGCATCTCCACCCCACTGCCAGCTCTGTCCTAGGTCCTCCCCGTGCCCCATAGGGGGTCGGGGCCCGGCGGCGCCGCCGCCATCTTGGGGGGGTGGGGGACCGGGAGCGCAAATGGCGGCGCCGGGCCGGGGCTGCCGGGCCCCGCGGGGCGGAAAGTGTGTTTAAACCCCCGAAAGGGGCAAAGCTACCGCAAACCCGCCGATGGACGCCGGCAGAACGCGGGCTTGAGTTCTTTGCACGGTCGTGAAGTATTTACACTTTCTGAGGTGGTGGTTGCCCGATTTTGACCCAAGAAGTTGAGGAGAAAGTCGAGGTTATCCCGCCTGGGCGCCGCTCCGGTGAAACTCCTCGGGACTGTGACCACTCTAAAATACTAACAAACATATAAATCCAGTGCAGTAGAAACCGTTCTTGGAGACCTCCCGAAAACCAGAAAGATTTAAGTTTGAAAACAGATTTTACCTGACGGAAAAAGCAAAAAACCATCAAACTTTCTGGCAGCAAATTCAGAGTGCAGAACTAATGGAATGGGGGTTTTGGGAGGGGAAGACCGCGCCGAATAAATAGACGGATAAATATAATGATTCAAAAGTATCGATCGGCTGCGGGTAGGGGTCGGTGTGGGACAGTCTGAGTGATGTTTGGTGTCAGGAGAAAGGGATTAGAACAGTTTTATGGGCTCCTGGTGCCGCAAGGAATCGGATTAGATTTATACTATGAAAACATTTAATTTATTCAATTACTGCCCAGATAAATTTAAAAAAATAGCCTGTAACTGGGATTAAGGGATAAAGAGCTCTGATATTTTGTGCCAAGTTGTAACAGACCTTTCTGGTCTCTGTTTTATTATATAGTAAAACAGAAGTAAAAAGGAGGGAAAAAAGGGACTTGATGCTTCAAACTTTCCTTCCCTACACAGCAATTAAGAGCAGTCTGACGTGGTCTAATCAGCATTTTGCTCCCTCAGTTTATGATCTATAATCTACTCAGATTATACCTTGTTGAGGATGGGAACAGTCTTTTCCGAATGAGTATTCCTGCTTGGCCATGGGAGATATGTAATAATGATTAATAGGAGTCCCCAGGGTAGTCTGCTGGATTGCAGTCCTACAAAGTAATTACAGATGCAATTAAAACAGAGGATGTTTTTGGCCTCTGTGCACTGGTTTTGCCCTAAAATTGATTGCACCTTATACTGCAAGTAATCCCATTAAAGTTGAACGTGTGTGAAATGAATTGTAATTCCTGGCGAGTGCTGGGGTGGAATCAGAGCCCAGTCTGAGCTGCTGAGGACAGCTGGGTACAACTGCTGGGCAGTTGTGCAGGGCCAGCTCCATTTGTCTTGGCCAGAGGTGATTTGTTCTGTCTTCAGGGTTTCATTGCCATGATGAGCAAATTGCAGGAGGGTGAGTGGGTACACAGCCAGATGTACTCCACAGACCATTGCAGCCCCACTGACTCCCCAGGACCCAGGGTGTGTTTTGTTTGCATCAGCCATGCTTTGTCAGCAATTTTATCACCAGTTTTTTTATTTACTGAAATTTTAAGGCTTCACACTGATTTTTAAAAGTAGCATTGTGAATTTATTTAAAGCAGTGTCTGCAGTCTTGCTTTAAATGCGCTTAAAATTGTGTGGGTTTATCTGCAGGAGAAGAACTGGCTAGCCCTTATCTCACTTGTATCTTCATGCAAAGTGTTTAGTGCAGATACCTCTGGGTATGACAATACATTCCAATGGTGTTGAGGGTGAAGCTTCAGTGTAACCTCTTTGTCCTTTTCCATGAGTGCTGGTAGTTTTTGAGAGATGACGTGCTGCAAGCCTGACACTGGGACATGGAATCAGATTCTCTTGGGATGACAATGGAGATCATAAAATCGTGGAATACCCTGAGTTGGAAGGGACCCACAGGGATCATTGAGTCCAAGCCCTGGCACAGGACACCCCAATAATCCCACTGTGAGTGTTGTCAGACTATAAGGTGTGGAGTGTCCGTGTGCCAGTCCATGCCTCACTTCTGGGCAGGAAAGTGTTCTGGAGGCCTAAATTCCATTCTCAGAATTGCACAGTTTGAATATCAAGGAAATGTAGATAAACTGGATCAAAACCAGATTGACCCACAGCAGTGATTACTCTGGGCATTTACAGTCTCTCTGTGAAATAACAAGATGATTAATGAGTTGCATTGTCGGTTCTTCTTCCCCACACACTGTTCTCTCTGTCCCATATTTTCTGTAATTTTTAATCTATTTCAGCCTCTCCTCAAGCCCTCCAATTGTGCTGCATGGGCACAAGAGCAGGAAGAAGGAGACACAGTAGGATGAAGAATCAGATTGGAGACTTGGGGGAAAAATGACCAAGTGAGTCCTTGTTAAGGAAGTCTGGCAGCTGCACAGTCCTGCACGTGAAATCAATTACCAACCAAAGCCAACAGAGATCTGACCAAACTCTCTTTCTCCTAATTAGCATCACTCACCGTTCTCCACAGGTGAGGTGTGAGAGCAGACATGCTTTGCTGAATTTGGCAGATTATTTTCCAGAGAATGGTTTAATTTACTGGTAAAATACTTCACCCCCAAGGAAAGGGTGTTTTATTGCTAGGTTTATCATCTTTTGGCTCATCTCCTGTTTGTTTTGGTTTGTTTTTTAAATTTCTGATTGAATCCAGCAAAGTGATGGGATAAATGCATGGTAGAGCTAAGCAGACAGGTAGAGGTTGTATTCATGAATCACACAGGATTTGTTTTGACAACGCTATTTATGCTGTAGCTTTTTAACTTTTTGAAAGGCTGAGAGAATTGGGTTTGTTCAGCCTGGAGAAGAGAAGGCTTCAAGGTGACCTAATTACAGCTTTCCAGTGCCTAAAGGGAACCTACAAGAACTCTGGAGAGAGACTATTTACATGGGCCTGGAGCAACAGGGGAAACAGGGATGGCTTCACACTGACAGAGGCAGGTTTAGCTCAGATATTGGGAAGGAATTCTGTGTGAGGGTGGAGAGGTCCTGACACAGCTTAGCCAGGGTAGCTGTGGTTGCCCCTGGATCCCTGGAAGTGTCGAAGGTCAGGCTGGACAGGGCTTGGAGCCACCTGGGATAGTGGAAGCTGTCCCTGCCCATGGCAGGGGGTGAGACTAGATGGAATTTAAGGTCTCTTCCAATCCATTCTAGGATTCTGTGATTCTACTTTGGGTCATTCCTGCAGAGCATGAAGGTTTTTAAGGTGTGTAATTCCTGAGTGGCTTCAGGTGATGTTCAGAAGTGTGTTTAAGTGTTGTAGTGATTACGAGTGATTCTCAGGGACTGGGGTTAGCAGCTCTCTGGTTTCAGGCCTGGAGGAGACATTCCTGGGGCTCCCAGCTGAGCCCCATGGATGTTTGTGCATGGCTCAAGCAGCCCTCCCCAGAGCCGCTGCCCTTCCCAAGCAGGAGGAGATGAGAGTTGGGAAAGCAGCTCAGCACCAAAGACTCCTAGTGAAAGCCATAAAACTGGAAGTACACTGTTTCTGCTCCTCTCTTTCCATAAAGGTTTTGTGCCTCCTTTTGCGTCCCTCCCAGTCTGTTTGGAATAGGTCAGAATGTCCAGCATGGCACCGAGTGCCTGTAAGGACAGGAGAGAGGAGCTGCTGCCACATGGCTGTCACGGTGTCACCCAAACCTACAGAGACAGGCAGCAGGGTGGGTGTGGTGGCACAGGGGGACAGTCAGACTCGAGGAGGCAGTGCTGTCAGGTGTGTGATGCGTGTGCTGTGTGAGAGTGCTGGAATGCCAGCTGGCATAGGCAGGGAGGGGCTGGGTGTGGAACGGGCACACATTCAGCAGCCACAGCCTGTGCCAGTGCTTTTCTTCTCACTGCTGACATAGATATGTGAGTGTGTTTTTGACACAGCCGTGTCAGCAAACCAAGATGAGCAGCTCAAAGACTCCAACAGTGCTTTGGGCTTCATTCTAGGATGAGCTGCTGGTTCAGAGTAAACTCACAATTTTGCTGTCTGATCCTGTAAGCTGATTGAGGTCGCATTGCCGTGGTGCTGTTTATTTGTCTCCCAGTGCAATACCATACCATAATCCATATGTTATCATGTGCTTAGGGGAGACTTGGAAGGGCTCTGTTGTACAAGTGAGCTGGACAAACTCCTGAAAACCCAAGTACTTCATCTTGTGGTCCTGTGGCAGAACCTAGACAAAAAGTGTTTGCTTTTCCTCTGTATCAGCCAAAGCATCCTTCTCCTTTCCTAGATCCTTTTTCCACTCTAATCTTTCAAAGCAATCTTTTCCTTGATTTGTAGTTAAAATTTTTCCCTCTTAATGGGAAACAAAAATTAGTAGAAAGTGCAATGGGCAGCTTGGAATTTCTCAGTTCTGAATTTTGTCTTTTTTTCCCTTCACTGGCATAGGCAGTCTCTTCACGGCATTAAATGCTTCTTGGTGGCTACTGGCACTTTCTTTTGAGGCATTGGTACAGTTCCATTGCAGGCTCTGAAGGTTCATTTCAGTCCCTAACTGATGAGGTTCCTGGAGATGAGGCTGGGGTTCTGTTTGGTAATGCTGTTCATTCAGCCTTGCAAAATATTGCTTGCCTGAGGTGAGTAACAGGTTTTGATGGGTGAGTAAAGCATCATCTGTCTTCATCACAACCAAGTACAGGCAAGGTGGCTGTGTCTGAGCTCCTAAGTGTTCTGAGCAGTTCTGACTTCAGTTGTGCTGCAAGGAGTCACGATGGGGTTTGTGTGTTTCTGTTTAAAGTGCAGCTCTGTTCCTCACTGATGGCACAGGAGAGCCTGGCAGATGTCACATGTCAGGTGTCAGACACCGCTGCAGAGCTCCCAGGAGATGGGAGCTCTCAGAGCAAGTTTGCACTGAGTGAGAGGAGCAGCTTTGCTCAGCTCCTGCCCTGTTTCAGGGCAGAAAGGTGATTTGTAAATCAGTTATTCCCATAACAGCACAGTATCAGATGGTTCCCTTGCCAGGTGCTTGTTGAATGGGATTTTCCCTCCTGGTCCATGGAGGCTTAGCCAGAAGTGCTGTAAACTTCATGTTAATATTTGATTTACAGTCTTTGGGTTTGTTGCACCACTTCATTCCTCACCAGAGAGAGACATTGAAATCCTCATGTCATTGGAAATTATCCTGGCAGCACCTGAAATGGGATTTCTGTTGAAATGTTTCTCTTCCCATCAAGTCTGATGGTGTTTATAGAAGTAAACCCCCATCCACCCATTTAGCCTTCACACTCACTTTGAGTGAACTTTTACCCTTTTTTCTTCTTGATTTTTTGTTGTTATTTTTTTAAATTTTTCATTTCCCGACAAAGATAAGATGGATGTTAAAAGCTAAAGCTGGTTTTCTACAGTAACAATGAGGTGGTTTCCTAAGCCTGCACTGGTTCAGGGGCAGAAATGAGATCAAACCCTGAGTATTTTTGACCTCTTCCTGTGGATTCCCTGCCTAAAGATAAAGCATTGAGGTCTGGGTGGAAGCATGTTAATTAGGCTTCATTATCTCTGCCAGACTGGCAATCATTTGTCATTTCATAAATCTGAATCTACAACTTGGAACTGAATGACTCATCTCAGTTTTGCAGTATCTTCTTTTGCCTTAATGTTTCTGAGACTTAAAATGCTAAAGATGAATAGAAATCACAAACTGGGACAAACAAGGAATGTTTGGGCCTGACTATGGTTCTTCAGAATGTTTCATGTTAGTTTCTGCTCTCTTTTTAATTGCCCCATTTGCTTCCTTTTATTGGGTTGTCTTGATTTTATTGCAGATTTTACTGATAAGGGCACATTATAAGAAAAGCAATTTCTTTATTATATTTTTGTGTTTTACTGGATTTATAAAATGCAGAGATGAGAAAGACCAATTATTATCAGGACTTCTCTGGTTAAGTTCAAGATTTTTTTCTGCATTGTGATTTTTGACAAGTTTTCCTGGCCCAGTTTGAAGTAAATTCTCCAAGTTAATTACTTCTGTTCAAGTAACTTCCCAACTCCTTCTCCCAGAGGGAGCTTTGTAAATAATCTTGGCGCTTGAGCTTCTTTATTTTTTAAAGCCTGAACACAAAGAATAAAATCTAAAAAGGGATGGGCTTGCTTTTGTTGAAACTGGCAACCAAACATTTGCAACAAACAAATGTTTATAGATGTACGAGGCTACATCAAATATTAATATATTAAATACCACCCAACACAAGCTCATTTAGTCCAATTCCTGCCTCTCCCTGCAGCCGAGGGGATGTGGATGTGTTCTGTGACCTTCCACACCTGCAGTTCCAAGAAACCAGTGGAAGCTGGGGAACTCCTGCAGAGGTTGTCCCAAAGATATTTGCTATTGCCATTTTCAAACATCTGTCCTGCTTTTGGCCCAGTTAAAATAATCATAAAGAGCCGTGGTGGTGCTGGAATTGGAGCTGCAGGAATGCTGAAGTGTCCTGTGTTGGCCTGCGTCAGGTCTGTGGGTCTGCCTTTGGCTGAATTATGCTCACACTGAGCCTGGAGGTAGAAAGTTGAGCACCTGGAAGGCTTCAGGTCAGGAATGGAGTTCAGGGGCAAAGAGGGCTCTCATGAATCACAACCAAGGTCTGATGGTCACAAACCTGGGGTTCTGTGTTAGAGGAGGGAGAGTGGCTGTTGACCTTCATTTGCAAATGAAGGTATTCAGCTCTTCTGTTCCTTTGTGCTGAAAACAAATACAAAGAATAGCCTTCAAGGCTGCAAGTTCTGAGTCTTGAAGAGGAAAATATCAATTTCAAGTGAGATAAATTTGAGCTGAAGGAACTTGAGAGCTCTGAAAAATCAGGTTGTTGTACCACATCAGGCATTCAGAATCAGGCCCCCAACATTCAACCTGTGTTCATAATCTTCCTTTTCTTCCTCCTCCTCCCTTTGAGCAGTGGGGAAGGGCTATGAAGGACCTTAAGCTATGAGGAAACAATTCTGCCAGCAGATGTGAATAAACCTTCATGCTTGGGGTGTTCTGAGATCAGTGGTCTACACTCCCATAAAACATGGAATTGGTCCATTGACTCCTTTGGGTTTTTTTGCAGCGGTGCAACTTTTGCCCTGTGTTCAATCCAAGTAATTACGCTTCTGCTCCTTACCAGCAGTAACATTCCATTGCAGAAACAGCTTCACTTTTATTGATTCCTCCTAATAGCAGAGAATCAACAAAGCACCACGTTAGTTATTAGACTGAGACACCAAATAATAATGTGTTGTTTTATATTAGATGATCAAGTGTAAGAGCCCTCAGTACCTTGGTTAGTGGATCTGGTTGGAATGTTCAGCTGGAACACAATAACTGGCTGCCCAGAGAGCTGCTTTGTCCTTAAGTTGCCAAATATAATTTTTTTTTTGTTTAATCATTTTTCCTCCTCTCCCTGCTATATTCCAGTTTTTGCATGACCAAAATGCATTTTTCCTTAACGCCATTCAGGAACATCTCTGGAAGGATAGATTATTTCTGGAGAGTTTGTGTGGATTTCATATTAGGAAACCTGCTCTACCAAGCTCTGTTGTGTAAAGGACGATTCAGTCCTGATAGTAAATTCTGCATTTCCAGAACTTAGGAATGAAGGATAGAATTGTGGGATGAAACTGGAGGTTTTCTCCATGATCAGCCAGGCCTCACCCTCAGATCAGAGACTGTTAGTAAAGATGCCCGTTGTTTTTCTAATACAAATTTTTGTGTTCTGGGATTCGGGTTGGGCTTCCCCGGCTCACCTAGCCACAGGTGCACTGTGAGATTTTGGCAAGAGGCAGCCCCAGCCCCCATCTGCACTGGTTTGGGCAGAGCCAGAACTGTTCATTCGTGTGCAGGGGCATCACTGCCCTGGAGACCTCTGCTCCTGCAGTGCCATGGGCACCTTCCCAGCTCCTGGGCACAGGAACTCTGTCTGGAACAGCATGTGGAGCTTGGGGATCTCCTTCCACTGTCCTTGTGTTGTGGAACTGAGCTGTCCCATCAGCCTCTGCCCCTAGAATCTGCACCAGGATGCTGCTGCTCCTGAAGTGTTTGAGGGAGATGAACAGGATGGAATCCTGCAGGAAGCTGAGTCCACTTAGAATTATAATTTCTTCAGAATGGGACATTTCTCTTTGTGTTGAAATGAAATGATGCTCTGTCTCCTTGGGTCTGCAAAGAAGGATGTGAGCCTTCCAGAAGCAAATCCAGCATCTTTGAAGCTTTAAGAAATACAAGCTTTAGATAAAGAGAGGGAAGAACATTTGGGATGAAGCTTTGATAGGGTGCTGGAGGCAGGATCCTGGGGCCAGGAAGCACACAGGAGTAGAAGACGAGACTTCTCCATTCAACAAAGGAGCCCTGTTTCAGAGTGAAGCAAATGCTTTCAGACTGGAGTTTCAGTGAAGTGCAGATGGCTGAGAAAAGATCTCAGAATAATGAAGTGCTTGGAATAAAAGCTTTGGAGCAGAGCTTGCAAATGCAACCACCTTTGACTTGGCTCTTTCATTCTGGAGTTCAGTAGCTCCATAATGCACACAATAGGGAAGATCAAGGAATGGGTAATCTTTTCAGCTATTTACTCATCAGAAAGATGTTTTTTTAGTTTAATTTTTTTTATGCTTGGTTGCATTTACAGGTCAGGAGTAGTAAAAGATTCATAGTGACACTATTTAACACACTTTAATAATTTTATCTGGACCAGTAAAGTGTTCCTGCATGGCCTGTGTTTTAAGCTGCAAGGATGAATCTCTGAAGTCTGCCACATATCATGTCTTTTCCAAAGCTGCCCTCTGTGTGTCTGGATGGGTTTTCTGGTTCTGCATCTGGATTTTCTGTGATGTCCTTGGCAGGACAGGCTGAGTGTGTGAGGGGCTGTGCTGGAGCAGGGGTGAGTGTCAGACCCCTCCCTCCTTCCCAGCTCTCCCTCCTCCCCTTATAGCACAGGGTGTTGGGAATAGGGGTTATGGTCAGTTCATCACAAGGTTGTTTCTGTTGCTGCTCAGGGAGAGGAGTCAGAGTCCTTCCCTGTTCCAGCAGGGAATTCCTCTCATGGGAGACAGTTTTTCATGAACTTCTCAAAGTGAGTCCATCCCATGGGCAACAGTTCTCCACAGACTGCTGCAATGTGGGTCATTCTTCCCTGGGGTCAGCTCTTCAGGCTGTTCAGCATCACTTTGTAAATTACCAGTTTCCTTTGATTAAATTACTGTTTCAGCAGAGCTCCCTCTCAATAGTATCAAGGAGTCATGAACGTTGGAAAAGACCTTTAAGATCATCAAGTCAACGAAGATGTGCCTGAGAGTACTATTGGAGACCAGTGCTCCAAAATAAAAACATTACAAATAAAAGGGGGTTTTCTTTGCCTAGGTGGTGTGGCAGCACACTATTGATGGTTACTTCCCTCACAATGGGATATGAGTGTCAGTTAATGAAAGTTTGTAAAGGACTTTGACAGAACTCATTGTCTGAAAGGTCTTTTAACATTTTAATTTGATACTTGTCTTTTTCTTTACTTCTGCAGTGCCAAGACAAGCTGTGCCCTGCTCTGATTCCCAAACCCGTGAGCAAATGGATTGCTTTGAGAATGGAAAGATTTGTAATCGAACAGACTCCCAGCAGCACAGGGAGAGGTACAGAAATCCCAGATTTTCCCCATTTTTTGTTTGAAAACATTTAAGGGGAGCATGGTGTTGCTGTGAGTAGAATGAACCTGTCAGACCAAGTGTTACAGTTCTATATCCAGGAAATCCTGCAGACACCTTTCATTTCTTCATGTCCTCAGCCCAGGCCTCCTCATTCCAAGATGTTCAGAGATACTGGAAACAGTGCAGGAATAATGTTTTAATTTTATATTGTTTTTAATTTTGGATGTTTAATGATATCAAAGACATTACAGATGATTGCAGAAATGGGAAATAATGGAAATCTTACTACCAGCAGTGGCTGTCAGGTGGCTGAGGCTGGCAGACCTGTCAGACGTCTCCGGAGGAAGAGAAGATTGCCTCTGGATTCGGAGGATGAGGAGGAAAATGCCTATGAGGATGAGGTAAATGAGGCTGCATGTACTTCCTTTAAGGAGAGCTGTGAAAAGCAGGGGCAGTTGTTTCAGAGTTCCTTGTGCAGTGACAACTGGGCTGAGGGAGCTTGTTCTGTACCCAGGGAATGGTCTGGGTCTGATCCCGTTTTACATCAGTGATGGGAATATCTGTTCTGAGGAGTCACAGGGGTGAAGGAATAGCTCTGGTGAAGTGAAAGTCAGGAGTTCACAGTAATGACACCACATGTCTCCAGAATAGCTATACTCAAATACTGTTGTGTAGTTCAGTGTCAAACCACAGGGTTTGTTTGGGTTTTGTTACATACTTACATGTACTCTCACTGCACCACCAGAAACCTGTATTAGTGGTGCATAAACAGCAGTACCTCTGTCCTGATCTGATCTTTCCTTCAGTTTCCTGCAGCCCCTAACTCCCTCCTGGGGCCCTGTGCTCTGCTCCTGCCCCTCAGTGGCTCTCTGAGCCATTTTATGTTTATTCACATAATGCAGGATACTGTGTGGCAGAACAGGGGCAATAAAGCTGCAGCCTTTGCTGTCATGGGCAGTTTAACTCATTGTCTTGCTCAGCTTTTCTCTGGGATGTGGGTGAGATGTTTTAAGGGATGGATATTTTCAGAAGTCCTTGCAGTCTGTCTCTTCCCCCTTCTCCTCGTTCTCATTAGAAACTGGACCCCTGTCCCTTCTGGGGAGTATTTGGCAGGCAGCTTTGGATGCACATTTTGCCTGGTTTTGGTTTGCTCTGAGAAATGACAGCCTGGGAGGAAGCAAGCCCGAGTTTGCAAACACACAGAAGGAACTGGAATGATGGTGGGGCATGGAGTGTGACACAGAGAGACCACATTGTCTGGGGTGTTCATCTGTGACAGGAGTTACTTGAAGCTTCTGCTTCCTTCAGGGCTTCATCACTTCCTTTTTCCCCCCTGTATCCATTCCCTTGCATAGATGGATGTAAGAAAGGGAAAGGAAAAAGGAGTGTTCCAGTAAGGCTGCTGATGTGAGCAGCAAATTCTGCATTGCAGAGAGCAAATCCTCTGTATTGTAATGGAGATTTTGGTCCTGTGCTGCTCTTTAACAGCCACATTTAAATGAACTTCAGTAGCATATATTAAATAACTTGTAAAGCACTTTGGGATACCAAGATCAGCATTATCTGTGTAACATTCCCTCCTGATGTTCTTTCAGGGTTGTTCAAGAGACAGCAATGCTGGCTAGTAGTCCTTTTAGTTACCTGTTACATCCGTGTTGTACCTGCATTGTGAGATGATCAGAGGGAGGGAAAAACAATCTTGCTAAACTTCTTTTTAACATATCTGTGTCTAGGAGAAGAATAAATCAAATAATATGAAAAGCCGCAGAAACACTAAACCAATAAAACAAGGTGAGCTAAGCTCATAGTCTCTTTTCTTTAATGTTTATAGATTTGTTTTTAGTAGCTATTATAAACTGAATAATAATAAACAGAAGAATAAAGTACAGGAGAGCTCATTTCACATTCAGAACAGCTTATTAGGTACATAACCCTTTTACCACTGTCAGCTTCGAAGGTGTATTAGCAGGAATATCCTGGATTTGCCTGCATGATGGACACAGGGTAAGGATCTGGAAGGAGTCAGCTTCATCCAGAGCTCTCTGAAGACAATAAGAATCTTTTTTTCATTGACTTTGGAGAGCTTTAGCCACAGCCTACAGTGCTAAGTAGAAAACAAATTGTAAACAACATGATTGATTGTAGACTGTGAGTTAAATGTATTCCATACCTTAAATCAGTCAGTATGTAACGGGGGGGGAGTTTTAATATACATTTAGATTGTAATTTTCTTTGTGTATGACTGTGGTTCTACTAGAATGAATCCAAGTTGTCATCATGTGAGAGCTGCCTCTCTAGTAGATGCATTGTGTTATTAAGAGGTTAGTAACACACATATATGTGTGTATATAAAAATATTTGTGAATTTAACAAAAAAATCACTTATTTTATTTTAGGCTTATTTTAGCTGCAATTATATACCTCTCTTTGCTGCCTGTTAGTTTGTATTTAACCCCTTATTCCTCTGTGAAATGTCAGGAGGAGGAATTAATTCCCACAATTTTAAGTTTTTCTGTCTTGTCCGGACTTTCCCTTGGCACTTTTCCATAGGCAGCTTGCCAGCAGTCCAGATGCCACAGTTCATTTGACCTGTGATACAGTAAATTTTCATTTCCTGGGGAATGAGCATGGTTTTCCTATTGCTGAAATTTCCAAAAGCAAGCAAAAGCAAAGAAGGAAAGCAAAACCTTTCCTCTGAAGTTAAGTAACACTGCCTCTTCTGGGGTGCCACAGCAAACATGGGAGGAGAAGGAGAAAAGAGGAGCAGAAGCAGAGCAGGAGGCATCAGAGAGAGGCATTCATTTTCTTGTTGTTTTTGATTAATTAGTGCTTCCTGGAAAGAAGAAGGTATGGAACTGGTCTTCCTACCTGGAAGAGGAACAGATGCCAGCTGCTCCCCAAAAGCTGTTCAGAGAGGTTGGCAGGTTTTTTTCACTCTCTTGCTGTTTTTCTTGGGCAACATCACAGGATTACCAGCTCGGTGGAGGTGGGACTGAACACCACCCTTAAGCTAGCACTTGTATTTCTGAGTTGCTTGGTACAAGTAGGCCAGGGAAACAGGCATTTGCCCTGGGCGTCTCATCCCAAACCAGGGTGTAAAAAATGCTGGTTGAATCTCACTAATAAGCAGCAGCTGTTTGGATCTGATCTGCTCTGCTCTGGACCAGTTAGGCACCTTCCGAGGATGGCTGGAGAGGGACAGCCTGCTGTCTGTCACATATCCTGTGGGATTGTACAGAGCCCTCCCAGCCTGTCCCTGTGGGAAGCCACGGGTCTGCTGGCTCAGGGGATGGTGTGGGCACGGTGGGGAGTGCCAGGAGGGAGGGTGGGCTTGTGTCAGTCACAAGGCAGTGCCAGAGGCTGGGTTCAGCCTTGCTGAAGCTGCCTCTGCACCTCAGTTAAATGTGCAGCTCCAGTGAGCTCTTCAGAGCCCAGGGCTGTTGGTCCTTCCAGAAGAATCTTTAAAGGAAGGTCCAGTCCTGCACTGGATCATTTGCAATCCCAGCTCAGGGTGCTTTTAAACTTTTACTGTATTTCAACTGTTTGACTTGGATTCAGGCTACAGATGAATGAAAGACACAAATGTTTTCTGGAATAACTGTAAAACTAGGGTGCAGACCAAGCCTGCCTTGTCCCTTTCACCATTTGAAGATGACCAGTTACCTTTTGGTGAGAGTCTGCACTGACACAAAGTGATTGATTGTAGCTTTCCCTGGTCTTTGGTTCTGCATTGAGCTGGGAAGGGGATTCTTTTGTGTTTGAGAAGAGCTCATTTCTGCATCTGCTCAAAGATGTGTTTGTAGCTAATTGCAACAGTGCAGTGGTTTTAAGAGATTATTTAGAATAACGAGTAAATGTGAAATATGGTGATGGTGCCATTACTGATCCTTGAGCCTGTACCTGTTTGTTGGAGCACCATCACTTGGGGTGGGATTTTCTTCTCTGAGTTGAGCATTTGAAGCCTGAAATATAAAAATTGAAGCCTTAAGTATGTTATGACTGCTCTGCAATAGATTTTGTCTTTAGGAATTAAAAACAAATGTTTCTTCCCCTTCACAGTATCAGTCATTCCCACAAGGCCGAAATGGATTTAAAGTTGGAATGAAATTGGAAGGAGTGGATCCTGAGCACCCCTCCTGCTTCTGTGTTCTCACAGTTGCTGAGGTAGTTGCTTTTCTTGTTTTTGATTCCAAAAGTCCCATGTACATCTATATTTTTTTTCCAATAAAAACTAGAAACATTAGAGTAAGAGTAGTTAGTTAATTAATGGTAGGAGTTCAAGGTGATACTGAAGGAAAGGTGTTATGTAATTAAGGATCTTTGCCTGAAATCCTACTGGCATATTTTTGCATTTGTAACTAAGAATAGCAAACCTGTTAATTGCCTGTAGTGAACAGATATGAAAAAGAACAATGCCATGAGGTCCTAAGACTTAGTAAATAGAAACAAGTCAGAATGCTTTTATGCAGCTTCAGTTATGTGAAATCTGGGTTGATCTGGTATAGACATTTAAGTTCTGTGGCTGCTTTTGTACTCCAGAAATGTGTTCATGGCATGGGGCAGGGGCTCAGGGAGGTTCCCTGACCAGTTCTATTTCTAGCTGTTTGAAGTAGGGAAAGAGGAGCATGGAAACTGGGAGAGCAAATTAGTTAAAATACAACTAGAGTTTCTGAGAAATAAATGTGATCCTAAGTTACTTTCTCTGTAAGTGCAAATATGAGGGAGTGTTTTATTAGTGATTATTTTTCTCCTTTGTGACCCTTGGTGATAATCAGAGCTTCTCTCACTGTAGGTCCAGGGCTACAGGATGCGGCTGCACTTTGATGGTTACCCAGAGTGCTACGACTTCTGGGCTAATGCTGATTCCTCAGACATCCACCCTGTGGGCTGGTGTGAAAAAACAAGCCATAAGCTGCTCCCCCCTAAAGGTATGACAGAAAATAGAGCAGTGTACCAGAAACCATCAATTCTACTAAGATATCCTGTCTCTGCATATTTCATTTTTTGTGTGATTTCGTCATGGAACTCAATCTGAGGGGCTAAAGGGAAGAGGTTTAAGTAACACAGTGACTCACAAAAGAGCAAAATATCTTCTCTGTGATATTCCCAAAGACTGACATTATTAGTTACAGTAGAAACTCTGGATTGAATGTCTCTCTGTGCTTCAGAACTTGCTTCTTTTCTGCGTTCAGTTCTTTCCTGCATTCAATTTCCTAGAAACATTTGAAGGTTGAGATTAATGATTGGACATTATGGTGAAAAAGAGAGAGCTGGTTTAGTTGAAATGCCCAGCCCCTGGAGATCATAGCAGGGCAGTTATCATGCAGAGTTCATATCCTTTACAGGTAATTTCCATTTCTGAAAAACCCACCAGAATGTACCAGGGCCATGTAAAACAATCTTTTTTTCTCTCTTCCTAGGTTTCAAGGAAGGAGAATTTAATTGGACTACTTATCTGAAGAACTGCAAAGCTCAAGCAGCTCCAAAAAGCCTTTTTAAGACCCTCAGCAGTGTAAGTGGTGATATGGAATAGAGGGTTTTCAATAGGTCTGGTGCTAAGTGAGTTTTGACCAGAATATGTATGTGGTTTTAATATGCTTATGTCAGAGGTGCAACCATAGTACAATCAGATGCAACTTCCTGCTGTGTTTTATTTTTAAGAAGGAAAACTCATACAATTTTTCTTTCTTTCCCCAGTCACTGACTTCTCAGAGAAAGAATTTGTATTTCCCTTCCTCCTTAATGCTGGAGGAAGAGATTTACTGAACCATTTATTAAATATATTACAGCCGTCTGTTTTACTGTGCCCCTACAGTCAAGATATTTGTGTCACTTTCATCTAGTTTAATCATTTCCAAAATAATTTCTGGATTCCAGCAGCATGCTCATGTGTGCCGTGGGATTCATTATGGAGCTGTGGATCTTGAGCATTTGTCATCCTTCCCCACTGGTGCTCTCTCAGTGGCTGTTAACCTCAGTTCCTGTGAAATCCTCCATCCCATTCCATGTTACTGGGATGACGTGAAGCCCTTGGGCTGCTGGATTTGAGGCTGCACAAGGACAGTCACTGACTCCAGGAGGATCAGGGTTCAGCTCTGCCCTACTTCCCACTCAGTCACTTCATCTCCTTGAAGACTCTCCTAACTTTTCCACCAGTAAAAGAGGATGTGCAATACCCATTATCCTCAGCAAATCACTGCAGGGTGTCTCAGTCTGGGAGGCTGCAGTGGTCAGTGTACCTGGAAATGCTGTTTTTTTGAGCCACATTAGCTGTTTTTAGTAATAGTCATTGCCAGGACTCATGGAAAATCGTGTCTGCAAACCTCTTGATAGGCACTGTAGTGTGTTTTGGTCCATGGGTTTTGGGATCAAAGGAGTTTATAAGGGGGATTTCAATGGCTTGATCAAGAATGTGGCTGATGGCTCTTTCCTGGTGTCCTGTTCCTCAGCCTGTCACACCTTCTGGGTTTCGTCTGGGAATGAAACTGGAGGCAGTGGACAAGAAGAACCCGTCACTGGTTTGTGTGGCCACCATCACAGACATGGTGGAAAACCGGCTGCTGATCCATTTTGATAACTGGGATGAGAGCTACGACTACTGGTAAAAGACTCTGTCTCTTATACATGTCTAAAGCTAGACTGGCTTTCTGTTAAATGCAGGCCCTAAAGTTGGGATCTTATATCAGTTTTCAGGCATCTGAATAATTACTTGGGGTTTTCACAAAGTTGCCCGGTAGTTCCCTTCGTGTTTGGGTGCTGGGCAGGTCAGTGCAGAGCCAGTGGGGGTTGCCTGAGCTGATTGGGAAGCATTGGAAGTAAGAAAACTTGCGGTGCCTGAAGGGGCTCCAGGAGAGCTGGAGATGGTCTTTGGACAATGGACGGAAGGACAGGACAAGGGGAATGGCTTCCCACTGCTGGAGGGCAGAGTTAGATGGGATATTGGGAAGGAATTGTTCCCTGGGAGGGTGGGCAGGGCCTGGCACAGGGTGCCCAGAGCAGCTGTGGCTGCCCCTGGATCCCTGGCAGTGTCCAAGGCCAGGCTGGACAGGGCTTGGAGCACCTGGGGACAGTGTGAGGTGTCCCTGCCATGGCAGGGGTGGAAGGGGATGGGCTTTAAGGTCCCTTCCATCCCAAACCATTGCAAGATTTACTTTGTATTTCCCTTACTTTTGGGACAGCTTGAATGCCTTGAAAACCCAGTGTTACACATTCTAACAAGGCAGTGCTTGTCTTCTACACCGTGATCACACCCACTGAAAGCATCTGCTCACCCAGCAAAGGCCTATCAGACAGCATTTGAAATCCTGCCTTTCTTTTTGCTTTCCATCTGACTGGTGCCAAGTTTCCCTCTTTGATTCAGGTGTGAAACAAGCAGCCCATATATCCATCCTGTCGGCTACTGCCAAGAAACTGGAACCCCACTGACAACACCACCTGGTAGGTTGCAAGTGAGACTTACTTCCTGCCTTAGCCAAAAAACCTGCAAACTGTATCTTCCACATAATGACATACTTGCAGGTTCCATGTTCGCTTCAGAACTCTTTACTGCCTGAGCAGTATTGTTGTCCCTGCTTTTTGCCACTGCAATTTATGTTGCTTCACAGTTCATTGAAGAAATCCCTCTCAGTTTGAAGAGACAGGTGTCTGTTAAGGAGGGCAGGAGCCTCTCTTGAAATGGAAAATGTAAACCACCCCCCTCCAAATTATTACAATTTTGAAATTAAGGGACTCTCAGGCAAAGATATGGGAATAAGAATAGCAGTTCTTTATTAGGGGGAAAAATAAAAATTAAAAGAAAATATAAAAATAAAAAACCCAGACACATCTTGCAAGCTAGGACAAAATGGAACAGGGTTTGGTAATATATAATTGCATTTGATTTTAGAAGGGAGAAAGGGAGAAGGATTTCCAGCATTTCCTTCAAGGTGAGCTGGGAGAAAAAGGGATCTGTACCTTGATTTCCTAGATGGAATTTCTGGAAATCACAGAATACTCTGGGTTGGAAGGACCCACAAGAATCATTGAGTCCAACCCTTAAATGAACGGCCTATACAGGAATTGAACTACAGCCTTGGCATTGTTAGCACCATGCTCTAATGATTTCCTAGATGGAATTTCTGGAAATGAAGGAGTAACTGAATCCACATCTCCTTCTGCTGTACTGGAATTTGGTAAATGAAGAGAATGTTGGCAAATAAGGGAGGACAGAATGTACAGGGAAACCAGTGTTGTTTTCAGGCCTTGGAAGTGCACACTCACCTTAAAAATAGCGAACATAAAAAAAATAAGCCTGACATTTGTCAGACTGACAGCCCTGGAGCAAGAATTCCTGTAGTTGCTGTGTTCCAGGTTCAGTGGAGCAGGAAGCACTGCCCGATCCCTCTTCATGGGGGGAATTGGCCTCAGTGTCTTCACTGTAGATGTAGAAGGGGTCATGAACATTCCCTCTCAGCAGCACCACATCTGTTCCTGCTCCTGGAAGGTTCAGCAGGGCTGGACTCTGCAGTTCTCTGCTCATATCAGGATTTCCTGTGCCCCCACAACACCTGCAGCCAGTTCTGGTCTCCCTGATGAAGGATTTAAATGCAGCAGTTTGCAGACTGTGCTCTGCATTTAGTCACTGCACCCTCCTGCCACAAGGAACCTGCCCTGGGGGTGAACATTACTGAAATAGGAAAAACCTAGAGCAGTTTCTTAAATGCAATTGCCAGGGAGACATCTCACTGTTGTTACAGCAGCACACCCATGGAGCCTTTTCTTTTCTCTCCAGGCTGCTGGGTTTACTCAGCCTGGGTGAGCAGGCAGCAGGAGAGGAGAAGGTTCTACAGTCTTACAGGTGCTCACACATAGAGCAGTTAATAAAACAGGAAATTAATGCAGTGATGCCATTACACATCACAGAATCATCTGACTAACTCACAATTGGAGTTTTCTTTAGAGAATAAGAATTGATTAAGCTGTGCAGAAGTGAACTCACCAGGGTTCAAGCCCAGTGTAAAACTGGGGAACTAGCAGAGCTGCTCTGGGTGCTGGAGGTGGTGGGTAGGGGCAAACAGGCCACTTTCCAGCACCATCCATTGCAAGTGCTCATTACAGTGTCACAGAGCTGCCCTTTTGCTGTCTGTAACAGTAAATGTGGGGTTTTTCTGACAGAAGTGTTTATTCTCTGTTTTTTCAGGACACAGGGATTCCAAAGCCTTCTCATGGGAGAAATACTTGGAAGAAACTAATTCCCAAGCAGCCCCAGCAAGAGCCTTTAAACTGGTAGGTGAATGTCTTTGATTGCTCTTGCTCAGGTGCTGTTATCCATCCTTTTTTGCTAGAGGCTTTGTTTGAGCATGGTTCACCTTGTCTGTGTGAGGAAGGTGAAACTGTGGTTTACTTTGAGTTTAAGATCATCTCAGTGCTGCTAAAACAAAAACACACAGCAAAATACAAGATTTTTTTGTTTTTTAATATTATGGAAGGCTGGCTTGGAAAGGATTTTTGACTAAGTATCTTCAGTGGCTCCATTAGCAGATTTAAGGGCAGAGCCTTCAGTCCAGAAGCTTCCAGAGGTATGTGGGAAGTGCCTGACAGAGGGCACAGAGAGGAGAAAGAGTGCAGTTATCTGGTGTCCCCTCTACATGAAGTTTTAAAAACCTTTCTGAAATTCACCTTGCAGTTGTGCAGATCTGTACTTCCCTGGCTGGTGAGGCTGGAATTAAGGTAGAGAAGTTCATATCAAGGATTTACATGTGCTGATACAGATCATAGTCCTTCTGGGGAGGAGCCAGCTGTGCACTCCACAGAAATAAATGTATTAACAGATGAAAGAGCATTTCTACTAAACCCCTAAGACCATCCTGCAGACTCAGTATGAAGGTGCTTCTCTCAGCCTTGAGATAGTGAGCTTCTGTTTATTTCATTGCAGTTCAGTGTGTTTATCTGGAATCTCACTGTGAGCAGAAACAAGCCAAAAGCCTCTAAAATGACTGTACTTTTAATTTGATTTTTTCCATTCCACGCTGCTGGCTCACCTTGCTAAACTTCGCAATATGTTTAAAAACTCTCCTTTGCCATCATGACACTTGCCTGGCTTCCTTTTTGTGAAGTGGGATTGCAGGTTAATACCTGCTGCCCTCCTGTGTATTTTTCTGGAAAGGTCTTTGGGACTGAGGAGGAAAAGCAATCAGGGAGGCCTCAGGTAAGACTGGCAGAAATCTGGCCAGACAGATTTGATAATTGCCAGACTTCAGCGGGTGTCCACATGAGGTTGGTGCAGGCTGCAAAGTGGTGTCAGGGAGGTGGAAGAAATTTTTGCCTCTTCAGAGAACTGTAGGGCTTTAACTGGAGTTATCTGCAGCACATCCAAAACATCCCTGGGACTGAGGTTTCCCGTAGCTGGGAAGCACCTTGGAGCCAGGGCCAGGCAGGATGGGGGGTGGAGCCTGTCAGTGGGACACAGCTGTTGCCCCAAGGGTGGACTAAGCTCTTTTGAAATCACAATAGAGCTCGAAAATGTGAAATTAAAACTCCCAGCCCAAGTCCTCTATAAGATTTGCCATTGTGGCTTCTTCCCTGGGATTTTCAGGGTATAAAGTGTGGTGAGAGATGTCACCTGAACATAAGAGGGCTTTGCTCAGGACAGGGAGCCTGTTCAGTACTGAGAACTCCCTTCTTTGTGGTCTTCCAAAGTGAAGTGTCTTCACGAGGGGGATGGAGCTGCCTCGTCTGCCTTCTTTCCTGTTTTCCAGACATTTCTGCAGCCATTGTTCTGCTCCTTCAGGTATCAGGCTTTGAGAGAAGAGTAGAAAGACCAATTCTGGCCCTCATGAAACTCCAGAGTGCAAATTAGCATCTAAAACTGTGTTTCAAAAATGAGACAGAAAAGAAAAGGTATTTGATATATCAGCAGTTAATAGGACTCTTTCAAGATCAAACCTCTTTTTTTTTTTTGGCTTGGTTGGACTGAAGTGCAAATAAATGGGAAAGTATTGATTTTTTAAAAATAATTATTATTATTTCAGCTAGCAATTACAGGAAATCAGTATATAAAAATGCGGGTTGAGAGCCAGAACAGGCATTTCTCACTGAATTAGCTTTTAACAATTTTAAAGAGCTGTCTTATGTAGTCTGGAGACATGGGTCATCAGCACAAATAGCAGGTCCTGGGTCTGGATTTCTGCCCTCTCTACCCAAAAACTCAGGAGACAGCTCCAATGTAAGCATTGTTATTTCAGCCCATCCTCTTGGGCTGGCAAATCCAAAACATTCATAAGCTATTGCCAAAAGAGCAGCAAGGCTTAAGCAAAGAGTCTGGCTCCTCTTCTGGGCAGGGTTTGGACCTTGAGCACTCAGCTCCTTCTTCAGGGAGGACAGACAAGGTTGGCTGGTTCAATAAGGTGTTCTTGAAAATAAAAGCAGTTTAGATTGTCTGTTTTGTGGTGTGTCCAGTGTCTGACAGCCCATTGATAGATGTCTGTGTCCAGGTGAAATGGCCAAAGAGGAACTTCAGGTGTGGAGTTAAACCCCTTAGCTCAAGAGTGCATCTCCTTCCTGCCCCCAGCCACTGGCAATAACAAGGGTAAGGAAGAGTGGGAGGGAAGAGTGATTTTAATAATTTCATTAACCTGGTCATGTTCAAATAGACAATTTATAATTTCTTGCTAAAACCCTCACCTCTGTGTGCAGAAGTGAAGAGGGACATGTTTTGAATGACCATCCATAACCCCCTGCTGAGGAGGTCAGAGGAGGAATTTGTAGTCAGATAAATGGAAAAATTGGTAAAAACTGTTGCTTAGAGGTTACACAGTGTGCTGAAAAGGGCACACATCAGGTCAAAGGACATTCTGGAGTTTCCCCAAAATCTTCAGGGTTTGAGGAAAAGGGTGAGTGAACCTCTGCAGGGGAGGCTCTGGGGCCAGAGCTGCTGTGAGCCCCAGCACAGCAGCTCCCAGCAGCTGTTCATGGGCAGCACAGGTGTTGTCATAAGGAGTGATCTGTGTAATGAGGGTAACTCTGACAGCCAGGAGCTGTAGCTGATGCCAGGGTGGATGTAGGGTAGTGAAGAGAGGCTTCACCCAATGGCATGTTCAGATGTGAAAAGTGGGGAACTGGCTATTGTCCTAGCTGGTGTGACATCACAGAATAGTCAGGTTGGAAGAGAGGCTGGAGATCATCCATTCCAACCCCCCTGCCATGGCAGAGTCACCTGGAGCAGGTGACACAGGTGGGTTTGGAATTCTGCATCCAGGTGGGTTTGGAATGTCACCAGAGAGGGAGACTCCACACCCTCCCTGGCCAGCTTTTCCAGTGCTCTGCTACCCTTCTGGAAAGTTCTTCCTCATCTTGAGGTTTTAGTGTTTTATTTCAGGGCCATTGCTCCTTTTCCTGTCACTGGGCCCTCCTGGAGAGTTTGGCACCATCCTCTGACACTTGCCCTGGAGATATTCATATGGACTGTTGGGATCTCTCCCCTCTTGGTCTCCTTTTCTAGAAAAGACCACGTCCCTCCCGTGTGGCAGTGTGCTCTCAGGCTGGGGAGGCTGTGTCAGTGGAGCCGCTTGTGGTGGTCCCTGGCCTTTTGTCTGTGGGGGAAGGGTCTCTTGTTCTGGCTGGAGCAGCTCCTCTGTGCTGAGCCACCTCAGGCTGCCTCTCCAGCAGTTTGGGGCTGCTGACAAACACTCAACTAAGTCCTCTTGGAAACAGTGACTTTAACCTCTTGGAAACTCTGATTTTAGCCTCTGAACAGTCTGCCATGTGAGATAGCCCCAAACTCCAAAGGCAGCTAGGGATGGATGGAAACTGGAGCACATTTCATTCAGAGCAGGTGCTAGCTCTGAACTCCATGGCTTTTTAGCATTCTGCTTACAATCCTCTCTTCCAGCGTCCTCCTCACGGATTCCAGGTTAATACGAAGTTAGAGGCTGTGGACAGGCGAAATCCCATCTTGATAAGAGTGGCAACAATCATTGACAAAGACAACCATCGCGTTAAGGTATGACCTTGCTCCCAAGTGCAGAGCCTGTGCTGAGAGCCCTGGGATGGGCAGCGCAGGGAAAACAGTGCTTGGGAACAAGGAGCAGCAAACAACAGCCTGGCAGCTGTTGCATCCAGGCCTGCCCAGCTGGAAATGGTTCCTGTTGCTTTGTTTTGCTGAAATCTGATGGAATTGGCCTGGTGTTGGTTACTGTTCTAACGTAACTGTTTTGAACTAACACTTGACAGCGTGATGTCCCATCTCTTGGCATATTCCCTGTGGTCTCTGTGACTGATGGCAGCAGGAGTGTTCTGCTAAAGAAGCTGCCTGACTGTGTTTTTTTCCTACCAGGAAAGGAAAACCCAAAGCAATTTAGACCCTGGTACATGTGGGAAGCAGCGTCATTTTCCAGTACAAATTTGTCACATAAATGCATTTTAACCTAGTCTTTTCCTGCACATATATTCCCCAAATAATCTGTTGTGCTTTGGGCTCTGAGAAACTAAGTATGAGGCAGCTAAAGTGGAGGCTGCACTGATGGAGACTCCATGGCCACAGATCTCCTTCCCAAAGGATGATTGCATGGGCAGGAGTGGAGTTCACTCCCCATTATCTGGTTGATTCTGAGTCTCATTGCTGTGAACAAAAGCCAAGCTTTGCCAGTCTCTAGTGGCATGATACTCAATTCATACATTGAAACTTTCCTGCATGAACAACCCAGTAGCCTTTAAACTCCAGTGATCCTCAGTCTCTGTTAACCTGACCTGGATCTGAGCTACTGCCAGTCTCTTCATCCAGCAGCAAATTGCAGCTTTCACTGCAAAACTCACCAAGCTTGTTGGCTTTTATGGTGCTTTGGGATCCACAGAAAACAAAACAAGTAAGCATTTGTGTGTGCATAGCTTTGGACTTTGCATGTTAGAGCATCCCACGGGCTGTGCGGTGACAGACTGTGTCCCCAGAACCTGTGAAACACAGATGCAGGAAAACAAAGAGTTAGACTGAACACAGAGATGATTTTGCCTGACTGAAAAATTAATCTAAAAGGTAGAATTAATCAGCCCCAAGCTGAGCAAAGTGAAACAAGAGGGGAAGTTAACATAAGACCTGAGTCATGCCCTGAACTGTGTCTTTCTCTGAGACTTCTGCTTCTTTCAGATACATTTTGATGGCTGGGACCATCACTACGATTTCTGGGCGGATGCAGACAGCCCTGACATCCATCCTGTAGGCTGGTGTGACAAAACTGGACACGCTCTGCAAGTCCCTCTAGGTAAATAGATATCCCACATAACACATGTGGGATAATTTCCTAAGTGCAATCTGCTCCTCATGTGCAAATCTGTTTATCTTCCTTTTTTTACTACTCTCAGGTGCTGAAGATCCAGAGGGAGCAGTGGGACAGGCGTGTCCTACTCCGGGCTGCCAGGGGATCGGGCACGTCCGGGGCCCCCGATACGGAACACATTACACGTATGTGGATGAGTGCTGTTAATGGCAATAACAACAACAATAATAATAATGATACAGCACCAAGCAACTGCACTGCACTGAAATTATCTCGGGGTAGTTATTCTGGAGATAGCTATAACTGCAATCACAGCTCCCTCTTGTGTCTAAGCAGGCTGTTTGATCATAAATTTTGTTTATACCACTATAATCGTGATAGATGCAATGCAAACAGATTCATTCACTCCAGTTTCTACATTCCAGCAGTACTGAAGGAATTATATTTGTGAAATGATATACCCAAAACATCATGCAAGGAGACAGTTAAAGAGGAGAGGGCATGGGTAGGATGTTAAAGTGTAAGTGAGGAGAGGTTGCTCGTGTTTTGTGCTCTGCCTTTTGATTTCTTGTGTGCTCTTGGAAGAGGAAGCTTTTTCTCAAGTAAATTATTTTAAGAGCAAGAAAACAATCTCAGGTGGGAGGTCAGAAGACCTGGTAGATTATAATGTAGCAAAGGGCTTTGAATTTTTCAGACTGAAAGTTGCAGAACTCTGTTGATTCATGAAATGTTGTTCCGATAAGCAAGTTAGAGAGGATGAGCTCTTCTTGTCCTCTGCGGTGGCTCTTTAACAACATGACTCTGGGTTAATTCTGCCATATAGTCCCCTGCTTTCTCACACTTAGAACTGGGTAACAGCACCTCCTGAGTGTTTGTGGCCTCACTTTTTCTGGGTTTGTGATGGATTTCTCTTCCTGAGGGAGGGAAGACTGTATAACTGTAAAGCTTTCATTGTCTTCTCTCTTTTTTGTTTCTCCATCACAGCTTAGTTGGCTGTCCATACTCTGATGTGAACCTCAGCAGAGAAAACCTCTTACAGGACCGGCTGAGTGGGGAGAGACCGTCCCCTGGGAACATCATGCAGAAAGGCAGGAGGCTGGAGAGCCCTGGCCCATTGCTGGGAGCAGGGGAGTCTTCTCAGGGTGACTCTTCACAACCCAGGTGAGCTGGATTTTACTCTTGGCCAGGTACTGGGGAGCAAAACCATTTGCAAGGATGAAAAACACTGGAATTGGCAGCAGCACAGTGGAGCACTGAGTTCATCTGTCTGTAATATTGACGTATGCCCCAGTCACTCTTAACACAGAGCAGTGCACTTCTATACCCTCATATGCCTTAATAAGTTTCTTGATTCTTTAATCCTGGTGCTCTGAAATTGCATTCTGTTTCCATAAAATTTTCCTCGCTGTTTCAATTTGAAATATGTTCTTGTCCTTTGTTTCCTGTCCTAAAACTGTCAAGCCAAGGCTATTTTGCACTATTAAACAGTACCTGTCAGCCATCCTGGGTCGGCTGAGCACTGTGTGTGTATCATTTAGCAGCAAACAAGCTGAGCACTCTCAGATACTTTGTTTTCTCGCAAGAAAATCTTGCAGCTGAGCAGTTTTGATGGGAGCTGTGCCTTGGTTCTTGGAGTGCAGGAGTCGGTTAAACCTGTCATGGGACAGACCAGCATGTGAAGGATTTTTTAAGATCATTTTTAGTCTTCACAAATTCAGTCTCACTAGGGCAAACTCCAGCAATACTTCAATTTTTTTATTGTATGTGAAGGCTTTTCTATATTTTAAAGTTCATCTGTTTGTTTAGATTTACCACATTTTCAAGATCTATTTGTCCAGAAAAAAGGAATGAATGCTTCTTTCTCCTCCCTAGCCTTCATGGCCAAATTGCTTCCTCCCATGCTGCAACTATGCAGGCATCTTCATTCCCTAATGTCCACACTAAAATTGATTGCATTTCAATGGCACTTTTACCATAAAGCTCTTGGGAGATTTTAAATTCTCACAGAATAAGTGGCATTTTAGAATTATAATATATTTCTTTTCTTCTAAGTATTTAATTTCCTGATAGTGGGAGGTCCGAATTCAGCCTGTAAGTCTGGTATCATCTTGCTTTTTGTCCTCCCTTGGCCAACTCTGTAGCTCAGTTTATGCATCAAACTTAGTCATGGAAACTCTTGAATGTTATCCAGAGGTATCAAGATTCAGAAATCTTAAATCTCTTGCTCTCACCATAACACAGTGGTTTCCTGTAGCTGCTGGGATCAGAGCCTGAGTCCACAGAGGCTGATTTATTTCACTTAAACTCTCTCAATCCTTGCAGAAAAGGAACAGAGCACTTTGTACTTATGGAGGGAAGAGGAGAGTTCTGCCACAAGGTGGTGGTTGTTGCTCTCACTTGCCAGGAGCAGCCAGCTTTGCTCTCCTGTGGGAAAAGGGAACAGAGGATGTCAGCTCAGCTACTGTAATTTATCTGTCTTTCCAGAAAATCTGCACCAGACAGTGAAAAGTGGTGTCAAAGCAGCATCCACACTCCATCAGAGCAATCGGAAGACAGTCGGGAGAGAGGCTGGGGAGAGGAGGATTCCTCTGCAAACATCAAAGCCACACCAAAAACGTAAACAAGACTTTTGTTTCATGCATTAACAGTTGTGTTTCCTGACGCTGCTGCTGTATCTGAAACAAAGATGTAAATAACAAACAGCCCAATTTGATTGAAGTTTGGCAGCAGAGTGTTTTAGAATGACATGGTAAATCTCCTCCCTTCCTCCTGTTGTTTTGGGCCCTCTCTTTTCTGCAGTAAACTCAGATCTGAGTTCTGGCCATGAATTTAATAAAACAGCCCTGAGCTCTGAGAGATGTCAGGGATGGAGCTATTGCTTATTTTAAGAGAAAGAAGTTTTTAGTTTCTATAAATCTCATCTGTCTTTGTGTGGAGAAGAAATTACATTCATTTCTGTATCTTCTGAAATGTTTTGTAATTGTTGCTTTCAGGCTCGGGTGCTCACATGCCTATATCAAGTTTCAGCTAGTGAAACAGGAAAGCAATGGGAAAGGTTGGTTAAGTTTTATTCCTTCTTTCTGTGTGTGTGCCTATCTCTGCAATATCCCCACAGTCACGAGGATCATTCAGAAATCACAGATTTTTTTGTCTTTGATTCCACAGTCAAGAGAAAGCACATGATGGAGATGTTGGCAATTCCTTTAAAATGAGGAGAAAGGGTGAAATTACTTAGAAGTGAAAGGTTCAATACTTTGTAGAGTGGAGCCTTGTATTTATTAACTGTGGAGACAAGGGTGCACTGGTTTTTGTGCCACTGCCAGCTCCTCTGTAGTGACAAGCTCCTCTGTGTTCCTGAACACTCTGTGGCCTGTGTCAGGCTGTGACAGAGTCAGCACAGGGCTCAAGGGAGACTTGCTCAAAACCTAGCAGATAGTTTATGTTCCATCAACCCCTTTTTTTCGACCCTCATGGTTATTCAGAAGCATATTCTGAATCATTGGAGGACTTTTTAAAGTCTCTGAAGGATTAAAAGGAAAACTAAAAGCTAAATGGAAAAACAGTGTGTTTTTTTTCCTGGTATGTGACAGGTTAAGTTTTCAGAGCAGCTTTCTGCTATCACTTTAGCAAACCATATGCTTAACTTTCAGATTTACTATAAAAAGCCATTTCAGAGAACAGAGCTGACCAGGCTTTTAGGAGGATTTAAGATGGTAATAAGTCTCCAATCAAAAATAGCTAAGCAGGCACAAACTGGGACAGGTGCCTGGATGTTGTTGGTTTGGTTTTTTTTTTAATACTCATTTTTACCTAGTGCTGAGTTCTACAGTCAGAGCTGAGGGGTCTGCTAGCTCCAAGCTGCAGTTGCAGCTGGCAGGGAAAGCTGCCCACTCTCCCTTCACATTCACCTTCCAGAGAGTGATGGAAGTCAGGGGAGGGAAATGCAATCATCCAATGACCTGTAATTTCACAATTACCCAGAGCTTTTCTCCCAGCTGTGTTTAAACTATGAGATCACTGCTTCTTCATCAGAGGGAAAGTCACTTGTCTAGGTCATGGTTTGGGTGCTTAGTCCAAGGATTTGTGCTTAGTGGAGAAAAGGAATTGGTCTGAGATGGAAGCAATGCCCACCCAGCAGGAATGTGGCAGTGGGGGAGACCTTGGGCACGAGTGGGACCTCCTGGAGCAGGAGGTGGGGACAAGACCAGGTGCTGTCTGTCCCCACCACTGCAGCAGGGAAGGGCGGGGTGACAGCCCTTTCAGGAGTAGGTCCTGTGCCCTCTCTCTGCCAGGAGCTCCTGAACTGAGCAGTTCTTACTCAGGCTTTATTTATCCTCCCTTGGTTTCATTATTAGAAATTTAATGTTATTTGATGCTGTCTCATGACCATTAGGGATGTGGAGATGAGATGAGCTGAGTGGGCTCTGGGGCCCGGGGAGTGACTGTTCACTAGGAAAGGCTTTATCTCCAGAGCTGTTTCCCTTCAGCTAGGGGGCAGCTGGCAGACCCTGGGAATCTGCTTCTTTTGTATTTCTGCCGCTTTCCTTTGTGCATTCCACATAGTGACTGCTTACCCCCTGCATCTTACACCCAAGTCCAGTGAGAGCCACTCAGCAGGGGCAGCAGGGCAGCAGAGGCAGCAGGAGCAGCAGAGCATCAGGGGCAGCAGGGGGGGCAGGGGCAGCAGGGGCAGCAGAGCAGCAGGGCAGCAGGGGCAGCAGGGCAGCAGGGGCAGCAGTGCAGCAGGGGCAGCAGGGCAGCAGGGGCAGCAGGGCAGCAGGGGCAGCAGTGCAGCAGAGCAGCAGGGCAGCAGGGGCAGCAGTGCAGCAGGGGCAGCAGGGCAGCAGGGGCAGCAGAGCAGCAGTGCAGCAGGGCAGCGGCTGCTCCAGGCACACAGAGCCTTCCCGAGGGCTGGGATACAGTGGGGATGCTCGGGGGTGCCACGGGATGGCGCTGGGCAGCCTGCGGCAGGGGGGCTCGGGGGTAGCCCCCCGTGCTGCTGTAAATCAGAGGAGTGCTTCCCAGCCTGCTCCCATCCTCTGCCTGGCTTCCTGTTGTATAACCAGCACGTCCCTGTAGGACCGTGACTCTGCACTGCTCCAGTGATCTCATTAGGGAGGGGTGATTCCTTCCTCCTTTTTTTGCCTTGGTTTTCAGAGCTTCACTTGACACATGAGGAGGGAGTTGATGTCTGGAGGTACCTTGAGCACTCCTGGCCTGGGAGTTTCCTGGGGAGTGAGCCCAGGCCATGCTGGCATCACAGAGCTCTGGCTACAGCTGGGGCTGGAACGGTGCCATCAGTTCCCAGCCGAGGATGCTGTTACCAGAATTCCTCCACCTTGTCAATAAAACGCTGCAAACATCTTGTCTGTTAGCAGCATGACATCATTTTCCAGGGAAGAAGCTAACGATAAAGCCTCCCGCCTGGCAATCTTGTCTTTTTTTCCCCCTTTCTCCTGCTTGGGAGGGGGAGAAGGTCCTGAGAGCTCCGTGTGCCACACAGTAGCCGTTCCTGGCTCACCCACCCTGCCTTGCTTTCCCCTCCAGGCTGTGACCCTTCTTCCTGCTTTGTTGTAGTTGCTCCTACTTGAAGCCTGGCTCTGACTTATCTTGTTTCCTTTTTCAGGCACTGATCTGGATCTCCAGCAGGCCCTCCACCAGTCTATCTTCATGCCTTCCCTGGCCTCTAACCCGACCCACCGCCTCCATCTCTTCTGGGAGCAGCACTGCAGGCTCTTGCCAGAGGTCTCGGGCCTGACAGCCAAACAAGTTGCCAAATGGACTGTGGAGGAGGTGAGTTACCTGTTCCCTGTTCTGCTCTCCCGGGATGCAGGAATGCCAGAGCACTCTTCCTCTGGAGTGCTTACTGGGAGACATCTTTATTTCCTTTGCTCTCCTAGGCAGTGCTCTTCTGTTTGCTGTGTGTGTGCCACAGCTGACTCAGCTGGAAGTTAGACCCAAGACCTTTATCAGGGAGGGGAAGGACTCCTGTTAACCCTCTGGTATCCACAGCTTATTGCCCTTAACAGGATTCCCTCCCTCCCTCTGTTTATTTACCCTTTGATTTCTCAGTCCTCAGGCCTGAAGCATTATTCTGACAGCAGTTCCCTTTCTCTGATCTCCCTCCCCCTCTCCTGTGACTTTGCTGCTGATTCACTTTTACAGTGCAGAGAATTCCAAGCTGCACTGTGCATGCCCACTCCTGCTGCATCTCCCTGCCTGATTCCCTAGGAACAAAACTGCCCACAGCCTGACCTGATTTCTGGCAGAGGTAGCTGTGCAGCTGGAGATGTGTCTCTGCAGCTCTTGAGATGTCTCCTGTAATTAGGTGGTGTGTGAAAAAGCCAGAGTGTTTTGTGTGCTGAGTAGTTGGTTTTTGCCTCGATGCCTTGGGCATAAATAATATTTCTCTCTGCGCTTGGGAAGTGGTTATAATTTGGATCCTGGTGCTTAATTGCAGGACATTTAATTCCAGAGAAATGTGCTGTAGAGTTGTGCTTGCAAGGATGCAGGGAATCTGCAAAGCAGGAAAAAGGTACTGCTGCTCATGATGCAGAGAGAATCTTCAGAGACTTTTAGAAAGTGCATTTTCCCTAAGTGCCTCTTAACATTGGCTAAATCCTATCTTGACTTCGTTCTTCATGCTGGAGGAGTGGTAGGAGTCTGGTGGGATTTGCAGTGATGTGGGAGATGGGAACCACAGCAGTTTGACAAGGGACAGAGCAATTAGTGCTGATGTTTTAAAACCTGGTCCTTTTTTGTGTTTAGTTGTTGTGGTTTGGTAGTAGCGTTGGGTTTTGGTTGTGGTTTTTTGTTCTTTTTAATAAAAATATCTTAGAATTAAATTCATACCAAGGAGGAAAAAAAAATCTCTGAAAGATTTACTGTTCCTGTCCTTTTGAGAAAGCTTCCAATGATTTGTCCAAAAGGCCTTTTATCAAATCAATAAAGTCAGAAGCAGATAATCCTCTGACATGATAATCAAAATCTCTTTCTTTTGGATAAAACATGAGGCTGCTTCATGGGAGTACAGTGTCAGGATCCAAGCCAAATAAAATTTGTCCTTTGCAGTTGACCTTTAAAGCAACTGCTGGGTAGATTTAACTGGGATATTAGTTTGATAACATATGAGTGTGAGCAGGGACCACAGACATGGATGCAGGGCACTGGATATAGTGATTCAAACCCAGATTAAACTGAACTCTGCTGCACCCTGAAACAACTGGGGAATTTTTGGTTGCCAGTAGCAGTGTGAATGGCACATGAAAAAAGCTCAGTTGCAGCACCACAGTGTACTGGCTGAAGTCATTACAGGTTTTATCTTGAATTTCAGTAAACTGTGTCTGGTTTTTAAAATTATCTTCATCAAAAATTCCCAGAGGAATCAATTTGGGTTCTCTCTGAGCACTTGCAGGATCAACGTGTGCAGTGCAATGTAGCCACAGATCTGGGAGTTGAAAGCAGCAGGACTTGCTGGGTTTTAGGGAGTCCAAAGTACATTTGGTCTGTCAGCATTTGGGCTCCCAACATCTTCCTGCAGGGCAAACATTTGCGTTAGGTTGTGCTTTGAACTCTGCTGCACAAAGGAGTCCTAAAGGAGTCCTGTGCTGATCTGAAACAGGAGTGATGGGGGTGTAAAATTCTCCTTTGGTTTCAGGCTGAATAACTGTTTTTATTTTATAAAACCCACATTAAGGAAAAAAACCAGTTGCTTTAATTTTCTGCTGGTTGAGAGCAGCTGAAATGGCAGAGCAGCAGCAGTAGCAGTACTTAGGGGCCCTCAAGCTAAGAAAGTCGTGGTAACACTGAGCACTCACTAAGAGAAGTTACTTTAATGCAGCCTTGGTATTTATTGAAAGCTTCCTTTCATGTTTTCCGAGCACATACTGTTGACTCATAGAGGAACATTAAGATGTGCTAGAGTTGTATTGTTCATTAGTTAATCCTGCTTCAAATGCCAGTGCCTGGGCGGAGGGGACTGTCCTTTTGCCAAGTGTAAGTAGATTTCTAAATCCCAGTTAACCCAGTTCCTCTCTCTGACCTCAGAGGGGGCCGGTCCTGCAGTAGCTGTTGAAGGGGTGTTGATGGGGCTGCCTCATCACCACGGGCCATCAATCCTGTGCTGATCTCAGTGTGTCTGTCACATCAGCACCTTCCAGAAGGGTTGTGTCCAGTTTCCAGTGTGTTCTCAGGATTGCACAAAGCTCTTTTTCAAGCCCTTTCCCTTCACCAGTGTGCTTTGGGAGTGTAAGAGTTTCCAGCAGGCAGTTCTGAGCTGTGGATGGTTACAGCAGGAAGGGCCAGCAGACTTTTACCTCCTTATAGAAAAGCTCTGATCCCACTGAGATGTTCCCAACCTGTCCAACACCTGTCCCACCCTCACTTTGAGCCCTCCCAGTCACAACCTTTCTCAGGGTTCAAGGCTTCCCTGCCAGTATTGTGTGGTTGTGTAGGATTCTTGTGGTGTTTGTTCTTGTGCTCCCAAGCCTCCCTCGTCCCTCAACTGCCCTGTCTTGGTTTGGGAGCTCTCCTCCCCAGCAGTGACAGCCAGGCAGGTCCCTGTGGCTCAGTGGGGTCTGTCTCATGTCCAGGGGACCTTCTCTCCCGTTTTCTCCTGTTGCATCTTTCTTCCCTCTCTGTTCTCCATTCCTGATAAACCCCAGGGCTGCTGTTTGCTCGAGAGGCCTCTCCAGTGGTGCAGGGAGCTTGCAGTGTCCCTGCAAAGGACTTTGGGGCAGATCAAAGGTCTGTCACTCCGTGTCAGTGACAATAGCCAGCAGCAGTTGTGCAGGGAAGGATACAGGAACAAGCCAAGCCCAGGTCATTCCCTGGAGATGTCTGCCAACCTCTCAGTGCCACAGACACTGAAGAGCACTCAGCTTTTGCCCCAAGGGTTCAACTGTCTTGTAAATTCTCAAAGGAGCCAGACCTGGCAGAACAATTTTCATTTGTGTTTTAATTATTAGCAGACAGGGGGACTCAAAGGAAAGTAGTGTTTTGTTATTTTTATTAATAGGAATTTACACTTCTACAGAAGAAAATTTGGAGTCACCATCCGTCAGAGAAGTGGATTTTAGGGGTTGCCTTTAAGATGGAGTGGAAGAGGAGGACGAAGGAGAGGGATGCTCTGCTTTCAGGTTACATAACAGAAACCACAGGAGTCAGAGCTGCTCCTGCCAGGGCAGAGCAAACCTGGAGGGCACTCTGAGAGCCCTGTTCCTGTCTGGTTGGAACTGGCGGGGAGGGAATGACTCCAAGTCTAGGGGTAGGATGGTCTGGAGCTACAGAGATGTGATTTAGGGGAGACTTTGACAATTTGAGTTGAAGGAAGCCTGAGTTTGACAGTGACCCCTCCCAACTGCTTGTTTGTGTACAGGGAAGAAATGTCACATCTGCAACAACTCACATGGTTATGCCTCATGAAGCAGAGCTGCTCCTGCCAGGGAGCACCCAATTAACAGGAGATGTTTGTTCTGATTATGCCTCAATATACAAATCTCCTATGAACCAGTGAAGCTGCAGCTGGAGAAGACAATGCACATTAAGTCATCCTCGACTGCACACAGGGCTACTCCTCACACTCCTTGGTGTTATATAATCTAACCCCAGGGCTGCTTGCATGACTCCAGGGAGATTATTCCAAATGTTAACAGATTCCTTGCCTAGAAAGGTTTTCCCTAATGTGAAATGTAAAATTAATCCGCTTGGTTCCCCGGATCCTGTGCACCCAGCACAGATTAAATGAAACCAAAACTCCTTTCTTTCTCTTCTGCCTTCCTTCTTCCTTTCCAGCTCTTCTGCCTTTGCATATTGGTAAACCAGCAGTGCTCATTCATTTGGTTTATCTTGTCTCTTACAGGCATGCCATCTTGGGAAACTGTCTAAATCCTTTTTTCATGTTAGTTTTACTTTCCAACAGTAATGTAGAGAAAGTGAAGTTGTGAGTGAATTTAAAGTAGTCTAAGCCATATATAGCTTTTTATCTGGAAAAATAATGTTGATTCTGTGAGAACCTTCTAGAGGAGTGGAGAAACTGGATTCTTACAAGGAGAGAAATGGTCAAATGGCAATAGGGGCAGTTATTGATGGTAGCCAAAATGCAGAGGAGTTGCAGCAACAACCCAGCAATGTTTTCTGTCTACATCTTTCATTAACGTGAGAGTTCTTAGTATTAAAGTTTTAAAAATTCTTGCATAGGGAATTATCATACAGAAATAAAAGGGGTTTTCTTCATGGTGTCTCATTTTAATTGTCTGTGTTTCCTTTCTCTTACATGCATTTCCAGGTGGTGAGCTTTATCCAGCGTTTGCCTGGCTGCAAAGAGCATGCATCTGTGTTCAGGGAAGAGGTAAGTGGGGTGTGCCCAGGCCCTGTGCTGCAGATCCCTGGAATTACAGCAGAGAGCTCAGACCTGCTCAGCCGTTTCATTGCACAGCAGTGGCATTTAGGAGGCAGCCTCAGCATGGAGCTGAATTCCACCATGGCTAATTGCATCCTGCTGCTTTAAATTTCCCCTGCAGTTCCAATCATGGAGCTTATGCTTAACATCCTGTCTTGGACCGTTGTGCCATGGGTTTGGCACTGCTCTAAAGATGCCCTGTTGGAATGGTTAGTGAGGATCTCATCTGCTGCTTCTAACGAGGATATGTGCCTGTTTCTCCTGGGGAGCCTGGCAGGCACAGGGTTTCCCAGGAATTGTTGGCTTCCTCTGTGGGCTGGGGTGAGAGCAGGAGGGGAACCTTTCCTTAGACAAGCAGAGGTCAGAGGGAAATCAGAGCATCTCCTGTGTGAGTTGTGTCCTGTCAATACTGCCATGGGCTGGGCTCTGGTCCCATTTCTGGTATGTTCACCATGGCCTCTGGGAGACCTCCATGGGCACAGGGTGTGGCTGTCCTGGTTTTTGGCACAGCTCTGTAGGTGGATCACAGACAGGGATCTCTTGGGCGTTTCAGCTTCCACTTACACTACAGGTATCACCTTGAAGTTCTTTAGGAGCCCCCAATGAATTTGCACAGATGCACCTTCTCCTGGACTCATCTCACGGTGTGGGAAGCTCGTGGGTGTGGAATTCTTCCCCTCTGTCCTGCTCAGGTGATTCCCCACCTGCAGAGCTCCCTTTAGCTGTGAACACCAGCATCAGAAGCATGTGGGGCTCCTGGAGTGAATCCAGAGGAGAGCACAGAGATGCTCCAGGGGCTGGAGCCCTTCTGCTCTGGAGCTAGGCTGGGAGAGCTGGAGGTGCTCACCTGGAGAAGAGAAGGCTCCAGGGAGACCTCAGAGCCCCTTCCAGGGCCTAAAGGGCTCCAGGAGAGCTGGAGAGGATCTTCAGATGAGGAGTGACAGAGCAAGGGCAATGGCCTTAACCTGAAGGAGGGTGGGCATTAGGAAGAAGTTCCTCCCTATGAGGCCCTGGCACAGGGTGCCCAGAGAAGCTGTGGCTGCCCTATCCTGGAAGTGTCCAAGGCAAGGTTGGACAGGGCTTGGAGCCATCTGGCATAGTGGAAAGTGTCCTTGCCCATGGCAGGGGGTGGAACAAGATGAGCTTTAAGATTCCTTCCAACCAAAACCATCCCGTGATTCTGTCCTCAGAGCTCTCCTGTGTGACTGTAAGAGCTCCAGGGAAGGGCTGGAGCTACTCCTCCTGCATGGCAGTGACTGGAAAGGGCAGGTCTGTAATCGCTGTCTGCTCCAGAGCTGGCTCCCTTTCAGGGGGAATCAGGCTGCAGTGCATTTTGTGGATTTATGTATCTGTGTTTTGTTTTCCCTTGTTTTAAAAACTGTGCAGGCTCACACAAAATAGGAAGCAAAAGAAACAGAGGCTTGCAAAAAGTACTGTCCACTATGTGACAATACAGTAGAACACTCGTGAACTGAATATAGTGGGAATAGTGAAATTTGTTCAAATGAACACATCTTTCACTGTAGCTGTGTTAAAGGGATTTCTAGGGAAGGTGTATACAGAGGTGAGATATACCAGCAAATCTCCTAATAAATCCAACCATTCTCCATATATTTTATTTCTTCCTGAACACAGTGAATACTCTCTGGTTCTGAAAGTGCCATAGCCAGTCTGTTCTAATCCTTACTTTCTGCAGCCTCAAAGTGTGGTTCCCTATGCCCGATTTAGAGGGGCTTGTGTTGTTTTTCCAGTTTGTGCTCAGACCACATTGTCAGTTTGAAATGAAATTAAAACCCTTTTAGCAGTTTGTCTTTGGCCAGAATACAGGTGTGAGTGACAGGAGAACTGAACTTCCCCACACTGTCCAGGATCAGCCTCCAAGTGCTTCATGTCCAGGACAAATAAATCCCTTGCAGAGTTCCCTTGGTGGGGGGCTGGAGGGGGATAAGTTGCTGCTTACATTAGGAGTGAAGAGAACAAATTGTGCACAGAATTCTAAAACCCATCCAAATAAGATAGAACAAAGGAATGAATAATAAAGCACAGACTTGCTTCTAGGTCCAGTTCAGGGCAGGACTGTTTAAAATGAACAAGTATAAGGAAGTGCAATGAAAATGAAGCATAGGAATAAATAATATTGGACACAAAACCATTTTGAAATGTAGGACTGCTTTCCAGCAGTTTTCTGCTCCTCTTGACTCTGTTATTTAATTTAAGCAGCACAGTCCTATTTGTTTCAAGCTATTTTTAACACATTCATTGCAGCAGTGTAGACTTGAGGCAGCTTGAAAATAAGATTCAAGGACATGGTGTGGCCATCTGTGGTCTGGGAGCATTGCTGTCATTCCCAGTGCAGGAATTAACTTCCCAGTTACTCTCAGTAGCAGATTAAGTAACTTGTTGAGGGTCTCTTGTGTGGTGAGAAGCGGGAAAACCAAATCTTCTGGCTCCCAGCTCTTTGCTTTAATCATGTGTTCTCTGAGTTTACTCTGTGTTTCCTCTTGCACCAGACATTGACATCCGAAAATATTCTATTTGGGAAGACTACAAAAATAGCAGAATTGTTACTCTGGCTGGGCTGTCTGTCCAGTGCTGTGTGCTGCACTGGTGAGCATCAAGTGAGAGGAGGAGACGCTGTCAGTCTCTGTAAATGGATTTTAATGGAATAACTTAGGGAGACACTTACTGTTTGTCTGTGTCCATTAATCTTTGGCTTCATCCCTGCAGCATTTGGGGTTTATATTAATTATATCTGTGTTGTCTCTGTGGATGTTCTTGCTCAAGTGAATTTTTAACCTTTTCCAGAAACAGTGTGTCATGATTTTACTCACTGCTACCTACAGCATCCTGTATTTTCACATGGTAGTATGTTCATCACTTGCTTAATTTGCATCTAATCAAATATATGTCCTTGTTGATGGATTAGGAGACTGTTTTTCCAGCCATATTGCGTCTTCACTATGCCTTAGTCTATATAGCATATGGAATCATGGAATGGTTTGAGTTAGAAAGGCCCTGAAAAGCTCACCTCATTCTACCTCTGCCATGGGCAGGACACATGGATGTTCTCTATTTTAGGGAAAGCACTGTGAGATGAGGTCTGTGCCCTTTGGAAAGGAGCCATCATTTGTTGTAGGGCCAGAACTAGGCAAGAATCGCAGATTGGATGGAAATCCTGCAGTGGAAATCCTGCCTGTGCCTTGGTGGTTAATCCCTGTCCTGTTTGTGTTCCAACCTCCAGCAGATTGATGGTGAGGCCTTCCTGCTCCTCAAGCAGAACGACATCGTTAAAATACTCAGCATCAAGCTGGGCCCTGCCCTGAAGATCTACAATGCTATCCTCATGTTCAAGTCTGCAGAAGACAACTGAGAAGAGGTCTTTGGCAGATCCAGGAGGAATTGACAGCTGATCTTCAGCTGTGAGCATTACAACACGCTGGACAGGTGGATTGGGACTCTGATGTATTTTAAGTATAATTTAGTAAAAATGGTTTGAGGTTATAAAAATCCTGCCACAGTCTGGAATATGAGGCAGCTTCACTTCCAAGAAGAGGATATTATTATATTTTGTAATTGAATTTGGTTTTGATATATCAATCTCTTTTTGAGATCAAGAAGAAACCTCCAGTTCTAAGGGGAATCCAGGGTAGCACTGGTGGAGCTGCAGGAGCAAGAAGAAAGTTTTGAGTAAAAGTGGCTTTGTGTCCAGTGATAGTGCCTGAAAGACTGAGTGATCACCAGCGAGATTAATGTGTTCTGTGTAATAAGAGAGGAAAAATATGCACTTCCAAGCAATTCCCCCGTATCCTTCACTGCTGTGACTCAGGAGCTGACCTTTTCAGGACTGATTGTTAAATTCCAGTTTTTCATACTGATCCTGGTTGTTGTGATACCCTTGGCTGCTGGGCTGCTTGTACCCTGGCAGGAAGGGAGCGTGGGCAGAGGGTTTCCATCAGGGATGACTTGCATTGGTTCTGCCAGCAAGCAAAACGTCCTCATTCCTGTCATTCCCTGTCAGGAGGCAAGGGCAGTGCAGGTGGGCTTTGGTTAGGCAAAGATCCCATAAGGATCTGAAGACAGAGAGATGTATTTTAGCTGTAAGTGGGCTTTGGTTAGGCAAAGATCCCATAAGGGCATCTGCTGCTGGAGACAGAGAGATGTATTTTAGCTGTAATTCTCCCATCAGTGCTTTTGTGCAGCTCCTTCTGTGCCAGGAACATCTGGCAAAATGGCACAATCAGGAGCACTTGGGCATTGGTGTGTGTTTGTTCTTGCCCTCTCCACTGTCAGCCAAATGCTAGGAAGAGGGAGTTGGAAAGCCAGCAGTGGCCAGAGAGTGTGTAAACAGATTTCCAAGAAACAAATGGCTTTTCTTTTGAACCATCCAAACTGATGAATGTGAAGTGCTTTGCCCTGTGTCCCTTGAGGTGGGCTTCACTGTGTTCTGCCAGAGAGCTGGAGAGCAGGGCAGCAGCTCCTCTGCCTCTGGGAGGGGAGCAGGCAGGGCACACAGGGATGTGAGATTGGAGAGGAATCGGGACTTAAACAGCAAAATGAGGAAACAATTACTTCCCAAAAGAGAGCTGCTGTGTGTGGGGGAAGAAGTGGAGCCTGGGGCTGTGTTCCTGCCATGTGCAGCCTGTGCTCTCCTGGCTGGGAGCACGGGTGGCTCCTGCTCCAGCAGAGCCAGTTTAAGGAGCATGCCCATGGACATCCTGGGTGAGGGTTTCCACACGGCTACTTCCCAAGTTGTCCTCTCCCCATGGAAGCCCTGGCAGATGTGGTGAGTCCTGCTGGGCTCCGCGTGATGTTCCCACTTGCTGCTGGCAGCACCAGCTCATGGCTCTCCCTTTGGCCACTCTCCCTGATGGCTGTTGGGCTGTTCTAGAACCATCTCAGCTCAGGCAGCCCTTGCAGCCCCTCATCCATAGCTGCCAGGCTGAATCCTGTGTGTGGGAACCCGTGGGAGCACTGGGGGTGTGACCTGGAGCTGCCAAAGGCAGGTTCTGCCCTCAGCCTCTGCCGGGCTGTGTGGGTGTCTCAGGACACTGCATGGTGATGTCATCCATCCACAGGCACCTCAAACTCCCTTGGCATCTCTGCCACCAGCGTGGCTTCCCAGGAGCTGTCAGGAACAGAGTGAACACGCTGTCCATGACTGTGTGGTGACACAAGGAACACACTTGTTCCCCCTTCCTGTGTCACCCACATCCTTTGTCCAACCCCCCTGCTGCTGAGAAGGTTCTTGTGACTTGTCTGAAGCAGAAGGTTCCTTAAAATTGTAAATAGAATCCACACCACTGAAGCAATTCAGTCCTGAAATAATATTTAGAGCAGTTTGTTTCCATGTATTTTTTATTTTTAATAAGAATTTTAGGAGTTTAAGCCTTCACAGAGAAGACACAGGTTTGGTGGGATATTTAATAGCTGGACAGCCAGGCAGCTGCAGGGGAGAAATTTATTGCAGTGTTAAGGACTAGGCAAGGGGTGAATTTAGTTTATTAAAATACATTTTTAGTATGATAACCAGGGTATTCACCAAAGAGTCACATTCCTTTATCCCACTCTGCACATCCAGTGTCAGCATTAAGACTTGAATTGTAAGTGGCATGTCCTGTCCTCTGACAGAACTCGCCTTCTGGGCAAAGCAAAATTGTTTCTTGACAACTGGAACAGAAGATGCAGAGCTGGGCTGTTTTATTCCTGGCTCTCCACTGACTTGCTAAATAATCCTGAGCCCTTCCTTGCCCCACTTCTCCCCTCTGTGACACCCAGCCAGGTGGGGCAAGTGCAATTTTGCCTTTTTCTTGTTTCAAACAAGCAGGTCCTGCCAGATTTTCTGTTTCACCTCCTTCCTTTGGGAGCCTGATTTGGGGGACAGCAGATTGCCTCTAGCAATAAACCAAAATATAATATTAATTCCATTTCTTTTACTATATATAGATGGAGGATGAAGAGAATCAGTTAAACAAGCCATGAGATTCTAGTCAGTGACATTATTCAAACAGAAGAGAAATCTTTAATCCTTGGGGCTTCCGAGCCAGCTGGATCAAAGAGGAAAATGTGTACTTGGAGGTTGTTCAGTGACAGCCAGCACAGTGCTTTCAGCAGGGGGGAAGGAGGAACCTTTTAGGGATGAAAGAAGGAGGAATGTGCTTCTTGTGCCTTTTTTTGTAATCTGATAATTGTCTTTGTAGAGCAAGTAAGAATGTGCACACATCTATTACCCACTCCTTTCCTAAATATAGCTGTATTCCAATTAAATCCAGCAACTTCACAGGACAAAAAGACTTCCAGTGTCTTCCCTGGACACATTTAAAACTCCCTGATATTTACAATATAGCAAAAAACTAAGCCATCTCATCTTTTAGCCCCATAACTTTGCCATTCTGCTTGTGTCAGGGAATGCTGCTTTCCACTGTGTCTCAGTGAGTTGTTCCTGCTGCCAGTCCAAACTCTGCTCTGCCTGTTGCCAGTCCTGCTCCAGGCCTGTGGCATGGCCAGGGCTCTGCAGAGGCCTTTGGTTATCTGATGCCTGCCTTGTGTAATTTGAAACGTGCACTTTGAAGCAAAAATCCAAAAGTTGTGGCTCTGTGGGGAGCAAAACTGAAACTGGTTAATGCCACCTGGGGTTGGGAGGATTTTGAGTCTGCTGGATGTCAGCAAGAACCAGTTGTTGCCCCAGCTGAACCCACGAGTCTCTTAGCAATACAGATAATATTCCTTGGAAGCAACTCGGAGCTGTGACAAGTTCCCATGGGCCAGCAGAGCATTTAGGAATTTCCAGTTCCCAAAATTCCTGGCTGTGTTTTTGTTCCCTTTTTGTTGTTTTTGAAATTCAAAGCAATCAGAATTTTTCTTTTTTTCTCTTCTCCTCGGCTGGAAGTCCTGTTAAATTTTTCCTGTGCCATCACCAACAATCATCCCCGTAATCCAGTAGCAGCAAATTTCAGCTCTGGGTAATGAATCACATTAAAGTTGGACAGGAGCATTTGGCATCGCTGACAGCAAAACTCTGCCGCTGAAGGAAAAGAAAAGCCCAACACTTGGCCCAGGGATAAGCCAGTTCAGCTGTACAAGATTTCCTGCGTGCTACTTTTATGCCCTACTTAGGGATTTATACCACAGAGAGCTTTAAAGTTTTTGACATCCCCCCCATGATGTGATAAGCCAGCTTATTTTGGAGATTCCTGTTACTTGAACTGGAAGCACATGCAGAGGAAGAGAGCAGGGCCTCGGCTCAGCCTCAGAAATGTCTGCCTGTTTTAAACCAAATACTTGAGCTTTTCCACACTAGCCATAACCTTGCACTCCACTGATGCTTTCCTCTGGAAATGTGAATAAAATTAATATAAGTTCACACCTGGTTTGTTTCTTCTGTGTGTGGGGCTGTCCTCAGCAGTGCTCAGGGAGACACGGGGCTGGCTGCCCTGGAGGGCTGGCACTGGGAGGGCTTGGCCATCACATTGTTGTCCTTCCCTTAAACGGCAGTCACAACACAAGGCAGCATCTTCATTTTTATCTCTTATCTCTGGACTTGAGCTCTCCTGGATGTGTTCACAGGACAGCACTGGCTGCTTCAGCTGTGCCTGAGTTTCCAATTCCTCACTCTCCTCTGCTGCTTCCAGGTGTTAATGATAGAATCCTGGGATGATTTGGGATGGAAGGGACCTTAAAGACCATCCAGAGATGGAGTAGCTACAGCTTTTCTGGGCAATCTGTGCCAGGGCCTACCCATCCTCCCAGGGAGTAATTCCTTCCCAATATCCCATCTGTCCCTGCCCTCTGGCAGTGGGAAGCCATTCCTTGTGTCCTGTCCCTGCAGTCCCTTGTCCCCAGTCTCTCTCTGGGTCTCCCAGAGACCCTGTAGACACTGGAAGGCTTGTGGTTTCCTCTTGAATTCCTTAAGTCCTCGTGATTTCCTATCACAATCCCAGAACTTCATCTTCTTAAAGCAGCTCTCAAAGTTGGGTTTTTAACTAAAGCTAGCAAGAACTTGTTCTCAGTATTAATTAATCCATGTTAAAAATGCATTTTGGGGTCTGTCTGTTTTTCCTTTACTTAATGCCCCCCTGAGCTTCACTGTGTGTCCATAACCATGATAATTACCTTACCTTTTCTGCTCTAATCATAATTAGCTGATAAATTGCAAACCATTCTCTAATGTCCCCCAAAATGAGGCATTGAACCTTTCCTCCTGCTCCTCCCCAGGGGTGTCTGGATCTGCACCTGCAGCAGGTCACTGATCCAAGGGCAGAGGAGCCAGGGCCACATTGGCAGCTGAGGTTTGCAAACCTTCTGAAACTAAAAATATGGGAGAGTTGGCTCCCAGCCATAATTTCTAAACTATCCCATCTTCGGAGTAAACATTTGCTCTCATTGGTTTTTCCCTTCCAACGTTTTTGCTTCTATTTAAACCGTGGTTTGTTTGCTTTTGTTACCGTGATCGGATTCCCGGTCTGGGGAGCTGGGCTGCTTGGAGCAGGCTTGGGAACATCAAATGCTGCTCTGTACTCTTGTTAGTTCCCTTGGGACTGTGCTGGGTTTTGTGGCTGTGTCCTTTGCACTTCAGAGATCTGAGTTTCTCCTCAGCAGCAATATTTTTTCCCTCACAATTTTGACGAAAAAGTTTGAGCAGAGCAAGGGGCATCAATCACTCAAATGGCTGATTGCATTTGCAGATTATTCTGCTCTGGCAAACATGGAATTTATTTGTCCCAAGTCATATTTCTCCTTTGGCAGGGAAAACCTGTGGTTGATCTTTTTGCCTGCTCAAATTACTCTTTCAGCCCTGACCATGCTCTGTGGGACTGGTTTGTCCCTTGTGCCAAGACCCATCACACAATGCTCAGTGGGGTTTGCAAACCCCCTGGAGCGACTGGGGGGGTCTCTCATTTTATTGGGTAACCTGCTGTGGGTGTACAAGGACAGGGGTACAGATCCCAACTCTCACCTCACACTGTCTGGATCCTGCACCACCCTGGTTTCCACAACAAATCTCACCTGATAACCTAAAATTCTCAAATCCTACAACTTTCTCAGGAGCAGGAACTGTAAAGATAAACCACTGCACTCCCCTGACAGGCCAACCCAGTGGGAAAAAAGATGTGGGGATGGATGGAGAGGAAACCTGTTGTCTCCATCCTGCACTCTGCAGCTGACAGGCAAATTCCAGCTTCAGGAGAAAAAGAGAGTGCTGGCATTAGAGAAAAACAGAGTGTTGGAGTGTTCAAGAGAGCTGTGCCCAGCCAGCTGCAGAAGTGCCAGATCTTTCCCAAATACCACTCCACTATTTATTGACTTTGCCTGTCACTTCCCCTAATATTTTCTTCTCCTTGCCACCATGTACAGCCTCAGCTTATTAATTGCCCCATGACACTTTCTCCTCTCATCATTATTCACCATCCAGACACTTCTAATGTAAGCAAGATATTTTTTGGAGTCAGATACATTTGCTGTTGGAACATTTCCAGCTGTTTCTTCAAGAAATGTGCTGAAGGCCTTTGCAGAAGGGTATCGGTGCGAGCCCCCAGAGGTGCTGGTTTTCCCCTGAAACCCCTTCCCACCCATTCCCATCCTGGACCAGGGCACCAGTGACTTCAATTGTTTGCTTTGTTCTCAAAAAAGGGTTATGGCTTCACCATCATTCAACCTAGTGCCCTCACATGTCATCAGCAGTGGGTCTTTTTGGGCCATAGAATGGCTTCTTTGCAGCACTGCTGGTTGAAGGAGCTTTTTAAACCAGAGTGTTGTCCATGGCCCTTTCAGCACTTGACTCAAATTCCCCGGGTGTTCAGAAATGCTTTCAAAAAGTTGTTCCAAACTGAGGTGGTTTCTATGGTTGGGGTCATGGCTGTGCTGGAATCCAGCAGCTCTGTGAATCATGGTTGCCAAAACACCTCCACTATGTACACCCTCCTAAAACTGGAGAGGGGATTTTCCGCTCCAGGCTGAGGTGCCCGGAGCCCGCGGCTCTGGGCTTTGTTATCCCTGGCAGGACCGGAGCAGGGGAGGCTGTGCTATGTCTCTGCTACTCAAAGTGGGACCACACAGCTATTCAATGAGTCTCCAGATGGTTTTCACAATGTCTTGAACTCATCTCTCTCAGGGGTGGAATTGAAAAGGGCCAGAGAAGAGGCTCAGATATAAATTTCCCCATTCTCTAACATGGGGAAGCATGTGCTGCTGGTTGATGGCTGGGGAAGGTCTTGCTATTCATTTCAGAAGAAACACAACAGTTGAAATGTTGATTTTTGGTTTTTTCCCCACAAACAGGTATTTTCCTCCCCCTTGTGCTTTGCCAGCACACCACATGCTGGAAGAATTAACCAGATTAAGTCTTCAGAGCTCAGTAGCATGATCTCCCTTTTTCTCCTTGGGTTTTTTTTTCCTCTCTCTGGCTGTCCTTGTGGGATTTCCCTGCCCTGTGATGCTTCTTCCTCACCAATCAATTCTTCATGAAATCAGTTAATTCTGCCACTATCCCACCATCAATCCCCTTCCTTTTCATGAATGCTGCATACACATGTGAGTCCACGGCCATCCCCTTCTCTTTACCACCATCCCCCCTTCCCAACACCATCCTAACCCTGTGTCCCTCCCCAGGCTGGTGGGATGAACACCAGAGGATGGGGTGTCCCTTGGGCCTGGCAGGGTAAAGGCAGATCCATGGATTTCCCTCCAGGTCTTCCAAATCCTGTCACAAAACAGCAGGAAGATGCTCTTGGGCAGCAGCAGTGCAGCTCCAGCAGCATCTCAGCCTCCCCTGCTCCCACCGAGCCAGGCTGCAGACCTTTGCCATGGCAGAAAGCCCAGGGTAAACCAGAGCAGCAGCACTGGATCCACCCAGCCCAGCTGGAGGCAGGAGCCCTGACTCGTACCCAGCCCCAAGCCAGAGCCAGGCCGGGCCGACCCAAAGCGAGCAGGAATCCCACGGATCCAGCAATGCCATGGGATTCTGCTGGGATCCCTGTGCCCCACGGTGCTCCCCAGCTGCAGCTCAGGCTGGGCTGGAAGCAGAAAGGAGCCTCTGAGCTGTGGCTGCTGCAGGCAGGAGCAGTGCTGGTGGCTGTAGCAGGAGCTGCATTGTCCATCCTGTTGCAGCAAGTCTCCAGCAAAGGCAGCTCTGAGAAGGCTTTCACCAGGGATGGGAGGCCCCTATCCCGCTCTCCGTGAATCAGCCAGCAGGGTTTCTGTGTCTTCCTTGCTGCTTTCCCTGTTTCCCAGGATTTTGCAAAACTCTGGGCTGAGCAACCTGTTTGGAAGGAAACTGCCCTAAACAACCCCTGAAAGAGGCAGTTGATAAAGGAACCGTTTACATTTCAAATAAATAAAGCATTTTTGGCTTTGGATCAAAACCAAGTTGTGTTCAGTATTACCAGTTTCAGTGAGTCATTTCTTTTTATACCCAGGCAGTTTCTCTTATAAAATGTGCATGGGGACTCACTGTAAACAGAGCAGGAAGCAGACTGTGGGGTTTTTTACTATTGCACAAGGTTTTCCCAGGACAGAGCCACCAAAGCTTTTCTCTTGCCTTGAAGCTGGTGCTTGTTTATGTGTGTTTACAAGCAAATTCCATTAAGAACCAAGAGTGATGCTGTGGATGGCTCTATTGTATGTTAGCACTGTATTTCCAGCTGGATGTTGCAAGTAACTCTGTATCCACTACAAATAGAAAACTTTTATAAACTTGAATTGGAGCTTCTGATTGTGGAGCCAAGGAACGTTCTTGCAGGCAGAATAAAAACACAGGGTTTGCCCCTGTAAGCTGCAAAGGAAAGGACTGGAAATGAGCAAAGACCCCTGTCCACCTGGAAGCACTAAGAGCTTATGGGGATAAACAGGAGGAGAACAATATGTTAATGTCCCCCAAAAATCAATATCCAGCCCAGCTGGAGACTTGCCATGGCTCAACCATGAGCTTTGGCTCTCACCCACACTCGAGAGGTGCTTAATAGTATCAAAGACATCAGGGGTTCACAGTCTTTGTGGTGAAGTGATGGAGGTCAGTGCTGCAGCCCAGGTACTCCTCAGGAGCATTCTGCCAACCATGTGAGATTGATGTGATCTTCAGCATGAGCTTTGCCAGTGGGAAGAGCTGGTCATATATGTTTAAGTCCTTCAGATTGTTAGAAAGCAGGTAACCCATCTTTGAAGAGGAATATGAGGCATTAAAGTGAATTCTCCAAGTGCTGTTTGATCTTATAGCCTAGAAAGCATCCAAAAGAGGCTACAAGGGTGCTGAAGGATCAGGAGGGACCACAGGAGGAGCAGCTGAGGGCACTCTGTGTGTTCAGCTGGAGCAGAGGAGACTGAGCCCAGACCTCCCTGGGGTCTGCAGCTCCTCCTGAGGGGCAGCTCCCATCTCTGCTCTGGGCCAGGGACAGCAGCCAGGGCACGGCTGGAGCTGGGCCAGGGCAGCTCAGGCTGGAGATCAGGGCAAGGTTCTTCCCCCAGAGGCTGCTGGCACTGCCCAGGCTCCCCAGGGAATGGGCACGGCCCCGAGGCTGCCAGAGCTCCAGGGATGCCCAGGGTGGGGTTGTTGGGGGGTCTGGGCAGGGCAGGGGTTGGACTGGATGATCCCTGTGGGTCCCTTCCAGCTCAGGACATTCTGGGATTCCATGACCTTCCAGGATGCTCAGCCAGAGCAGTAGCATCTGCATCCCTTTAACAAGATGTGTCTGGTCAAGATCATCCACAACATCTCCTGAAACAAGATTTTAAATAGAAGACCTCCCCTTCAAAGAGTCAGCTTTGTTTAGGAGTAAAATTGATTAATTGGAAGGGATAAAGAAAACAAAGTCTGCTGTTGATCCCACGGGGTCAGGCTCACTCTGTCAGAGACGCCCTGGAGCACCGGGTGCTTTCCCCTTCCCTGCTGCTCTTTGCTCTGCACCCTGAGGGACCGTCCCGTTGCCTGGTTTGAGAGAGAGGAGCATCACCCAGAAGGGTGCAGGGACTGCAGCAGCGACCACGAGGAGTGTCAGCTGCTCAGCACGAGGGCAGACGAGGACAGGAGCTGCAGGCTGAGCCTGCTCCTGCTGCGCGCGAGTGCTGCCGGCTCTCATCCCTTCTCCCTGGCACGCGAAGAGAGTGGGAATGAGCTGGGACAGCTTTGATGGGATCTGGTGTGGTCCAGAGACACACTGGGCACTGTCAAAAGTGCCAGTGGCATCAGCCTTCACAAAGCTGAACATCTTGTTCAAGATACCTCAGCTCTGGTGCTGGACACAGGAGGAATCATCATCTGAAGAAATTAAGGAATCCCCTTCTCCTTACACAGCTCTTTTGGGATTAGCTGTGTGGAAATGCTGACTTTCTCCCTTAACCCTCAGAAGAGCCCAGGGGATGGCTGATTTTCAGTTGGCTGAGGTCAGGTGTGGTGAATTTCCTCCGACAGGATGTATGGAATGCTTTCCTTAGTATTTATTGTGTGTTTTATTATAATAGCACGGCAAGATTTTTCTCCTCTCTCTTTCCTCATGTCTGCCTGCCCAGGCTCTGAGCATGATTAACCTAGAAAAGCTCCTTACAATGTTCAGCAAATGCTGGATAACTTTAGGAAAGCATCAACTGGGAAACATTCCCAGCTGAAGGGGTGCAGAGGTGAGGTGTGGTCAGGTTCTGTCCTCACAGGACAAGAGGATCCCTTAATTCACTGCTGCTCAGGCAGCTTAGTTAAATCCATAGATGGAAAAATTCAGTAGTTGTATGTGAAATCCTGAAATAGTCCCAAAAGGGTAAAAAAACCCCACACCCTGATATTCCTACGGGAGCTCAAATTCTTCAGGACTCATAAAATCACCACTTGAGCTGTGGCAGTGTTAACTATTTTCTTGCCTATTACCTATTTCTTGCCTTAGCCATGTGTGTAATTGTTCCAGTCCCTGTTAATAGGGCTAGCAAAGTGTTCTCCCAATTGGCACCTCCTTTTTTTCCCTGGATTTCATCCAGACACAGTCACTTGGAGACTGGATCCTAGTCTTCTATTTAACATAGTGTCAAAAACCATTGCCCATCAGATGATCCCTTTCCCCGGGGCCACTGATGCCAAAAGAGTTTGCACTGTTGTGTTGGGAGAAATCCAGGATTTGTGAGTTGATTTGTTTCCCTTTTCTCCAGAAAAGCACCCCAAATTTCATATCATCTCTAAGAAGATTAAGCAGCATTTTGACAGCTGAGCTCCCTCTTGGTTCAGGATTCCCAGGAATTGCTTCCCTCTGGGTGAGATCCAAGGCCAGGGCTGTTCTTCAGTTGCTGTTTAATTAGTTTCTAAGTTCTTCTAGTGCCAGAGTAGATTTACATAAATTAAGTACAATAATCTCTATAAGCACTTCTGTAAGGAATAGACCTTTGGAAGGCCCCATGGCACAGATTCTGCCTCCCTCCCTTTAGAGGATGTCTCCTCCCCTCCTTGTTTCTTCCCCCTTTTTATCCCGTTTTTATCTCCAACTCCTTTTATTCTTGCTCTGTCTGGTTCAGGATGTCCAGCCAAACACCCCATGGCACAAGGGCTGAGAAGAGATGGGGTGAGTGGCTTGGGCCCTTGTGGACAGCTCAGACCTCTCAGGGTAGCTCTGCCACCACCCATCTGTGCTGAGTTCAACCATGAGCCTCCGTGGAAAGGAAAAAATGCTGCTTTTGTTTTCTCTGCAGTCCCCAGAGAGGCTCTAACGCCTGAGCTTGACTCCTTGACAGTCTTCAGCTGCTAATCACACCCAAAAGTGCCTGCAAACATAACCAGTGGTAAATGCACAGATCTAATCACACCAGGGAATGGGAGAGGTGCCATTTAGCAGCTCTAGAAAAGAATCAGTTTTCTTCAGACTAACGGTCCTTGGGGAATGATAACACATGTAATATTCAGTGGGATTTGGAAAGCAACACAGAAGGAGCCAGAAATACCTCCAGGAAAAATCTCCCTGATGGAGATGATGAAGCTGAAGAGGATCAGAGGCCTGGAAAGCCTCGGCCAGAGCCACCGTGTCTTGAGACCTTCACTAACTCACTCCAGCTCATGCTTAGAGTAGGAGCCCTTCCCCACCACATGATGGTGTTTTGCACATCAGGAGGGTTCCCAAATCCTGGAATCTCTGCCAGGAGCAGGAGAGGATGGAGGGGAGTGGGCACCTGGGGCAGGTTGTGCATGTTGCCCCTCTGCTCTCTGGAGGAGCCTAGCACAGCCCTAAGCTCATTACAGCATTTTCCATAATATTACATCATTATTACAGGATTTTCCCAGTCTGTAATTGAAAACTTACTGGGAGAAACAGTGTCAGGTTCCCTAAATGAAAGTTATCCCTTTTGCTCCCAAAAAATCCCCAGTTTCTTGTTACTTCCACTCATTCCCTCATGAGTCCCTTTGCTGTGTCTGCTCTCTTGTTCAGTTCTTAGGTGTCCGTAAAATATCTTCATTTCTACATTCAGCATGGCTTAATCCTCTCCAGAGGGATTATGAAGAGCATTTTCCATGGCTGCTGCTCCTCTGCAGCGGGGGCCGGTCGGCTGTGACCGTCCTGGGACTGGCGCTGGGGCGCCGGCTGCAGCGGCTCGCTGCCATTACGGATGCAGACTGTGCACTGGGATGGGCTGTAGGAGGCTTGGTGTTTCCAAGGTAAAACTTCTGAGTGGTAACTGGTGTCATTTCCCCTCCTGAATTCCATCCAGCATCCAGCCTCTTCAGCTCTGCTCCGTACCGTCAGCGAGTCCTTTCCAGAGACCTCTTGGACAGGGGGGGTGAAAACTCACCCAGTGCCAAGGAACTCTGGCCAAGGGCTTTGAAGGTTGCTGTGGTTCAGGGGTGAGAAGCAGTCTTGCTCTGGAAAGGGCTAGGCTGTTTAATTGCAAACAGCATTACTGACTTTGCTTATAAATGCCTGTGTCCTCCGCCACCCCCTCCAAACCTGTTCCGAGTGAGCAGGAGCTCACAGTGCTTGCTTCCATGCTTCCAGGGTCTAGAGTGGCAGCTTTTGGATGTTTGTCCCCAAGAGGCAAAGCCCAGGAGGGGCAGGGAAAGGCTGAGCCATCCTGTGTCCGTGCTGGGCTCCTTTGAGCGAGTTGGGCCCAAAGCCCACACAGGCAGCGCTGCAGGGAAGGCGCGCTGGCTTCACTCGGCGTCTCGTTAGAATGTGGGGTTGATTAAGCACTAGGAGGAGCCAGGGGCTTGGGGGGGGCCTGTGTGTGTCTCTGTGTGTCCCTGTGTGTCTCTGTGTGTGTGTGTTCACGGTGCAAACCACTCTGCTTGCCAGTGGTAATAGCTGCCATATGGAGCACGGCGCGGAGGATGCTTGGCCGGCAGCGGGCACAGCCTGGTTCTCAGGATCAGTTTAAGCTGCAGAATGTTCTTTGTGAGCCCATTTCCCTGCAGAGCGGCTGTCTGGGGGATGTTCACACACTGGGGGTGTTGCCAAGTGTCGGGAAATGAAACCTCCTGACACTGCTGATTTTGTGCCCCATCCCCAGTGCCCGGGGTGGTGCTGGGGACACCAGGATGTCTCTTGTGCATCTTTTGGGGTATTTGCAGCACAGGTCTGATGAAGAATGGCAGAGGGAGCTGGGAAAGGGGCTCAGCCTGGAGACTCAGGGAGACCTGGCTCTGCACAACTCCCTGACAGGAGGTAACAGCCGGGGGGGTCGGGCTGTGCTCCAGGGAACAGGGACAGGAGGAGAGGGAACGGCCTCAGGCTGGGCCAGGGCAGGCTCAGGGTGGGTACTACAAAATAGTTCTTCACTATAGTTATCACTATCACTGAAAGGGTGATCCAGCCCTGGCACAGGCTGACCAGGGCAATGGTGGCTTCCCCATCCCTGGAAGGGTTTAAGAGATGTGCAGATGTATCACTTGGGGACACGGTCAATGGTAACCTTGGCAATGGTGGGGAATGGTTGGACTCAGTGATCTCAGAGGGTTTTTCCAACCTGAACAATTCTGAGATTCCCCTGTCATCTCCCCAGATGACAGAATCCCAGAATGATTTGTCTTGGAAGAGACCATAAAGCCCATCCCATTCCACCCCTGTGCTATAGGCAGGGAGTTCCACTAGACCAAGCCTCATTCACCCTGGCCTTAAACCCTTCCAGGGATGGGGCAGTCGCAACTTCTCTGGGCAACCTGTGCCAGGGTCTCACTACTCTCAGAGGGAAGGATTCTTTCCCAATATTCCACCTATCCCTGCCTTCTGGCAGTGGGAAATCATTCTCCCTTGTCTTGTGCCTCCAGGCCCTTGTCCAAAGTCTCTCTTCAGCTCTCCTGGAACCCCTTTATGCCCTGTAAGGGATTCTCAAGTCTTCCTGGACCCTTCCTGTCCACCCTCAGTTCTGCCAGCCTGGCACCACAAGGGAGATCCCAACTTCCCATCTCGCCCTGTTTCCAAAGCCTCTGCACATCCACACAAGGAAAGACCTCACAGTGTCAGCTTCAGAACTGTCCTGCCTTATCCTCAAGCTCATCCCTGTCCCCAGAGCTTCTGCCTCAGGCAGTTTCTCCTGGCTGAGCTCCAGCTGGCAGTTCCATTTATCTGGCTGCATTAAGTGCCTGGCAGGTTGCATTATTCTTTAAGTACGTGAGGCTTTTCCAAACCTCATCTTCTCCCAGTAGTTCCTGCAGGCTGGCATTGGGGAAATCTTGCAGCATCCCAGCCCATGGTTCCCAGTTACCTTCCCCATCCAGTAGTCACTGGTGTGGGGTGCTGGAACTCCTACATCTTACTTTTTTTCGATAAATAAGGAAAAATGGGGCTACAGCTTAACCATTCGGGCTTTAAAAAAATTTCCAGTCAGCTGGGGTTCTATTTTCATCCAGAAAATAAGGTATTGAGATATATATATATATATAATATATATATATATGTATATATAATGTACCCATATATATAACATATAGCTGTAGTTATTTCAACTGAGATCAAAGTACAGTCCCTCATTTAATCTGGGGGATGCAATTAAAAATTATCTATTCTGCCAATAGTAATTAAACAAGTGCTTTTACTAACCAGGGCAACATCCTTTCTGATTAGCATCAGCAGAACCCAGGGATGACAAGCAAGATGTTGCAGTATCCTGCATTAATGGTTCAGTATCTGGCTCTGGGACTTCTGGGATAAAAAACTGAGATGTCCCAAGGATGTATTACAGGCTGAGGGGAAGGAATGGAAACTGGAATTTTGATATCCCAGAGCCCATAGGGCATTAGCAAAAGAGGTGTGACCTGCATCGTGTACCTTCTGGGAGCCACAGCCAAATCCAGTCTGCTGTCAGCTCCTGGTGCTTGGAAATGGGGATCCCTGGCCCCCAGCTCATTGTTCTCCATCCCCTCTGGCTCTGTCCCCAGTCTATTCCACTCCTGGTTCCAGTGCTCAGCATCCAGCCCCACTCACAGCCCGAGTGGGACCCTCTCCAGCACCACCCGGGGTGCCTCCAACTTTTCTGCATGGCAGGAGAGGACATCAAACGCAGCAAACCGCTGCCTCATCCATGCCCTGCCTTGGCCTCTCTCCCCCTCTCCCAGTTTGCATCATGGAAAATGATGTCCACAGGGTGCAGCCAAGGCTGCTGGCTCAGCTCCACATGCCCGGGGCCAGCTGAGACACAAACACGAGCTCCTATTCTGTCCTGGGAGGGGGAATTTGTCCCCTCCCTCCCTGATCCTGCATCTCTTCCCCTCTTCTGGAATAGTTACAGCTGCTCAGGAAACACCAGGGGAAGACAGCAGAAGAAACTGCTGTTTCGCTCCTTCCTTCTTATCCACCAGCCAGAACCAATTAAACTCACAGGAGCTCAGCTCTTCCCTCCTTCCCTTTTAATTTCAGACCCTCTGGTAAGAGGAGACATGATAAAATGTAAGATTAAATGTCTAATGCCTGGGATTTGGGATTACCGGGGCCAGGCTGAATGGCTGGAGGTAGAAGGATGTGTCTGGTTACAGGGAGGTATTGGGCTGGTGGTGCTTCTTCTCATCTTGTCTCTCATTTGTGGCATTGAAAGGGCAGGGAAGTGTGAAACTCCTGCACAGATCCAGCCCAGAGCTGTTCCAAAGGGAAAGGCTTCGCTCTACGATGCTCAGTTGTGGCTTTGGGAGGGGATTTCTGCTCAGGGCTGGAGGGGTGAGGTCCAAAATCCCCCAGTGGCAGCTGGGTGGGGATCTGTGGGGCCAAGTCTCTTGGGTTGGTAGGTAACAGTACCTGATAACCCCTGTCATAAACCAAACATGCATCACCCTTCCTCCCATCTGCTCTTCACTCCGTATGGGAGAGTTTCAGGCTTTGATGGCTGGAAAGATGCTGCTGATTTATTCATGGCCACTTCCCACCCATTAGCGTTAATAGCACTTCTTACTCTGTCTATGGAGCCTCTCAGTGACCTGGGAAGGTCAAGCACAGTGAGATGCTGCAGCCCAAATAATTTCCTGGAAATCACTGGTGTGGCGCGTTTCCGTCCTCAACATCTGAGCTTTCCAGCAGGGAAGGAGAAGGATGCCTGCACATGTCCCCTCTCCATTTCTTCTTCCTCTTGATCTTCTCACTTTGGAGAAGAAATCACAAAGATGAAATTGTAGGAGCTCTCCACAGCCTTCCTCCCAGCTACTCCTGGCTGCACTATATGGCTCTGCTCCAGCTTGCTTTGGGTAGGAAAGTGGCCTCTGGGTGGAAATGTGTCCTTTGGATGAATCCCAGCCCTATATAAGCCCCATGGCTTTTGATGAGGTCGCCACATCTCAACCACTGAGCAGCCAAGGGGTTTCCAGGACCTTCCCAGGGGAGAGAAAATAATTTGTCCAAAACAAACCTCGTGTCTAAGCTGATCAGAGAGAAATGAGTTCCTCGAGAGTTGCTGCTTAATGCCTGGATGTTCCTGCCTTTTGGGTCCCACGGCTCCAAACCCATCAGGTTAGTTTTGCCAACATCACCCTAAATACAACCAGGGCGCAGCCCCAGCCCTGCTTCTAGGCTGGTGTCTCTGGGGAGCAGGGGAGGAAGGATTTGTGGGGGTCATGCTGGTGTTCTGGTGTTCTAGGGCTGAGATCCTCTAAAGTCTCGGGGGCTGCCCTGCTGTGAGGTGTGGGGGAGCATTCTGCATCCTCCTATGCTCCAGAAAGTGGAAGAAGCTCTTGTGTGCAGTGGCTCCATGTCTGTGAGGTGGTGTAGGTGGGGGGATGCAAATCTGTCAAGGAAAGGGTTGCAGAGGATGAGTTTGTATCCTGGGGTGAAACAGAATATTCCAAACAGGAAAGCTTTGTGGCTGAGATTGGGCTCATCTCCCTTTCCAGGGGATCTCGCCCAAGTCCTCTCCCCTCCTGAGGTCTCAGCTCCCTGGATGTTATTTGAAGCAAGGACATAGATAAATGCAATAATGTTCCAGAGATGCTGAGATGCAGCGGATGGGCCGAGGAGCAGATAAATGTGTTAGTGCTGAGGCGCTGCACAGGCTCCTCCTGCTCCTGCCTGGCCTCTGTAGCCAGGAAAGGAAAGGCTGTGGATATTGCACTGGGTGATTTTTTTATTCTGGTTTGGGGTTTTTTGGTTTTTGGGTTTTTTTTTTTTTTTCTTTACTAATCCTTTAGCAGCTTGGTAGCAGAACCAGAGCCTTCTCTAAGGCTGCTGGAAGACCTGGTGCTCAGGCACAGCAAGAGACACCGTTTCAGTGAGGGTATTTGCTGTACTTTGGGAACACTGGGCTCGGGTATCTGAATTGCCAATAACGGCCATTTCATGTTCTGAGCCAAGATGTGTCCTCAGCCTGTGAATTGAGGCAGACAAAGGGGCATTGGGGCATTTTTGTCTTATGGGTGCCCAAGCACCCGAGTCATGCAGTTTTCCTTGTGTGATGGACTGGGGATGCTCAACTCCTGCATCACCAAAGCAGACATTGAAGTGTTTTGGGGAGGAGCTTTTGGTACAGAATGGTTCCATGTCCCACTGTGGGAACAAGGAGCAGAGACACTTCCAGAACCATTTCCTTCAGGGCACAGCACCTTCCCCCTGAAAGCTGCTAATGAAGGCCTGGTGCTAATGAGGGTGTCATTTAATGAGGGAGGGAAAAAGGAACAGGAGGGTTTTCAGATCTTGGCATGGGTCAGGGATGAATGGAAGACAGTGCTTCCCTGGTGTGCATCATCCCTTCAGAGCAAAAATGCCTTCAGGGCTTCTGCAGTGCAGACATCATCCCATCGACCACGTTTGTTAGCTGACAATGAAACTCTTTCCCCTCAATTGCAGTGTGCCCCTTCTGAACTTTTCTTGAGCTCCTGCAGTGACAAGTTCAGCAATTTGATTAAACAGGGTCTAAAACGCATTTCCCTTGGTGACTGTTCAAATTTGGCCCTGATGGGTTCATTGGATTCCCATGGGATTTCTCCTGTAGGATGAGACATCAGGAAGGTCCCTCAACCTCTGCCCCAAGCCACCAAGGTTTCACACAGCCACTGCCAGTGAGAGCCCAGCCTGTCTCAAATCTTTCCTTGCCTGCTCTGGGAAAGCAAGAAAGGGTTGAAAATCCAAATCCCTCCCCCCCCCAGAGGCATGTGGAGCTGGAAACATGGCTCATTTTGAAATGAAAAGGCAATCTCAGAATATTGCATTTCTGTAAAATATCTCATCCCAGCTTTAGCTGAAGTACTTCAGCTTTTATTTCTGTTACTTCAACATTAGCAAGCACTAATGCTTAGTAATTTAGGAGATAACTGAAATGACAAACCAAAACACTTTGATGCAAGAAACTCTCTGAAAGCTGGTGAAGAGATACAAGGATGAGCCTTTTGGTGCATTTTGGAATAATCCTTAGAGACAGTCCACCCTTCCCATCAGGATGTGGATCTTGATCCTTTGTGTGACAAAGAAAAGCAAGTGATGACCAGATGCAGCTACTCCAGAGCAAAAGCCCCTCTCCTGAATGCTTCTGGCTGCTTAAAATTCATTCTGGGTGCACTAACCCCAGCCTGAGCCACCCACTGAGTGCTGGGTATGTGTACACAAGATCGAGCACCTTCCCTGCAACTCTCTGCTCACAGTGTGTGTTAGAGACATAGGGTGACATTAAACACACTTTAGTGCAGGTCTCCTACTCAGTCTGTGCTAACACTGCACTGTCCAAGCTGGAAATGCAATGGCCTGGTAGTTTCTGGCAAGTGCTGCCCCCAGGTCTGCAGCCTCTCGCTTCCTGCTCCTCCTCCTCCTCTTCCTCCTCCTCCTCTTGCTCTTCCTCTCACCAAGTGGCTGCTGGAGCATCAGGAATGTAAATGCAGCAGTCATCTTCATCATCCCAAATATTTTCAGTCAAGCATGGGTGTGTTTCTGTGGACTTTCAGTTGCATAAAACTTCACAGAGCTGTGCTTTGGCTTGAAGTGGTCGACTTGATGTTCCCTTCAACTGCAAAACATTTGGGTTTGGTTGTTTGGAAAGAGGAATTCATTACACAGAGCTCTGCACCCGTGAGCCTGGTCAGGCAAGGAAGGATTGCTTTACGTGGCAGTGGAGGACAGATCTGTAAATCAGATCCCATCTTATGTCCACTGGCTAGAAAATTAAACACAGCACCCCAGGATGCGTCCAATACCGGAAAAGTTTGTGAAACACTTTCATAAATCCCTGGGAGGAGAAGAGACATTTAAGTTACAGCTTTGGAGACATATTAAATCTCACTTATTTTGTACATTCTATTAACTTGCATTAATACGTGAAAATATGCAGCTTTTCTTCTACATGGAGATGGATGACATTTCCAGAACTCAAGTCTTTAGGCTTTTCCAAGTTTTTATTGAAAAGCTGGAGATAATTACTTTTCCAGGGACATACAGATAATGACTTCACATTTACAGAGCGTGATTAATTACAAGTCTGTTTGTATTTACAGTTGTTTCACTTACCCCAGTAATGGGGCCACCTCTGAAGCAGCCTATGGAGCTATTAGCCCACGGGACCAGGAATCTGGTGCTGTGGTTCTTTCCAGGCGTTGTACAAAAACCATCTCTCTGACTTTGGGAAGGTGCTGGCTCAACCTTCTGCTCCTAATGCCTTGCCCAAATCTCCTTCTCTGCCTGCCCTGGCTCCAGTGGATGTGGGGGACTGTTTTTCCCCCTTAGCCCTGTGGCAGCCTTGTGAATTCTGGGGAAGCTGCTGCAGCACCTTCTGCTGGATGGAAGTAGGATGGAGGCTCTGGTACCCTACAGCCATCAGCTGCCAGCAGCCCAGGAGGAATGGTGGTCTGACTCCTCAGGCAGAAATCACTTCCAGGCCCCACATCCACCTCTTCCAGCACGAGGAGACCATGACTATGGGCCAAGGAGCCCACGGAGATCATATCTCTGCTCCATACCTTGGTTCCCCTGTCACTAGGTAAGGTGGGTATGTCTTGTAAGGTGGGCTTCATGCTGTGTCCTTCACAGCTGACCTGTCCAGCCCCATCCCAGCCCCACTGCTCTGACTCTCCTTCCCCAAGGCACCGTCACAGAGAGCAGAGAAGCCCCAGTGCTCAGGATACACATCCCTCAGCCAGAGGGGATCTCACTACTGAGCACTCTCTGCTGCCCAAAATACCTCTCCAGGCCATGACCCCACTTTAGCAGGCAGCATTCTCTGCCTATCACCTCCAGCACAGGTCAACAGCTGCCTCTGCCAGGTCAGAGCCACCATGGAGGCTCCTCTTTCCCCTCTCTGGTAATGGGGGAGGCTCCTCAGCCCCGCGAGCGGTGCCAAATCCCGCTCCAACAGCTGTATGTTCTCCAGCATGAGTCATCCCCACCCCGAGCTTTCAGCCTCTCCATAACAACATTCCTTCTCTCTGCTCTCAGATCCTGGCTGTGATCACTCCCTGCCTGGTCCTCCTTCCTCCATCCACATGGTCCCTCCTGCCCAGATTCAGTCTCCAGCCGAAGCAGCAGAGAGCAGAGAAGGCTTTGCCAGGATTACCAGAGCTGAGCTCTTCCTGCCCTGCACAATCCAACTTTAACCCCAGGGAACCACAGGCAGCTTCCCCCTCCCCCAGTCCTGCCTCCAGCACCTCTCCCCACATTAACATTTGACCCCTGGGGAGACCAGCACACTCAGTGCATCCCTGGTGACCTGCGACTGAAAAACTGCTGTGGAGACAGAGCCTGTGCAGGGAGGGGCACTACTGGAGCATGGTGGCTTCTGCCAGCCCCATGCTGCCTGCCCCCTGCCCTGCCCGTGCTGCCAAACCACCAAGCCCTGCTCCAAAAGCTGCCAGCACTGAGCTCCCACCACTTCCCTCTCTGGCTCTTTGGCCAGCACTGCCTGGCACAGGTACAGCCTCTGAATAGAAATCAAATTTTGCTCAAAAGCACTAATTTCTTCTGGATCATGGGGTACCCAGATGGGTTCCAGTGGTGGCAAAGGGAGACTTTGAATGTGTTGCTTGAACAGCATGAAAAGCCAAAGTCAAATCCCATTCTTCCCTGGGCAGTGGTGTTCTTTGTCTGAAAAGTTTGGATGAGTGAGGCATTGCTCCACTCCAGCAATGCAGCTGGCACCCTGGACCCACAACCACAATCTCTTCCTTCCAGAAACTCCAAAGATTCACAGAAGTTGCTTTAATTGAGCCTGGCAAGGAGGCAAAGAACTGACCCTGTGTAGCATTCCCCCAGACCTGGGGATTAATTTCCCTCATCATCAGCCTTCTGGATGATGCTCCCTGCCAGATTCAGGTGAGGAACCTGGTGTCCTGCACCTCATTTTTAAGCTTTATCCCTAAAAACCTTTCCCAGAAAGTGCTCCTTGCCATAGAGACATTCAGCTGGATCCTGGATCTGCTTCTGGACTGTGGGGTGTCAGTGGCAAAGTTATACAGGGAATTGCTGAGTTGTTTTGTGGCTTCCTAGGGAGAGCGGGGATCTGGGGAATGTGACCTTGGCACATTTTTAATTAAAGGCTGAGAAAGAGCCTCTCCCTGCAGAACATCTGAGGCTCTGGGTGAGATTGAGTCCCCACAGCACTTACTGGAGTGTTGGGGTGTGGTGCTGGGGTGGAAATGTGCTGGTGAAGACTCAGATTGGCAGTTTTGGTGTGTCAGGATGTGACCCTAGTTACAGCCGTGGGATTCTGTTCATTGCCCTGTGGGGATGGGGATGTGGGCATGGGGAGGAGGAAATGGGGGTGAGAGGATGAGCATGTGGGGATGAGGGGTGAGGATGCAGGAATGGGGGTGCTGTGCCATAATCCCTGGGGCTGACAGAGATATCTGCTGTGTCTTTGGCAAATTCAGAGGAGGGGAAACAAAGCCCTGCACTCTGAGCAGCTCCTTGCAGAGGGTCCTCGCACTGTGCCTGCCTGGAGGAGAAAGTGCCTCTGGAACCTGCATTAGCACCGTAGGGGGGGGAGCTGCAGCAAACGCCTCCAACTGCCAGGATTGACGTGGGATAATGCTTCATCCCAACTGCTGAACTCCCTGCGCTGAAAGGGGGATCCACTGCAGCCCCAGTCCCAGCGCAGGCCGGCCTGGCTTGAGGAACTGGGATCTTCTGGCGCACTGCAGGCTGGGGGGCTTTGCTGGGGGGTGGAGGAGGGTCTCTGAGCTCTGAGTATTTCATAGGATCAGAGAGTCATGGAATAGTCTGGCTGGGAAGGGTCCTTAAAGACCATCCAGTTTCATCCCTCCCCCTGGCGTGGGCAGGGACACTTTCCACTGGAGCAGCCCCAGACGAGGCAGGGCCCATCCTGCGGGAGGGCCTGGGGTCGCCGCTGGGCGAGGGGACCCGGGAGCGGGGCGGAGGAAGGATCCCAGCCCGGCCCCTTCCATCCCCCTCCGCCGCCGGCCCCGCTCGGAGCCAGGAAAATCCCAATCCCATCGATCCCGCACCGCGATCGCAACTTTCCCACGCCCGGGAAGCGGCCGCCGGCCGCACCGGAGCCCGCCCCGGGAGGGGCACGGCAGGGTCCGGTCCGGTCCGGTCCTGCCTCCTGCCGCTCCATGGCCCCGGCCGAGGCGGCGGACCCCAGCGCCCGCCGCCCCCGGGGCACCGGCCCCGGCCCCGGCGGGAGGCGCTCGGCTCGGCGGCCGCCGGTGAGTGCGGGGACGGGGGGACGGCGGGGGGGACACGGACACGGACACGCGGCACCGGCCGTGCCCATCCACATCCACCGCGGGCACACAGACCCCGGGCGGGATGCGCGCCGGGCACTGAGCACCCCCGGGCACCCGTGAACAGACACCGGCACCCACGGGCAGGCACTGGGCACCCCCGGGCACCCATGGACAGACACTGGCACCCACGGGCAGGCACTGAGCACCCCCGGGCACCCATGGACAGACACCGGCACCCACGGGCAGGCACTGGGCACCCCCGGGCACCCACAGGCAGGCACTGAGCACCCCCGGGCACCCATGGACAGACACCGGCACCCACGGGCAGTGCGGACTGAGGGGCACCAGGCACCCACGGCCACGGTGTACCCACAGATACAAATCTGCTCCCACAGACACTGAGCACACGCAGGGGCACCCAGACACGCACAGGGACACACACCGCACATACACACTCGCACGCACAACCAGCTGTGCACAGATGTGCACGCACACTCCTGTGCCAGCCCACACAGAGGCACACGCATCTTCACACAGCCAAAACCCGGGAGCTGAGCAGAACTGCCCCGTCCTGCACTTTTTGCAATTCCCGAGGCTCCTGGCAGAGGATTGGGGTGAGGAGTAGCCCCGCAGCTCATCCCCACGCAGGGTTTGATGTAGACACTAGAGAGAGAAGTGGGTGGAAATTATCCCAGTAGATCCCGGAGTTTGGGATCAGGAGGGCCTGTGTGCACAAGGGGCTGAGTTTTATGGCATGGAGGGGTCAGCGACCGCAGCCAGACCCACAGCTCTGTCTCACCTCTAGGTGGGTTTGGATCCTTGCTCATGAAATCAGCAAGATATGTCTTTTGCAGGGTAAAAAGTAGGGGAGATGGGGGTCAAAAAGCTGGGAGTTAAGAGTGATACCAGCTGGGAATACAGCTGGGAACTTTATTGCTTGCAGGCCACGTGAGATGTGGGCCTGTGGAGCGAGAGATGGGAATCTGTGTGTCTGTACCCCCTGGATAACTTGGGCCATGCCTGGGAGAAGGGAGGCAGCCTTTGGACTCCGTCCTTCCATCCCGTCCCCTCCCTCCATGCTGGCAGGGATTTTTCAAACAAGCAGCAGGGAACGTGCCAAATTCAGCAAGAGTTTGGTCCTAATTCCCTGGAAATCTCAGCCTATGGATTTTTCTTTTACTCTCCTTCCTTTTCTCTTGGCTGCGAGGATTTGCGAGGTGCTTGGCCGCAGCCTGCATCCCTGGGTACCCTGCCACCCCACACTACTTTCCAGAGGGAGGAATTCTCCCAGGAAATCCCCCTGAGCCCCTCACTCCTCCCCCTCCTCCAAGTGAGCAAAGAGCTCTCTCCGCTTAAATTTAGATGTCTGCATTATTTTGAATTTGGATTTATTAATTATTTGCATCTGGTTCCTATAAAAAAAGTTGGGCAATGCAGATGTCCTGATTTCAGCACTGGCTTGAGGGAGAAACACCAAATTTGTGGATTTTCATTGTCTCCTTAAACAATGGGCTGTCAGAAGCAGCTGGGAATTGCAATCCCGCTCCCATTGCAGGGGTCTGACATGTCAGAGTTAAGCAACATCCAAGTTGCGTGAGCTCCTCACCATGGGTGACTGCAGCTCATTTCCCAGTTGTGGAGATTAGTCTAATTAGCAGAGCAAATCTGGGTAAGGCAAGCTCTGATAATTAGTAATCAGTGGGATGTTTCCACACACTTTCTTTTGCCTGAGGGTTAGAGAGGCGTTGAGAGCATGGCCCCGTTTTTTAGGAGCAGGGAGAAGTTTGGGGAAGTCGAGGTGAATGGAGCTGGAGCTGCTGGTGGTACTGATGGCTCTCACTCCTCACGTCCCATTTGCCCATCAGGACCCTCTCCCCTGGGGTCAAGCACAGGATGGAAAGCAAAAGGAGGGACCTGTGTGTCCCCAAATCACCCCAGCACCATCTTTCTCTGGATCACATTCCAAGGGACAGTAGTGGCCCTGGTGGCTCCTGACTGCTGTCTGGGACATGTGACCTGATGATGGGAAGCAGGCACGATGCTTCTCCACACCCGGGCCAGGTGTGGGGGTGATGCCCCTGCTGACAGGTGCTTGGTGGAGGTGGTTTTGTGTTAACCCCTCCTCCATCCCATCTTTCACCTGGGAAAACTGAGGTCTTTGCTGCAGAGAGGGGAATAATGGGCACTTCTGACCTTTGGGCTGTCAATCCTGGGATCTTCTGTGCTTCAGCAAAGGTGAAAATCTGTCACAACCCCAGTGAGACTCCCAGTCCAGGACCAGAAGGTGATTCCCGCTGGGAAGGAGATTATCCTTCCCATGCTGTGGTAATTAGTGTTACTGAGTTTATGTGGAAGTTTCTATGAGGGAACTTAATTAATTATGGTTGATAAAGGGGTGTCCCCAGCTGGAGCTGGAGCCACCAGATTTTGTCACCACATTGGGAGCACTTGTGTCAGGTTCACACAGGGAGGTTTTATTCCTTGGGAATGAGCCCAGGGGAGGCTCTCGACTGGGAGCTGTTAGTGGATGCTGGGGTGGTGACAGGGTTTGCTCCAGCTGGGAAACCCCCAGAAATGTCTGGCAGATTTTTCTCCTGTTCCCTCTCTCTGGAGACCTTTATGTGTAGCCGAGGAGGGGAACTTGAAGTGAACCCAGAGAACTAGGGAAGGAGGAGGCACTGCACAGGTGGGGATATGAGGGCTCAGATCACCCCGAGTATCCAGCATGAGGGATGCACAGTGCACTGGGATCACAGCTGCTCCCCTGCTGGCCTGGCTTTGGTCTCCTGCAGCCGGGATGGGGAAGGAGCTGGTGCCTGGGTACTGCTCCTGTGGTCGCCTCCTGCCCTGTGCTGGAGGCGGCGTTGGAGGTTGGGCTGAAAAGGAGTTATTTTTAAGCAACACATCTCAGTGCAGACTGTCATTCCCATTCTCCATACCTTCCCTGTGGGTGGGAGAACCAGGGGGGCTCCAGCAGCTCGACACAGCCTCATACCCAGAAGGTCTTGTCTGCCTGGGTCCCCTTTCCTTGTGGAGAGGGATTTGGGGGAGCTCAGCCACCATGGGCTTGGATGTCATGGGCTCCCCGGGGCTTGGATGAGGCAGAGGGGGCTGGGCTGTGCTTGCTGGTTTGGGATCTCACCCATCACTGTGGCCTTTAGACACACTGCAGGTTTTGCTGGCTGATTCAGCAGTGAATTGCAAAACTAGTTATTCCCAAAATCAGGAGAGCATCTTTAAAGTCATAGTACTTTAGGAAAAGAAAAAGGAAACAGAGGTAGTTTCTGTTTGTTGGGCATTTCTTGGGTGTTCATTACAGCCAGGCAGGGCTGTTCCTGTGCCAGCTCCCGGGGTGATGCCTTGCACAGAACCCACAGGATCCTGCATCCAGGGTGGGATCCTGGGTGCAGAATGGGATCATGCCCCGTGGTTGGCCCCGCTGGCATGGGCATGGCAGCAATGGGAACACTGTCCCTAGGGAGATGCTGGATTCCCTTCTGTGTGGTCGGTGCTATCCTGCAGTGAAGCCCTTTGCAGGTGTGAGCCAAGGAAAAGAAAAAGCTCCTGGAAGGATAACTGGCAAGAGGGATAAACCTGCGAGGAGAAGGCCCTCAGAGCTGCCTGCACTTGGCCCTTTTCCATATGGCATTTCTGCATCTCCAGCCCATCACTGAGCTGAGTGGCACCTCCTGTGGCACAGGACTGGAGTGGCACTTCCAGACACCTTACAGCCTCTCTTCCCTCACCTAGAGGGAGATTTGGAGGCCGTTTCTGCTTTTTGATAGCCTTTGATGCTGGAAATTCAAGCTGGCAGTGTGCTCATGGTAGGGGCAGAGCATCCCAGGGACACCCAGGGATGTGAGGATCTGCCTGCAGGAGAGATCCTTCCCAAATTCTGCTTTACCACCACCCAGCTCTGCTGCTGTCAGATGCATTGGTATTTAGTGTCAAATTTTAGGAGAATCAATCTGCGAAGGCGGCCAGAGAGGATTGAGGTGGGAGGGTGGAGCCAGCAATGTGCCTTTGTGATGGGAGGCATTAGAGAAATATTTGGGTTTATTTTAATGTCAGGCTTATTGCAGGGGTTGGGAGCTTAACCTGGCAGCAGAGCAGTGCTCATCCCGCTCCAGAACGACATTTACAGTTCCATACTGTCATTCCATACTGTCATTCCTTCCCACCGGGAATGGAAACCTCAGGGCTGGTCCTGGTGAGCCACAGATGCCTCCAGGCTGGACGGAGGTGGCCAGGAATGCCGAGCCCTGCCTGTCCCCAGCATGGCCCGGGCTGTCCCCGAGCCCCGTTCCTGTGCTGCTCTAGCGTGGGATTCACCCGGGAGCGGCAGCGGCTGCAGGGGGGAACGGCAGCGCTGGGTTCTGTATTTTTTTAATTTATTTTTTCTAAAGGGTTATATAACCTTGGGGATTCTATTAATAAAAATAATGGTTTTGAACTCTGGGAACAGCCAGCCCCAGCAATGAGCAAGGAAGCGCTCCAAGTTCACAGCACGGCAGTGGGCACATAAGGGAGAGGCAGGAATAGTGGCCGAGGTACAGAGGGGATTCCCTGCCTGCAGCCACATTGGTGGCATCTGCCTGTCCCTCCTGCCAGCACCTCTGTCCCTGTTCCCAGGGAAAAAGAGAAGAGGAGGGAAGGGGATTGTTTCAGCCCAGTGTGGTCTGGACCCTGTGGATGTGGGGTGGGTGGTACACATCCTCCTGTACCCATTCCCAAGCAGCCTGAGATGAATCCAGACTGTATCCAGAGCAAAAGTGTGGCAAGAGCAGCCTGGTACAGCCCAGGTGAACATCACCTACACCCAAGGCATCGTCCTGAATGGGATCCAGGGGATGTGTGGTCCTCACAGGCAGAATCTGGGAGATGCTCATGGTCCTCACAGGCAGAACCCCAGTGAAGCTTGTCCCCATGGGATGCTCTTTGTCCCCACAGGTGGGATACTGGGGATGCTCCTGGTCCCTGTGGACATTGGTTTTGATTCCACAGGCGGGATTAGAGAGGTTAGAGGAACTGGAGTTAAAGAGGCACAGCTGAGGCTCCAGAATAAAACAGGAGGTGCCTGGTGTGTGTTCAGTATGAGTTTGGGGTTGTGAGCTGTGGGGGTCGTGTTCCCCCCAGTCAGTGTCCAAGAGCTTTCTCTTGCAATGTAGAGGGTCATTCTGTTCTTAATCCTTAAGTAGTCAGCAAGGCATTTAAAGGGTTTGCTATAAAAATTAAGAGTTTGAAGCTAAAATGGCAATTAGAGAAAATTGAGACATAAACTTAATCAGAGCATTTGGAGGCAAAAAGCCCACAGTCTTTGGGATGTGTTCAAGTGTCCAGTAGTTTCCCTTTAATACCAAAGTATTTAAAGCCTTATTTTTCAGGATGACCATTACCTTGCGTTTGTTGTGTTTCTCCCTTTGCCATGTGGGATTATCAACTTATTTTTCAGAAAGCCTTAATACCCCACTCAACAGTGGCCTGAGTTTGGTCTGGTTTGTTTGGGACTTCATTTTTTTTTCCCTTTAAATCTCCCTTACTTGAGTTGTCACAGCTTGACAGCCTTGTGCCAGGAACAAGCTGTCATCCTGGATCTCATATCTTTAATTCCTTCCCTCTGATGCTAATAACACCTTAAGATTATTAACTGGGAAAAAAAAATAGTATTTTTCTGCTGTTGGGATGCTGGTCACTGGCTCTCAATACTTCATTCATCTTGGGGAATGAAATTGGAGTGGTCATCCCTCTCCTCCTGCAGGGCACTCCTTGGGTTTAGTTTCTGGATTTGATTTGCTGAATATCCATGATTGTGTTGTCTCCAAATGCTTTTCTTGACAGTTTAAGATGCAGTGGGGTGCTAAGCCCCCCTCCCACAGCATCCCTTGGCTGGGGGCCACCCTGCAGCTCTCCCTGCTCACATGCCCTTTCAGGATGTTCTTCTGGGAATGGCCTGGGCAGCATTTCCATGCTGGCAGTGCTGGGAGACACAGGAGAGTGCACGGACACCCCGTCCTGCCCCAGCCCCACTGCCAGCCATGGCTGGGCATGCTGCACCGTGCTGCGAGGACACAGATTCCTGTCAGCATGAGCTTATTTTTATTTTTTTAAAGATGTTCTTGGTCTGGGACTTGTTCAAGGCCTGTTTTAGCTTCCCAGGGTTCCACTTATCCCAGGCACAATGGTGCCAGCCCAGCTGATGCTTCCTACCAGATTGGTCACCTACTGTGTTGGGCAGCAGCTTCCACACCTTTTTGCTCATCTAGGAAATAAAGTTCTGGATAAAATGGCACACCATGCCATGTAAATCCCTAGATGTGGAGTTTTATGTTGGTGTGTGTGAGGGTAGGATCCTGGGGACGCACTGAGCAGGTCAGAGGAAATAGGAGACAGCAGAAAATTGGGAAAAACACATCTTTTAGCTTAAATTCTCTATGGATTGGTGGGTCCTGCTGTCTGATGAATGGCTTGATATTGGTTTAGGTTTTTAGGTCCTGCTTGGATCATCACTCACAGGGCTCTGGGTGCTGTGGCTTGTCAGACCTTTCATTTGAGTTCCAGGTGCCTCAGTTTCCCCAGCAGACAAATAAATAGCTCCTTCCGTCACTGCTGTAGTGGCAGACTGGCAGTGGCACCTTCTGCAGGTGTCGCAGGACTGGGGTGACCCAGGACAGGTCCCTTAGGCTGTGATGCCAGCAATGGCTCTGTGCTGGGTGTGGCACAGCAGGGTCCCAGCTGTCCTCGCTTCCTGAGCAGCTCAGGGGTTTAGAGGGATGAGTTTGGGGGCTTTGGGAGTGTGGTTGGAAGAGGTGCCTCAGCCCTCCACTCCTGAGTGGGGAGAGAGAAGTGACTTGAGAAAGAGGGGAGCAATCGGGCAGAGCAAAGCTGCTCGTCCCTGCCTGTTGTAACCTGTGGGCTCGGTGTCCTTGTGCTCCTGGCAGCCCTGTGCTCCCAGTGTCCCTGTGGTGCCCATGCTCCAGCATCCCGGGCACAGGGACCCCAATGATGCCTGCTCACCTTTTTCTCCTCCCATTGTGCAGGAACTGTGGCTGAGCCAGAGACGATGACTGCAGAGAGCGCCGAATCCAAGGGGCCTATGCGGGAAGCGGAGCATGGAGGGCCCAGGGTGCCAGTGCCCCCTGTGCCGTCGCGGCGCCGGGGTCGCCGCCTGCGGCGCAAGCCCCCAACGGAGCCCGCGCTGAAAGGGCAGCTCCGCATGCGCTCACCCGCGGGGGCCTTCGTCATGGTGGGCATCTCCGTGGTCCTGGTGGGCATGACCATTGCTGTGGTGGGCTACTGGCCTCACCGGGGACATGGGGGCACTGGGGCCGGCACGGGGAACACTAGTGTGGTGGGGGACATGAAAAGGGATGTGGCAGCTGGGCGCCACCTGCCCCACAGCGAGAAGCTGAAGCTGATCGGCCCCGTCATCATGGGCATTGGGCTCTTCATCTTCATCTGCGCCAACACGATGCTGTACGAGAACAGGGACATGGAGACCCGGCAGCTGATGCAGAAGGGGCTCTACAGCCTGACAGTGGGGCTGCCCAAGGAGACCAGCCCTGAGTACGGGCACTGCCAGCACAGGGACAGCCAGCCCTTCCCCAAGGCCAATGCGGAGTGCGTGGAGGGCTGTTACCAGGTGGACCTGTCCTGTCAGCCCTGTCCCAGCCCTGACAGCAAATGGTCCGACTGCTACGGCCCCAACCGGCTCCAGGCCATGGCCGAGTTCCTGCAGCACCCGGCAGCTTCCCCTGCGACCTCTGTCCACAGCCTCCGCTCCACCGAGGTCAACCTGAGCCTCCCGTGCCGCACTGGAGCCGAGTCCCTCCTGTCCTCGGCCGTGGGGGCCTTGACACTGCCCATCATCAAGCTCAACAACTGCTTGCTGGACGGGGCAGCACGGGAGGCTGGCGGGAGGGCAGAGAGAGGCCCTGCTGAGCATCCCCCCAAAACATCACAGCTCTCCCGGGCTCCGCTTTCCATTGGTGACAGCACCGCACCCTGTGGCCAGGATGGTGATGGTGGCCACGTTGTCATCAACGTGGATGACAGCTGTCCCAGCGCGGAGCCGCTGGTGGAGCTCAGCCCCGATGTGCACCTCCACAGCCCAGGACACTCCAAATCCCTGGACCTTGGCCGGCCGGGGGTGTTGCTGCTGGCCCCCATCAAGGACCGTAAGAACCGGAGCTGGCCCCGGCTGGACCACGTCAGCCTTGTGGGCTACGCCAAACTGGAGAGCACTGGCGAGTCCTTGGACCAGCTGCTGGAGCCCAGTGAGCCCCCAAGCCAGGGCGAGCCCATACCCAGCTCCTGGGTGGTGGGGATGGAGCAGGGCACACAGGTCTGATGTCCCCAGCACCTTTGGGGACTGTAACATCCCAGTCCCTCATCTTGGCCCCCAGCACCCATCGACCCCAGAACCCCACACCCAGGAGGGGTTTGGGGGTGGCATTTTTAAGCCAATGCCAAGAGGAAGGTCCTGACCCTCCGCTCCTGGGCGAGGGCTCACCTAGGTGGGATGTCCTTCCAGGTAGATGCCCTTGGCCTTACAAGACCTTCTCCTGGTGGCTTTTCCAGAGGAGTCCTCACTTTGAGACCCCACAAATTGTGGGATAGGGACATGGGGGCACGTGAAACCCCACCAGCCCCCACAATACTTTATCTCAGCAGGGTTGGGGTGAGGAGATGCTTTGGGGGATGGTGTCCCCTTGTCCGCCTCAGCCCACCAGAAAATTTGCTTGGCCAGAGCACGTAGGCCCAACGGGGCTATTAAATATTATCTGGATGTCATGTGGTCATGGCTTGCCTCCTGCTCTTGACTGTGGGATGCTTGGGAGGGGCAGTGCCTGCGGCAGTCTGTCCAGAGGGTTTGTGAGACCTTGTGCCCCCACCCAGACTCCACTGGAGAAGGGATGCTCCGTAACCAGCTGCTCAACATTCACAGGATGAGGTGATAAGTGCAAGGTTTGGGATTTTTATGGAGAGAAGGGATGTAAGAGGTGCCCAAGGAGTTGCAAGCAGCAAGCAAGGTGCTGCTGCCCACTTGGGGTGTAGCAATTCTGAGAGCCTCTCAGTGGATCTGAGTTTGTTTGTGCTGGTTTTTGATGGGATGGAGGATGCAAGTGGTGGGAGGAAGGATGTGAAGGGACAGAAAGGTAGAGGAGTGTCAGTACTGGTTTTGCCAGGTCCTTTTGGTGCTGTTCTGTTACCTGGTGCCTGTTGGATGCAGAGCAGGAGCTGTATGGGATGAGGCCAGAGAGGCAGCCTCAGCACTGGGGTAGATTCCTGGATAAAAGGGAGCTGGGGGTTCATCCCATCCCTTCTTACTCCCTCCAGCTCTCTCTTGGGCAGGAGGAGCCCCGGGATGCCAGTGCATGTGGAAGGATGGATTGGAGCAATGAGACTAGCACAGCTCTGCTCTCCAGCAGCTTGGGAGGCTTCAAAATGGCTGTGGCAGCCTAGATGGGATCTTTGCCTTTTACCTTCCCAAAACCAGGGCCTGTTGGGATGGCTGAAATCTGTTTTATCTGTATGAAATGTTTGGGGGGGAATGTTTTATTTCTGTCTCTGCTTCTCCCTCTCTGGTCTGAAGTGAGCACAAAGTGTCAGACCTTGCAAACTTTGGAAACAACGTCCTTCTCCAGATCAAAACATCCCAGTAAAATCATTTGGAAATTGCCTTTTCTACCCCAGCACCCTCTTCTCCCAAAAAAGCAACCCCCACAGTGCTTTGATGGTGGGGGGGTTCTACTTTACAGGGAAAAGTTGTCTCTGTTTCCAATGCCAGCCCTCCCAGAGAGCTTGGTTACAGCTTCCCCCGTGCAGGGACCAGAGATGGGACCAACAGCTGTGGTTTGGGCCCAATTGCATCCCAAAGGATTCTCTGGGAGTGATACTGGTCCAAGCTCAGCTATTTATTTGGCTACTTAATCTCAACAGTATTTAGGCACTGATTCAATGCAATAAACAGCAACAAGAAAAAGTCACCATTAGGGTCTGTCCCGGAGCAGCATTGCAGGAGAAGTGCCAGAAGGTTGTTTTTGTCCGAAAATAACTTTTTCCTTCAGCTTAACCATCCACAGCCAGAGCTAATGCTGGGTTCTGGGCCATGCTTTGGCAACTGGCAGCAAGAAATTGGAGCCCAAAATGCCACAAGGAGCTGCACGAGAAGCTACTGGGGGTGTTTGTTTTAATTTTTCCCATTCATTTTCGGCTGAGGCTCAGTCTAACTGTGGGAAATGGCAGGATTGCAGGGCAGCCTGCCTGGACCATGTGCCTGCACCAGCATCATCTTCTTGCCCCATCCTCCTGCTGCCCCATCCTCCTTCCCAGCTCAGCAGCATCCTCCAGGGGAGCCATTTCTGAGTCACACAGGGATAATTTCAAAATACAAAGCAGCTTGATTAATTAATCTGGCAGGGTGAGAAGCCCTGTGCCTTCTCCAGGGAAGAGCAGCATCTGTGCATCCCTCACCTTCAGCTCTGTCTGTGCACACTGTTCCCAGAGTATTTGTGGGATATTAGCAGTGCTGGTTTCAGTGGATGGATGCCATGTATGCTGTCCTCACAGTGTTCTGGGAATTAACTGGGCAAGGTGAGGCTGGGTTAGAAACAAATCAAAAGAGAAAGTAAAAATGTACACCCTGGATGGATCCCTCCATTGACTGCTCGGCTGCAGAGTTGTGAAGTGGAACAATCCTGGAAGCCCTGGAGATGCCCCAGTGCTTGGTGGTGCCTCCTGTCCTGCTCAGGAACAGGCTAGACACACTGTGGACTAAATACCCAGCTGTCATCACCTCCCAGGGTATCGCACCCCAGGAGCTGGCCCCTGCAGGAGGACATTGCTACCAACAGAAGGGGTATTTCGTCATAAACACCAGCAAAGAAAATTGGGGGATTGTTCCCAACACCAATATGTCCAGGCTGACGACGACTGACCCCGGGGGTCCCTTGGACCAGAGGATGGAGGCTGGGGAGACCAAGGGCAATTGCAGTTATCCCCCACCACCAAGAGACCTCTCAGCTGGTGCATGGCTACAGGACAGCTTAGTTTGGGCCAAAAATGGATAAAATGGGGAAAATGGATTGAGGGAACCACTACCACAGGCTGTGTGTGGGAGATGTGCCCTCGGGAGGTGCAGACACCAACTGGTGGCTGTGAGAGGGTCTCTCATGCCTGGGGACACCCCACTAGTGCCAGCGGGTCTCCACATTTGCTGCTGGGACACCTCTGTCCCCAGGGAGCACAGCAACCACAGCTGGGGAAAATCACTCCCTGATATTTCTTAGCTGTTGGCTGGTTTGCAGCTCTTTCTCCTCTTCTTCCCCCTCCTCCTCTCCCCGCAGTGGGGTAGGTCACAGCCATGAATCTGCTTGGCTGGAGTGCCCTTCCTTAAGATTTAAGGTCTGTGGGAGGGAGCAGCCGAGGGCCCTGCAGTGTGTACTTGCAGTACAGCCAGGAGTGAGTGATCCCAGCCATAAATCTGCCGAGGTGTGGGGAGGATGACGCGCAGGGGACGGCGTGACCTGTGCCGGGTGAGTGTGGCTTCTGCCCTCCATGGCTGAAGAGGAGCGCTGTGATGAGTGCAGGTGTGTTCCCCGGCTCTGGAACACCCTGGCCCTTGTGGCAGGGGGCTGATTTCTGTTGTTTGATTTTAAAAAAGGGCGAGAGTGTGATACAAAATGCCTCTCTGCATTAATGAGCCAGCGCTGAGCCAAAGGCACCCATCCTAGTGCTTCCCGGTACACAGGGGAGCTGGAACGGGGCTGGAGCTGGGGTGGGGTTGGGAATAATTGCTTAATTTTTTAATTTTTTTTTCTGTGGGTTTGGGGGCGTCCTGTGTAGGTTCTCTGGCATCCAAGGCTCTGCACATTAATCCTACCGTAGCAATGGGCTGAGCAATGTGGAATGGATTGCCCTGGGGCTGGTCCTGGGTCAAAACCCAGAGTTCCCTCAGTGTTGTCAGCATCTGTGTGATGTGTCCTGACAGCTGAGCACTGCCATGGGGCTGGAGCCCAAATCTCTGGGGCAAAAAGCAAAAGATGCCCATGAATCTGCAGGCATCTGCACTGGTGCTTCCTTGGGTGGTTGGGGACGGAGCAGGGATGAATCCAAGGCCATTGACCCAGCTGCTGCAGGACCTGAAGTAATTCCCCACCTGGTTTTGGCTGTTCTTTTGTGCCTCATTTTCTCCAGTGATGGAGCTCAGAGCTGAGCTCAGCATGTCCAGCCTGGCACATTGCCAACATAATTCCTTCCTTTCAATCCCGTTTGTCTCAGACCCTGGGCTCTCCCAGCTGGAAGGGATGGAGTCACCCTACTGCTGCCTGGCTCCCACAGCAATTCCCCCAGGAGCCCTGAGAGCAGCCCTGATCCTCCAGGAACACAACTGGCTGCTGAGCCCCAAAAGCAGGAGGAACAGCTTAAAAATAGTCTGGGATGTAATAAGCTGGTGACTTAATGGGAACTTTCTCCTACTGATGAGACAGCTACTTCTCCAGGATGGAGACATGAGGAAGGACCAGGGATGGGTGATGAAGGAAAGCGACTTTTGTGGCTTCTTCCCAAAGGATGGGACCTCCAAGACAGAGTCATTGCCTTTGGTGTGGGATCTGGGGCTGGGGTGGGTGTGGGGCCACCCAGGAGCGCAGGCTCGGCCCGCCGGGAGCTGCTGCCTCCTGCACAGCTGGGACAAGGCGTTGGGGTTTTATTTATTTGCATCTGGATTGCCATGGTATTTGTTTGCCTAACATTTCCCCTAGCTTGTAACAAGGCAAAACGCCACAGGCAACATTAGCACACACCCTCCTGCTCTGGCTGTGAGGTGGTGAAAGGCACCCTGCACTTGGGACACTCACCCAGAGGGGCTTTGAGGAGCTTGAAGGAAAAGCCTTTCCAGTCTCCTGGGATGGCCCCAGACTGCTGAGCATCGAGGTGGGTGTTTGCTGTCCCTGCGAACAAACACTGGGGAAATAAGCTGAAGACACTTTTCCCCTGGGCATTCTGGATGGGGTTCCAGTGTCACCTGTGCTGGGGTGTCCCTTCACTAGCAATGGCAACAGTCCTGCCCAGCAAAGCACCATGGATGGATGGTCAGTGTGGGACCATATCCCTGGTGCCACTGATGTCCCTGCAGTGTCCAGGACAGCGATGTGCCAGAAGTCCCTTGGGAACCATCAGCCCCATGTCCCCTCCCTGTGGAAGTCCCAAGGCTGATGATGGTGTTTCTGCCAGGACACACTGGTGCAGTCCAGCACAATCCCATATTGTTGGAGCTGGTAGCTGTGGGACAGACTGGAACCCACAGGAGCTTGACAGAGCTTGGAGCTGCTCCCCAGGTGATGCTCAATACAGCCACAAGTGGGAGCAGATGATGCCATTGAGCAGGGGACTGACATCCCAAAGTGAAGCTAAGCAAAGGATGAAGCCATTTCTTGGTTGGTTGTCTACAGACATGAGGCTTTTGGGGCTGTGGTTCGTACCCAGCCATGACCCCTCACACCAGTGCATTGTCTGAAGGTGCTGAGACCTCCCCAACCTCAAGTCCCCAGAACAGGGCTGTTTTCAGCATGACCCTGCCAGGATGGGGAGGGCAGGAGCCTGGGAGATAACAGGACCTGGCTCTGCCACAGAGCTGTGAGTGAGTCATGTTGCTGTGACACTTACGGGAAAGCAGCTCCAGTGGTGGCAGGTTCCCAACTCTCCAGGGTCAGGTTCTGAGGCTCCTTGGTAATTCTGGCTTTACAGGAGTCTGAGATTTAGTACTTTTTTGATTGAAAGCAAACTGTCCAGGGTCAGGGTGTAGTGGTGATGGCTGTGTGTGGAGCAATGGGAATTCAGAGCTTTTAGCAGGACATGCCATGTGCCACCCTTCTCTTTCTGCCTGTTAGGGAAAGCAAGGCACAGGGAGGTGCCACAGCCAGCCCCTGGGCTGCCCCTGCCCCCAGGGAAGCTCTTCCCAGCCAACTTCCAGTCTCCAGCTGCCCTAACTGGGCCTCTGGCTCTTGTTCTCTGTCAGGCCTGCAGCCAAGATGCCCTGTCAGCTTTTTGTGCCTTATTTTTGTCCCTCCTAAAGCTGTTGTAGCCAGAAAAAAAATTAAGGACCAAAATATTGATGGATTTGACATTTCCCCCCACTCAAGTCACACTTAGGGTTGGGCAGCAGCTGCTGAGCACACACCTCTCATGGGCTCACCACAAATTCCATAGCTCAAAGGAAGGTTTTATATCAAGTGATGCTTCTTTGGGGCAAACTTGAACTCTGGGAATTGCTTCTGGCCATTCTGGGGGCTTTGGTCCCACATGTGACCACAATGGGAACTGTTAAAGGGTCCAAAGGCACCAAGAACCCAGGGAAATGCTGGCCCAGGGCTGGGAGAGTTTTGGCACCATTGTAGCTACATTTGGGGGCTTTGGTTTAGGCTGTCACCACAAAGCCAGGCTAAGGAGAGAAACCTGGAGGAAGGAAGATAATTCAGTGCCAGGGAGAGAGTTTTGTTTGAAGATTTATTGAAAAATGCAATACAAGAAGCAATACTGAACACTTAGGTCTGCCTAAACACTATGGCAACTTTCCCTTTGATTCACTATGAAAATCCAAAATAACAGCTCCCATCACTAGTTGACCTAGAAAGTTTTGCCAACTTTAAAAGTTCCTGTTTTTATTTATAAAGAGTTGTAAATACCTAATCTAGACAATTCACAATTGCCTTAAAAATTTTTTTACAAAGCTCCTTCATCTTCTCAACAAAATCTTTTTTTTTTTTTTTTTAACAAGTTTCATCTCTAAGGCTGGGACACTACCACCTCTTAAGGTAATTGTACAATTAGGAAAATCAGCAAACCACAGTTTATTAAAACCAGAAATCAGTCAGTCCTTTGCCAACACATCTCTGTTGGTCAGGGATTGCTATTGGGCAACCAGAGCTGCCATTCCAGTTTAATGGAGAAGAACAAGAGTTCCTTGCCTTCCTTTCTATAAAAACATTCATTCATATATAAATAGCTTCCATATAATGCATATTATACAATCAAGACAGTCTCTGGGTGAATTTGTGGAGTGGGAAGAGCTGGGAACATTCATATAAATAGACCTTACTTAGCTGGTATGTCCCCTAGAGCTGACACAGCACGCTCAGAGCCAAGGATTTTAAATCCCACCAGAGGTGGAAGGGGAGTGGGCAGTCCCACCATGGCCTTGGCTGAGGGTGAGAGAAGCTTCTTCTGCTTTTAACTTGTATCTTCTTGCCAGGCTCCTGTCCGGCTCCTGGGCTCGGGCACCGTGTTGGCAGGAGCAGGGCTAGAAACCCCTGAGGTCAGACAGCAGGTGATGGCAAAGGGCACGTGAGGCCATGACTTGTTTAAATTACTCTAGGAGAAGCAAGAACTCAGCAGGGGGAAGTGTGAAAATGGACAACCTGGAAACAGCCACCCAAAATCCAAGGAAAAAATACAAATAGAGTTGTTACAGTCTGCAGGCCCTTTAACAAGGGACATCTGCAGCGACAGTGAGCATATCCTTTTGGAAAGGAACCACCTCTCCTGCCAGCAGGTTTCTCACCCCAGAAATCCCCTGCTTGGGGTGTTTTGTCCCACTCATTGTGCTCAGGGCATGGGACACCCCAAGGGAACACCCACGGACCACATTCCCCTAAATTCTCCTGACAGCCAAGTGCCTTTAAGTGCTATGGACAAACTTAATTTATCACACTGGCTCTGCCTGGTAAAGCCCAGAAATCCTCTCAGCCCTTGCTCCACGTGCCCCTTCACTCCTCAGGGATCTGTTGCAAGTGAGAGGGAAGGACTGAGCAGCAAAGAACTCAATTCCCAGAAAAAGCACAGTGACAGAGGGTGCTCAGCATGACGGGTGTTTAAGGCAAGCATTACCCAACTGAACTGAGGACAGCAGAGACACAGGCCTCCTCCAGGGCCTGTGCGGTGGAATAAGGAAGGAAAGGGCTTTTCAGACGTGGATAGGAAGACTTAATCTCTGCACTATAGCCCAGGACTCCCTAAATCCCCAGAGCACAATGCCCTGAGGGAGGCAGAGTGTCCTGGGAGGGAGCCCTGCACCAGAGCAGCCCAGAGGCAGCTGCTGGCATGGCCAGCCTTCTTCCCAGGGCCAGCAAGGCTCAAAGAGAGGCAAAATCCAGCAGCTCCAGCAGAGTCTCCAATCAATACTGACAGCTTAATTAAAATTGCACCTGAAGCTGAGAAGCTGCACCAGCCCCAGTGTAGTTCCAGGGCTGGTTGCAGCTGAACATTGGAGGTTGCAGCCTGAGCTAAATCCAGTGACTTCTGAAGTACATGATTCAAATTTAAAACTAGAGAGCTTTTCTCTTTATTGCCATTTTTTTCCCATCCTCACCTGAGGAGCAGAGCACTTCCTGCCCTCAGCTACCACTGTGCCACAATATATATATATATATGTATATTTGTACATGAAAAAAAAAGTGTTCACAAGTGTCTGGGCAGACCCTTTACAGAGCTTGGTTGGTTTTTTGCTTCTTGAATTTCAATGGTGGAAGGACAAACCAGGCAAGAACATTCCCATGAAGCTTAGAGAGCAGCAGTGGGAGCACATCCAGCCCCTGAAATAATGTTTTTGCATCACCCCCTCTGTGCTGGAGATGGCCCTGGAGGTCTGTCAGCTCAGCCTCAAGATTCAGACAATCACCCTGGTATTTCATTCCAGCAAGGGGGTCATGAAGCCAAATCCAGACCCGCAGGCCAGTGTGAAAGAGGGAATGTCAACACTTCCCATGTGGTTTGGCTCTATCACAACCAGCAACACCTGACACCTCCTAAAATTCCTTGTTAAGCCTCTCCAAATACAACTTGCAGGCCTAGGAAGGATTGTCTAAAGGAGTTTAAATTAAATGATAGTAGATACACGCTTTGGGAAATGGGTAACATGTTCAGCTTTAAATAGCACTGTGAGGGGAGGAAAAAAACCCAACCCATGACTTACAAAAAAAACCCAAAAACCCCTCCCTAATTTAAAAATCATGAACACAAACAAGTGAAAAACTATGACATCGAAAAGCTCAGTTCCTGTGAATGCTGCACAAGCCTACCTTAACAGCATCCTGAGTCCAAACACCTTAAACACACACTTCTAAGGGTTTTTTAATTTAATGGCATCTAGAAAACACAAACAGGTGGGGAGCACTCGGCAGAGACACACGGGAAGAGAGTGAGATGCTATCACAGTCCTCTTAAAGCTCTAAAATTCACAGTATAAGATACTTGAAGCAACTTCCAGTATTCCTTAAATCTAGTCAACTATTCAGATGTGTGCATAGGCTACACCACAAAACCCTACTGTGATCACACATCAGGGCTGCAACCCAGTGCAGAGGGAGCTCGGAGCAGCCCAGGGGTGGCAGTGGGGCTGCAGCTCCCCAGAGCTACAAAAATAATCTAGAGGCAATCGGAAATGCTGCACAAAGTCTGACTCTTTGAACTGACTCTCCTGGAAGAAGGACCCACGGCTTTGTGAAGGCGCATACAGATCCCGCTGGGAATACGCACGGCACAGCTCCGTTATCCCTGGCGAGGCAGAGGGAATACAAGTTAAAACAGGGAGCCCTGGAGCCCTGTGAGGTGGGATTCTGTGTCTGAAGAGGCTTTGCGTGAGAGGGAATGCAAAACTGAAAACCTGTAAAAAATACTAGAAATATTTTAGAAGTTAGAAATATGGCATATTTCTGTTGCAATAGATATTAAAAAAACACCAACAAAACAAAACCCTATATCCAATAGGATCTAGTGGGCTCTGGAAAAATCCCAAGTAAAATGTCAAAGCGCAACTCTTAATAAATGATATGAATGTCTCTGAGTGTCAAGTCTGAAATCCGAGGTCTTTGTGCTCCAGGTAGTTTCTTGGTAGTTTTGCTGGGTTTCTTTTTCCTGGCGTTGTCTCGGGCAGGAACGTTTCCTAGCAAGAGAGGAAGGCAGTAAGTTGTACCTACCAACAGCGGCATGCTGGAAGAAACAGGAATCTGCCTCCCTGAAGTGGATGGGAACTGAATTCAGGTGAGTTACCACCAGTGGCAGGTGAGAGGTGCCTAAACGGGCTCCAGGAGAATGACTTTGCACAAGGGTCTGGAGCAACAGGACAATACCAGAGGACAGGGTTAGATGGGATATTGGGATGGGATATTGGGAAGGAATTTTTTCCCTGGGAGGGCGGTGAGACCCTGGCACAGAGTGCTCAGAGAAGCTGTGGCTGCCCTTGGATCCCTGGAAGTGTCCAAGGCCAGGTTGGACAGGGTTTGGAGCATCCTGGGATAGTGGAAGGTGTCCCTGCCCATGGCAGGGGTGGCACCGGATGAACTTTACAGTCCCATCCAACCCAAACCATTCCAGGATTCTGTGATCAGTGGCATGGGGCAGCATGGCCTTTAAAGCACTGAGGCACAGTCAGAGCTCCTGTATTCCTTTAGCAGCTCCTTCCCAAACTTATAAAAATTGCAGAAAATGGAATTTCCAGGCAAGCTGGGGGTCCAGCCTGGGGGTTACTGGGCACTGATGTGGGCAGGGATCTTTGTGGCACCTACAGCTGCCCCATGTGCTCCCAGCACATCATGGATATCTGGGAAGGCAAAGTATTCTCATGGCAGAGCTGTGTTCCAGCCTGGGGGTTACTGGGCACTGATGTGGGCAGGGATCTGTGTGGCACCTACAGCTGCCCCACGTGCTCCCAGCACATCATGGATATCTGGAAGGCAAAGTAGCCTCATGGCAGAGCTGTGCAGCTTTTAACCCATTTGGGCTCATTTCCACAGGATTAGTCTGTCTGTGACTGCCTCATCAGCCCCCAAGGATCTAACAGGAACAGCCTGAGCAGGACTCAGCAGAGAACAATGATCACTTTACTTCAACTCTGACCCTGTTTACCCAAATCCCCTGTACACCAAGATCAATCACCCCCTGCCCCCACCCGAGGCGGTCTCTCTACTCACGCTGCCCAACTACTCCTCTGCAATCTCTGTCTCCTGGTGCACAACCACTTTGGTCACCGACATGTCTGGGTGCTGCTCCTTGGCAGCCTTGATTGCCTGTGCCAGGACCTGAGGGACAGCATGGGAGAACACAGGTTAGATAGAGCATGTCAGAGTGTCAGAACACGGCACCCACCATCCCAAAGGGCACAAGAACCTTCTTCTGACTCCAGGGTGCAAAAAAGAAAAATAGATGCACTTGATAGAATTATAGGAAAATCACAATCCCAGGCTGGGAGGGACCCACAGGGATCATCCTGTCCAGGCCCTGCCCACACCCACCACCAACCCCACCCTGGACATCCCTGCAGCTCTGGCAGCCTCAGGGCCGTGCCCATTCCCTGGAGAGCCTGGGCAGTGCCAGCAGCCTCTGGGGGAAGAACCTTGCACTGATGTCCAGCCTAAACCTCCTGCATCATAGGGAGCAGAGGTGGGAGCTGCCCTTGGGAGGAGGTGCAGCTCCCACTGAGCTTTGCCCTCAGTGTCCTCTGCTGCAGCTGAACACACCGAACACCCTCAGACACCCCCTCTACAGCCCCTCCTGATCCTTCACCATCTCCAGAGCTTTCTTTGGAATCTCTCTAATTGTTTTAGGTCTTAAATTGTGCCCAACACTGCTCCCAGGCCTTCAGCCACACACTTTGGTGACTTTTAGTACTATTACATTATCTCCGAAAGGAAAAGCACTATTTGAAGAACACCCCCATCTCTACACTGCCCCATGGCAGAAGATGGATGAGAGCAATTAAGCATAACCTGATTATTCTTCTAGCAAGTGTGATAGGCACATCCCAGACATTTTCTATTGGAGTTAATAAACTAGATCTTGTCATAAGAATATTTTCCACCCCCATGATACTTGCAACTAAATTTAAATTCAAGTATAATTCTCTGATGACAAAATCATCACTTCCAACACATGCAAGAGGCCAATGAGGCTGAGTCATCAGAAAGGTTTCATATAAAGCCAAAGAGATGTAACACAGGTGCTGAGTGCTCTGAAATGACTTCTGGCACTACAGAATAGCAATAGTGCTTCAAAGTTAAGGGAAAAGGAATGCAAATCAGCCAGATGTCAAGGAAAACTTTTATTTCACATTTTTATGGATTTTTTTTAAAGCCTACAACTGTCTGAAACAATTCTGGAATCAAAACTTTGCTGCTCATCAGGTTCAGAATAGAATTCAGCTTTCCTGGCTCAGCAGCTTAATGTCAAAAAGGAATTTATTACTGATATAGAATCATAGAATGACTTGGCTGGAAATGAATCTAAACCCTCATCCCATTCCATCCCCTGCCATGGGCAGGGACACCTTCCCCTGGACCAGGTTGCTTTAAGCACTGTCCAACCTGACCTTGAACATTTACAGAGATGGAGCAGCCACAATTCATAAAAATATGAACTTTTATCTCTACCCCAGTAAAATTTCCCTGATTCATTTTTTGGTGACACGGGCAGCCTGACTGATTTTTGCCAGCTCTGGGAAATTCTTTTGTTCATAGCCATACTCCTACCTGGTCATGGTCTACATCTGCATCTCCTGTGATGACAATCCTCTTCTCAATCCGTGTCTCCGAAATGCCACCTTTCACAGTCTAGAACAGAAGGAAAAGCTGCTGTTAGTGTGGAAGCGCAGAGGCGTCTGAGCTCACTCACAGGGGCTGCCTGTCTAAAGATGGTATCCAAAAATAGTGTCCCCAAATAGTACCTGGTGTTAGAGTCACAGGGGAAACTGCTGCTGCTCAAGGAAAAACTGTCAAAGAGTTATTTTTTTATAGTGAGCCAAGGAAGAGCTTCTCCTCACAGTACAGCTCTTCCTGCTGTCCCACAGGACAGTCAGATCCATGTCCAGACTGTGCTGCAATTAATGCACAATCCGCAGATTTAACACAGGCAAAATGGAAACCTTCCTACTTTGCTCCAGGTACTAATGTATTTGAAAGGACCTTTCAAAAACTTTTTTTCCCTCTCATTCATCCCTGCTCATCTCTCCATCAGGCTGTTGGTTGAATTGGTGTTTTGTGGTGCTCCCTGGTGTTACCTTGGTGATCTGGGTGGTGGTGGTGCTGCTGGTGGTTTCTGAAGTGATGGTCTGGGCAGTCAGCAGGATGCCAGGGTCTAAATCCCCATTGCCACCATCTGTCTGTGGGACACAAGAACAGGACATCAGTCCTGAGCAGTGGGGACAGAAGCAAAGGCTCCACATCACCAGAGCCAGACAGATGACCATCTGAGGACAGCAGCTCCAGCGTGCACAAGACACAAGTCAACCTGTGCCTAGGTGCACAAGAGCTGGGCAGGTCTCTGAAAGCTCCAAGTCCCTATGCTTTAAGGCTGGAAAAGTGCAGATCCTTTAGGGAGGACCTGTGACACCCCTCAGACTGGGGGCACTGGTATGTACCCAAATCTGAGCATGCTGCTGCCCCACAGGGCTGGTCATACCATCTATGCCTGAACCATGACAGGAAACCAACACAGACACCAATCCCAAATTCCACCTGCCTGCATCCATGGAGATCAACAAAGCCAAGAGCACAATCTTATTCAAAAGGTAATTGTCACCCTACCTCCTTCCTGACAACACCTTGCATATCCCTCACTTTATGCTCTGCAGAAGCAAAGAAGATCAGACATTTGCTGAAACAGGAATCACTTTTAGAGCTGGTTCTTGGATTTCATCCTGCCTGACTCAACCACTCTCAAGGTCTGCCAAAAATCCCAAACTAAGTCATCCTGGCCAGCCCATCCTGGCCGCGCTGTCCATGTCCCCACTGGGCAGCATCCTTGCTCAGCACTGGGACAATATCTGGAATCACCACAAGGTGGGACCATTTTCCACAGTCTGGAAGAGATCTCACAGCAGATCACATCCTGTGCACACACGGCCGACTGATCCCAGCCCCGGAGATCACTTTTCCTTTCCATTTCCCAGTTAGAGCAAAACTCCTCCATTCACCTACACGCTGAAAGTCAGGGCAATGCTCACCACCACTGTCTGAATGATCTCTCTGGTGCTGCAGCTGGGGGGATGCTGAGCAGCCACAGCATTTCTTAGGAATCCCAAATTATACAATCACGAGATTCCTGCATCCATAACAACATCCCACAGTCACTTGACTGCAACAGCAGAGCACAGGCTGCTGCTGACAACCACAGTGATGGCAAAGCCAAGCTGACAGGCTCCAAAATTTCAAACACATGAAGAAAGGCTGGGAGGGATGGGGGTGTTCAGCCTGGAGAAGAGAAGGCTATAGGAGACCTTAGAGCCCTTTCAGGGCCTAAAGAGGCTCCAGAAGAGCTGGAGAGGGACTGGGGACAAGGGATGGAGGGACAGGACACAAGGAATGGCTTCCCACTGCCAGAGGGCAGGGATGGATGGGATATTGGGAAGGAATTGTTCCCTGGGAGGGTGGTGAGGCCCTGGCACAGGGTACTCAGAGAAGCCGTGGCTGCCCCTGGATCCCTGGAAGTGTCCAAGGTTGGACAGGGCTTAGAGCAGTCTGGGATAGTGGAAGGTGCTCCTGCCCACAGCAGAGGGCTAGAACTGGCTGAACTCTTAGGTTCCTTCCATCCCAAACCATCCTGCCATTCTGTGACTAAAACCTGTCTTAGTCTGAGGATTAATTTTAACCTCAGCAATGAATCCATACCTGCATATTCTCTGCTTTGTAATATTGCTCCACTAAGATTTTTACTTTCCAGTCACCACCAAGGTTGCATTTTTTACAAAACATTTGGTGTTTAACAACCATTTCAGTCCTGAAACCTAAGGATGACCAAATAATTTATAAACCAAGTTCTGAAGAAGGATAAACAGCCTCTCTGGATGATCTGGGGAAAACAAGACAAAGCATTTATTGCAGAAAAAAGGCCAACTCAGGTTAACTTTGTACAGAGAGAGCCACATCCTGAAGCCACCAGTGGCTGAAGATAAATTCTGTTTGCAAGCACATCTTGAAAAAATAATTACTCTTCAGGGACAGCAAAACCACCGCTCCTCTAAAAACACCAGATGCACCTGGAAATAGTGTCCACAGCATCAGTTAATGCCTGTGCTGCACCCAGACCTGCAGAAACAGGCAGGTGCTGCTGTCTCAGCCTGAGGATTTGGAGACAAAGCATTAACTTGGGTTTAATTAAGCCTCTAGGAAATTTATCAGAACACACCTTACCTGTGCAGCTTCGTAGGTGATGGTCTTTGTCTCTGTGTGGACAATAGGGACTTCCTTTGTGGGAATTTCACTTTTGACAGCGCTGGACACGTCAGAGATGGTGACAGTCTGTGTCTTCACTAGCGGGGGCTGTGAGACAAGGTTAAAAACATCTTGTAAACAGCCAGTTCCCATCTCCACATCCGACTGGGCTGCTGGCAAGTATTCTGACACTGATCTGATAAAAGTATTGTGAGAACCAAAGTCAGTCTGGAAATCTTTGGGTATAAGTCTCTGGAACACACTGCTCCAAGGGCAGCAATCAGGTGTGAGGATTAGACAGGCAGCTAAATCCTCCAGCCCTTCCCCACACCATGGACTCTGGTCAGCCCAAAGCAGGCATTAAGGGTTTAAACAGGTGTGTCACAACACCACAAACACTTTCTCCACTGATTCTTAACTTTCTAATTACCAGAAGCTCATTGCCAGTTGGCAGGAGAAGATGACCCTCATCTGCTGATGGCAGTGTCAGGATTAACACCAACCCTGGGAACAAAAAGACTTCATCACAGTTGAGCAGCTTTATCCTGACCTCAAGAGTGACACTGCATTATGAAAAATCCTCATCAGATCTTTAACTTTTATTAAATCAATGTCAGGTAAAACAGGAAGAAAAATAAGGGTGGAGAGAAATCAGTTGTTCCAACACCTGATGATTATCCAGAAGAAGACAGAGTAAGTTCAGAGCCAGTGCTTTCCCAGGGGGCTCGATTTCTGCCACCATCCCCAACCCTGCCAGATGCCACTGTGATCATTAGGGGGGAACAAGCATCTATTGAACCAAAAGCAACATCAACACTGGAGCAGGCAAAAATCCTTCCCACAGTGGGGAGCACAAAGGGACACACTGGACAGCGCCTCAAATTTGCTCTGCTGTGCTGAGAGTCAGCCACCAGTCCAGCAAAATCCTTAAGGAGCTAAAATTACATGATTTTTGAGCCTAAACATTGCCTTTTTGTGGGAATGCCACAGGATGCTTCAATCCAAGACGGGCATTGGACTGTGGAGACTGAATTTCATGCAAAGATAAATTGAGAGGGAATCGTATTTAATGCAAAGACAAACTGACAGTGGCTCATATTTAATTTAAAGATAAATTGAGAGGGGCTTATTGCACTGACTGGAAGATTCACCGGCTCATTAGCTCCAAGCACGAGTCCAAGCCAAGCAAACCCAACTCCTGTGTGGGTCTGTGGCATCTGCTTGCTGCAGTGTTTGGGTTCCCACTCCAAAGGTAGCTGGGGCGTAGGGTGCAGGAGCTGGGCTCACTACCTGGAAGCAGCGAATGAGCTCCAGCAGCCTGTTAGGAGCATCTGGGTTGGGACATTCACCATGTGGCTTTCTAAAGGGAAAGCTGTCTTCACCATCCTCTGCCACCTCCTCCTCCTCTCCTCCCCAGGGCTGCCGGGGAAGTGTGGCAGGGCTGCTGGGGGGCTCTGGCTCAGAGAGCTCCGAGTCCTTCTCCACATCCACACAAACCCCCTTTCCACATGTCAGGTCCTCCTCGCTGGCGGATCGGCTGGGAACCGCCTCCTCCTGCTCCTCCTCCTCTTTCTCCTCCTCCTCGCTGCTTAGGGAGGAAGCACCAAAGTGCCAGCTGGCAGAAGGCTGTGAGGCGGGTGGCACTGGAGTCTCACTAAAAACTACCGACTGCCTTGAGCCCTCCCACGCAAAGCCAGTGTTAAAACTGCTCCACTCTGCCACTGCAGCCACATCCTCTCGGGAGAGAAAGTCACTCATTTTCTAAAAAGAAATGGATACACAAAAAGGGCCAGAGAGAGAGAGAGAAAGAGAGCAGGGAGTTAAGGAGAGCAGGAGGTCAGAAGGCATCAAGGCAAAACATCAGGTTCTTATCACGTATCACATGCAACAGTGGGGCTGATCACTGGAAAACCTCTGTGATGTAGCCAATGCATTTACTGACACAGCTGTCCTGGTACATTAATAATCCACTCTCCTAAATTCTAAGGAAGTAATGTGAAAACTCGCTGCACCTAGAGGAAGAGCCACCACCAAGCGCTTTTTGCTCGGTTTGGAATAATTTCAGTGTATCAAGAGTGGACTTGTGCACATCCAAAACTTCCATGGGCAACAAAACCCACCAAAACCATCCCTATTCTGCTTTTAACTCCTTGAAACTGTTGCCTCATTTTCTAACAAGATTTCCTGGGCAACCAAAAACCTGTAATTTGTGCTTAAAATGTGAAGCCTGAAGCCTGTGAGTTATTTGGTATGATTCATTTTTTATACCCCATAGGCTTTCACTTTGACTGACCTCCCCTCACGGCACAGCTCAATGGTAGGGTAAAAGCAGGAGCCACTTTATGTAGGAACAAATAGATTCTTTTTCCTAGTATAATTTCAAGAAATTACTCTTCCCCCATTTATCATGGTATTTTTTCAGTTCTCTGTTCTTTATATTGCAGACAGGTTAGCTGTAAGATTTCTATTTATTAGAATTTCCAGCCTCTTGTGCTTGTCTTAAGTTGTTGGGATATTGCTTAGCAAAATGCATTTAATAGGAATGGAGGGAGAGCAAACAGCACTGAGATGGGCAGGTCAGACTGTGCTCACAGGGAAAGGCTATTTCTGAACCAAACCCACTTCCACATGTTTCTCCAAACATGGAGAAACTTGGAGACCTCAAGGCAGTTTGCAGCTCCTCCCAAGGGCAGCTCCCATCTCTGCTCTGGGCCAGGGACAGCAGCCAGGGCACGGCTGGAGCTGGGCCAGGGCAGCTCAGGCTGGAGATCAGGGCAAGGCTCTTCCCCAGAGGGTGCTGGCACTGCCCAGGCTCCCCAGGGAATGGGCACGGCCCCGAGGCTGCCAGAGCTGCAGGGATGCCCAGGGTGGGGTTGTTGGGGGGTCTGGGCAGGGCCTGGACTGGATGATCCCTGTGGGTCCCTTCCCATTCAGGATATTCTATATTATCATATCCATATCCCACCCTCATTTCCTAACTCAAGACTCTACATTGCAATATTCCACAAAACAGAACATGAATGGGGTTGTCAGCTGTGTACAGCCATGTCTTGTTGGTTTTACAGTTTAAAACTTGAATTTATATACTGCCAATATGCTGACCTTCCCTTAATTATAGATGCTAAACCTTGCAAATTATTCATGGGACCTTGAGAAGACACAGCTCATCTTCTTTAATGGATGGGTTTAATGGAACATGTCTTAGGAGTGAGATTTCCTTATGTAAGAGCTGGAGCACTTCTCAGCCAACAGAAGAATCACAGATAAAACAAAGAAGATTAAGCAGCTACACAAACACTGATGTATTTAAAAGGCAAAAATCTGTACACAGTCAAAACAACCTCCCAGTTCCCTTTCACAGACAGATAAAATAATTTGCATTTGGAAGCATCTTGTATGACAGATGCAAAAAGGAAGGGAGAGCTGGAATGGAGCCTGTGCCATGTATTCTCATCACTAGTAGAGCCAAGTGCAGCAGCAAACATGCAAGCTGGAAAGACAGAATGAAATCCTGATAAGATCAACTGATAAGAAACACTTTTTGCCTTGCCTTCCTATTCCACTCATTATTAAAAACATAAACTAATGGGAAGGTATTTGTTTCTAAATAAAGTTATCTATGTAAAATTCCCCCATAGGAATTTCAGCATCTGTTACAAATTCTGATCTTATCAAGATTTGGTTTAAATTGCAAATGCCAAAGCATACCTATGTTTAGGGCTCAGATTTGCAGAGTTCCAAGCTCACCTTGAGACCCAGGAAACCTGAGATGTGCCTGGACTGCCAACTACTCATTTCCAGGGACATAGCCCCAAAACAGTGAGGCCTAAATCAAGCACAAAGCAGTCAAACACAGAGTAAATTAAATACAGGACAGGATGCAATGCCCCAGAAGAAACAAACTGACCCAGACATGAATGCAACTAAAGCACCACCCTTGAAATACAAATCTTTGTGCCTCAGAAGATACAGCTGAAGCGTTGCAATGAAGTGACACACAATAATTCCGACTGGGGATAAATTAATAACAGGCTTAACTTCGTGTTTGACACCAGTGGCCAAAAGGATTTATTTTTCTCAAAAAGTGGTTTTGTATAAATTGGTTTGCTTGCATTTCTTCAAGACTCTGTTGTTTTTGGATCATGATCTATTTGTATGACTCAGCTGCCCTGTGATGTTTGAGTGGATGTTTTTTTTTCATGCTGCTGCTTCTCTCTGTTGAATATTCCATTATTCCAATCCCAAATCAGACTACTATTCTGCAGAAAACTTAAGGAGAGCTAAAATTATGTCAACTGCCAGTTACTATTAAATAAAAATTGCTAAAACCATGAAGTTATAGTGCACAGTAACTGCCTACAACCACCACATGAAATGCTAGGAATCCCAGATGGTTAATACCTCCCTGCCCTGTTCTTTTCCAGCATGCAATGGAATTGTTGACGCTGTTATTAGGTTATCCCCAAACAAGGATCCACAGAAGCTCACAGGCTCGGAGTGACTGTCTAGAGATGCACAAGGAGATGATGTTGTTTTGCAGTAAACCACACTCACCAGAGAGCGCTCCCAGATCAACTGATGCTCAATCTCACAGCTGGCAAAGCACTTGGGTAAAAAGTATTATAAAGCAGAAAACAAGAGATCCTTATTTTACAGTACCCACCACTGCCTTACCGAACTGCTTTGCCTTAAGGTAAAAGTTAAAAATGTTCAGAGGCTGTTCAAAACACCCTGGCATTGAAAAGGATGGACATTACCTATGGATTTGTGGTTTTCAGTGGATTTTCTCACTGTCATTGATCTGACCACAATGTCCTGACCAGCCTACTCAGATAACAGACAGATAAAAGAGATTTTGACCAAAAGTAAAAGTAATGTTAGAAAACACACAGTGTGCCCAAACCTTCAAAAGACTAAATTCTGTCATGAACAAGAATCCAATATATTACACAACACACAGCAATCACCTTCAATCATTGCATCAATGTCTTGGCAACACAAAACAACCTCAAGATCAAGACTTAAATTGTCAAAACGAGATTGTTGGGCAATATGATTCCTCTGCCCACCCCCAGTGGTCTCCTTCCCATCTCTTTTGTGGGCAGGTACTCTCACATGAAGAGCTCTTTATTCCAAAATCCATCTGCAGAGAACAAAGTACATTGCAAGAGCTGCCTTAGTGCAGCAGCAGCAGGTGAAAAGAGGGGATAAAGTCAGTGTATATAAATGCTATCAATTTTGTGCTGCTCATTCCACTTCCCTCATTCATAAATGAAGTGTCTTAGGTTGCAAGACGTGTCTGGGGGTGTGTATTCTATTTCCATCTGTCAGAGCTGGGCAGTTCTCTGCTGTTCTTTGGGCAGTTTCCTTTATCTCTCCCACAGCCAATCCTCCCTCCAGGAGATCTCTGCTCTTCATGGCCACTGAGTGTCCCTGCATGGCTGAGAAAATTCCAGCATCCCACTGGGAGATGCTGCGCCCAGGGCAGGAGCCAAGCATTCCTACCTGGATCCAATCTGAGCCTGGAACAGCACAGCAGCCTTTGCCCACTGCATGCCCAGAGGAGCAGCTTTCTCCTGCCCTGCATTGCCAGAGGAAGAGCAGGCCCATCTCCAGCAGCCCTGGAGCTGCAGAGGAAAACTGCAGCCTTGTGCAGGATCCCTGCTCCAGCAGAAGCACAGCTGGCACTGCAGGAGGGCTGAGCCCCCATGGGATGGGACTGTGCCACCACCCTGACCCACACGGGGTCAGCTCTTGCTCTGACTCTGGCAGCGATTTGTTTTTCTTTTTGTACTATTGCATTTGTATTTTTAATTTTCCTTGTAAAGATCTGTCATTCCTATTCCCATATCATTGCCTGAGAGCCCTTTAATTTCAAAATTGTAATAATTCAGAGGGAGGGATTTACATTTTCCGTTTCAAGGGATGTTCCTGCCTTCCCTAACAGACACTTGTCTGTGCAAACCAAGACATGAAGTTACACCTCTGTCTTGGTGCCACGCTCATCTCAGGGACTAGCATTATGAGCAGCCAGATCTGCCTTCCTGTAATCTCGAAAAATTTGGGACTTAAAATTGGCTCTTGACACAACCTCAAAACACAACCTGAGCTTCAACCAGAAAAAACCCACCAGAAGCTTGTGTTGTATCACTGAACTGAGGAACAGGTTCATTAGGAATGTGGTTTCTTCACTTACAAAACCCAAAAGGAGCATTTTTGTCCCCAGATTAACACACCAGCTGGGACAGAGGTTTTTGTAGCTGAGCTGTGCAGGACCTGCCTCGCTTCTGCTCTCAAAACAACTTTCTGCAATTGATTTTTCCTACCACACAGTCTCCAAAATGAAGAGGGAGAAGGTGCGAGAGTGACATTAAGCACTTGGTAGAGGACTCCTGCAAACAAAGCGTGTCATAAACCAAGCTGGATTTAATCCTCAGTTGAATTACTCTGGTCAGTTTGAGATCTCAGAGCTGCAGCCTTGTGTACTCCCTCTCCCCAGGAGCACCCAACCCACACTCAAGAGTGTCCAACAGACCCTACACTCCGAAAACAATGACTCAGAGTCTGATGGCTCCTGCTTTGAGAAAGGAATACTGAAGGTTAGCCCAAGAAGTCATTAACACAGATCATATATAGTTTTTTTGGTTAATAAGCAGTAGAAAGAAAGATCTGATTTGCAATAACATTTATTAGTGGATAAATGTACATATTTACAAAGAAAAAGCTGAGAAAAAATACAAAACCAAAAAAGTGTTCCAAAAGAGAGAATTTTACGTAAAAAAGAAGGTGTTTCTAGTCCCCACAGGACTAGTCTAACAGGACTGTCTACCATTGCTAAAAGATCCCAAAGGGGCCCAAACCAAGGCCCGTCCTTCCCTCCAGCCCCACAAACCACAAGAGATGCAAACAGAGACACAAGAGGAATCACCTCAGTCAGGTTCTCCAGTGTCACCCACTAATAAGTACAGACCAAGGAATTTCTGCATGAATCCGTAACACTTTCTTGGGCTGAATTTATCCAGAAAGCTTCCTCCCTTATCCTGTAGGTCAGAACAGGCACCATCAACTCATAACAAGGAAAAAAGAAAACCTGATAAACCAGTGAAACAATTCTCAGAGTGACAAATTACTAACACTGATGTGAAGTGAAAGACTTTGCCCATAACCATTAGGATCTAGATTTGATGATCCTTGGGGTCCCTTCCAACTCAGGGTATTTCATGATTCTATGATAACCTTCCCAGGAGCCAGTGGTACAGCAAAGCCTCCTGCCTCCAAACACAAACTACTTCCCTTGGTGCTGAGGAAATCCACCTCTACTGATTATTTCAGGATAGGAGGGAGATATGGAATACCTACTCTTTAGGGTCATCACTAGTTACTGGACAAACCACAAGAGAGGGGAGCCAGTCTTGGCTGAACACTGCCCTGACTGAGCTGCCCATGGAGAGCCCTCAGCTCACCTTCCACCACTCCCCTAGTGAGGCAGAAGGTGGCAGGAGATGCAGCCAACACCCTCATTTATCTGCTCCCTTTTAGCAATCAAAAAAGAAAAAGGGATGTTGTTTTACAGCAATGAAGACCTAAAGCATCATCACACACAGAGCCCCACACCCAGCACAGCCTTGGAGCTGAATCCAAGTTCCAAGCTATTGGCTCTGGCACATCTGCTGCTTCAGAATACTGGTTTCCACTTTTTCCTAAAGCAAGAAAGTACAAGAAACTCCTGTGTGTTTTAGGTGGTGTCCAAAAGAGCTGGAATCCGGGTAAGGAGATTCAGGAAGTGAGTGTGGAGCCAACCGTCAATATTGTGATGGGAATCACTGAACCCTCTACAGCTGCCAAGAGGATCCTACACATAAGCATCAAACAGCTGAGTGACCACATCACAAAACAATGGGCAAAACTGCTGGCAGACTTATCCTGCCTATGTCACCAGTGTGCCAGCCACCAGAATGCCATTTTCTGCAGCAGGTCACATTGAAAAACCAGGATTTCTCATGCCAACCTGGATGAGGTTACATGCTGCAGACATTTCCAGCTTCCCTGCAAGAGGGATAACTCAGCTCTCCATTGCTCATAGCCTGGCACCGTGCCAGCCAGGCTGAACAGGGTGTGTGAATCCCTGTGTCAATGGGTGCTAGTGCCAGGGCAGGCAGCCAGGAGCTGCTGGTGTTCCTAGCAAGTTTGTTCCTGAGGAAAATAGGAATGAAGTTCATGTATTGGTTCCTTTATAGATGCCCTGAGATCTCAGCCTTTAAACAGCACTAGAGCAAATCAGCTCTCCCTGTGCATAGGGATGACAGCAGGACTCATAAAATCCTCCTCTCAGTGCTGCATCCTGTGCTGACATCATGGGAAAAGGGGGAAACCAGAGCACCAAGGTGTAAAAGGTATGGAATGTGCACAAACGGGATACAGAATGTGCAGGAATTAGAACTTATGTGGATGGCCATGGATTGTCACTCCCTTTGCATTACAAGTAAACAGGGAAAAAAGCAGAGGAGTGACTGGGAAAAGGGCTGTAGCCCAGTGGGCACACATCCCTGGGGTGTTGGACAGATGAGGTTTCTGTTCCTGCTAAGTTACAGGCTTCCTCTGCTATCTACCGGGATGAATACGGGTAACTGGCCTCTAAACTGCCAGAGATACAGAAAGCATTTGTTCCATTTCTTTATACTCTGCAGTGATAATTGGTATATAAATCCCAAAAATGTTCCTGAGCATTTTCAGAGTGTAAAGTCTCCAAGGTTTTTTGGTGATGACAACCAGCCTTATCTCAAGATTAAAAAAGAGAGAAAGAGATCACTTGAATTAAAGAGTTAAAGAACTGAGTAGAGGTGACAGAGCCCATCTCTTATCCCACTGAGAGAAGACACCCTGAGCACTCCGGCCAAAGGCTGCTCTGGACAAAAAGTTTTAGAATTCAGGTCCTTTTGAAAGTGGGTGACAGAGCTATAGAAACCATGGCTTTGCCAAAGCCACCACTTTGGCTTCCAAGTTCTTGTCACTGGATCAGAAACGCAGTAAACTCAGCAGGGCTCACTGCAGCACCCCAAACAGTGATCCCAAGCAATGGCTTTGGGAAGGAAGCACCCGTGTTCAAACTCCAGGAAATACAGACAGAAAATGGACAGAGATCCAAACAACCCCTGTTTCTTCCCTCTTCATGCCGGGTTGGGGAGAACAAACAACCCCTATTCTTCATCACAAGTGTTACCGTTTTGGGAAGGAGATGCAGGCAGGAAATGCCAACCACAAGTATCCCCTGACTTCTTCCACCCTGCATTTTCTGCACAGCACACAGCAACCCAGCATCCTCCCCCACCTCTCCTCTCCAGGGCCCACGTCCATCTTCCTAAACTCCACACAAGATCTGCTAAAGTCCAAGTGCATTCCAAGGGATGCTCCAAGGACTCAGGGACACAGCCTGCCAGCACCCTCCTTCACACCAGACTATGCCTGGACAACAACCCTCAGACTTCTACACTTCCTAGTACCAAAGGAGGAAAACAGTGTATTAAAGGCAGTGTATTAAAAAGGGAAGAATATTTTCCAATGAAAAATCAGCATCCTCACAAAACAAAGTCCTAAAGGCACAAACTGGTGAACTAATCAGAGCAGGTTACAAGAGGAATTGGAAAGATTCCTGTGGGATTAAAACAAAGGGTTTCACTATCAACCTAAGTTTCTGAAACAGCATTTAGAACCTCAACCCGTACCTTGAGAGCAAGAGGTGGCTCAAGTGGCCCATGATAGCCCATGGACCCTCAGACCAGACAACACATGCCATGTTTGCCTTATTCCTTCAAGTTTATCTGCTAGCTTCCTAAATAATACCGTTCACACAGATACAGATCTAGAAAGGGTTATAAATACAGGTATTTATATATATTCACACATTGTAGTCCATGTAATAAAGGCCTAGTCCTTTCTCTTCCATGCTGCTGGAGCAGCTGCCACCACTGGTGACACTGGGGGGATGTTCTCAGAGTGATTGTGTCCAGCCCAGTCCTCCAGTGGACACAGGAGAACACGGATTAGTGCTGAAAGGAGAAATGGGGGGCTCAGCTCAGACCCATTGTTACTATTTACAGAAAAGAAACCCCTTAGACACAAAGTCCCACCTTCCCTCCAGTTCACAAACCAGCTCTGCTCAGTCCAGCTGGGCTGGAGCCTGCACAGCTCAGCCATGATAACTTGGATAAAAGGGAGCATCATCCAGACAGTTACATTGTAGGCAATAAACAACAACTGGCATGCAACAGTTTGGTTAAAGAAGTCAAAAACCATTGAGGGCTTTAATATTAAAAAAGTGTGTCCTGATGTGGCCAAGCCAACATGCCAACAGAGGGAATGCTGAAACAACAGGTAACTTCATCTCTGTGACCTAAGCAAACATACGTCAGTTAGTTCCACACAAATTAAATAAAACACATCCCAAGTGCATGAAGACCTTCAGATTAAGAAAAAATTATTAATCTATGTTTACAGTAAATATCTCCTTGCAATGAGTTTTCTCCTTGTAACACTATGTATTTTCTTGGATGTAAGAATAGGGGTGGAGAGGGAAGCTGGGATACTTTGTCACAGGCTTCCCCCACTAGAAAATGAAAAGCGGACCCTGTCCCTAAGTTATTACCAAGAGCAGCAGTGAGAACCAGCACTTTTTATTTAAATGCCAATCTGAGTTTCCTAGAAATTTAGTGTTTATGGATTAGATTCCAATGTTCTTCCTAGAGAGTCAACCTCTTGTTGCCCACAGAGGCTGTAGATTCCCACGCCTGGAATTGTACAAGGCCAGGTTGGATGGGACCTGGAACAACCTGGTCCAGGGGAAGGTTCCCTGACCATAGCAGAGGGGGAACGAGATGACTTTTATAGGCCCTTCCAACCCCAAACCATTCCAGGATTCTGTGATTCAGCAGATTCCTGTAAAGCACATTTTAGATCAGTGTCAAATGTTCTTCAGCTTGTGAATATCTTACATTTAAAACAACAAACTTAAAAGCAATTCTCCAGCAATTCCTATGGGAAGTCTTCAGGGGCTTAGGAAACCAGACTCTCCTCTCAGGATTTCTCCCCCCAGTCTGCCCTCCCACAGCAGTTGGGAACACAATTCAAAGAATTTGCTTTTGCACCATAGGGAACTGCAGAAGGGACCTGGCAATCCATGACCACTCCTGCCAGGTGCCATCACAGCCACACAAGGACATACAGCAGGATTAACACGACAGTCACGGGGTGTCCCTCCCAGGGACAGCGATCTACGGAGATCAAAGACCAGGACAAAGAAGATGCAGCAGAGACTACAGCCCAGAAATTCAGGAGCTTTGGTCTTGAGGTTTCAACATGACCCTGTCGGCACTCAGAGAAAGAGCAGCCACCAAACAGTCAGTGCTATGACCAGGAGAAAGGACATCATAAAGGGAATACGTGGAGAAGGAAAAATGCTAGAGTACAGCTGACACTTTTTGAGTGATTTCTGCTCTTCAGGGATTGCAATAGAAACCTTTGGAAGAGTTGCTTCACTTGCTGGCCGGGGAAAGGCTCTCTCAGTAGGTATCTCCTGCTCTTTTAGTTTTTCTTCATCCTGTACTAACAGAGGCCGTTCCCGTGTCTGCTTTCATGGTAGAAGATCAAGAAAGACAGAGAGAGATGAACAAAAATGACAGATGGAAAGTGCCCAAAATGACACTTGGAGATGTGCAAAGCAAGAGGGCAGCTCTTCTCAACATAAAATAAACTGCCCTGGGGAGCAGAGCCGCTGGGGCCTGGGTCACACCAGCCCTGGAGCTACAGAACTATGCTACAGCTATGTTCTATCTGCAGAACTCATCAACATCTGCATCAGGATCATGGGTGTTTGGTGCCTGCCCTCCCAGAAAAGTGGATGCCCAAAATCTTCCAGAGTGTTTTGGAATTGGAATGGTGAGAAAAGCATTTGAAACAGGAATGGTGCAGTACAAAATGTGGTCTCTGACAGCTTCCTAATCTACAGTGCCCTTAAAACCCAGCGTTTGGAAAATCCCATGGAACAGCCAGACTGCAGAGCAGATACAAAATGCTTTTCCAAAGTTCTGACCAGAGTATCAAAATTTCAATTGGTTTGAAAATTCTATTGAACAAGTGAAAAACTGGAAATCTTAGAAATCCCACGCATGGAACGGGCAGGGTGGCAGTAGGAGCAGTGCAAACTCCTGGAATTTTGCTCTGTGTTTTAGCATTTTTGTTTCTGGAGTCTAAAGAATGATAAAAACCCAGAATGAGTAAATCAGCACACAGGACCGTGCAAGGGCTTGAGCCCTTCTGCTGAAGAAAGGAAAGATTGGGGGAACGTTGCCGTTCAGTAACTCTACATCCCTTTAGTTTGCCAGCCCTGGTCAAACTCAAGTGTACTTAGGAGAGGAAAAACTTGGCTCGAAGCTCCCTCAGCTGAGCCAACCTCCGCTGGTCAGTGCGGTATTTTGGGACGGGTTCTTTGCACACCCCTAAGTGGTGAGAATTAGGGAGAAAGTAGCTGGGAGACTGGGCAGCAAAAGAAAATATAAAATGCAAGAGTAACATGATCGTTAAAACAACAACAACAACAAAAAAAAAAGGAAAGAAAGACAACATAAAAAGAACAGGGAACAGTTAAATTTTCAGAATTGCTTTTGTCCCCGAATACACAGTTATATTGGTCATGCAGCTTTTTAGAACCAGCCATGCACCAAAATAAGCAAAAATTGAAAGCTGCAAAAGCTGCAGCAGTGAGAAAGTCCTCTGGGTGTGAGTTATGAAACTACTTCATATAGCAAAAAAAAAAAAGTTATCTAGCAGCTCCTGTTGAGTTTTTGCTCAGTGCCACTGCAATAGCAAGTCTGGTTCAGAAGCACAAATCAGAGCAGCAGCTTTACCTCAAGCCCACCAACCTGTCTCCCAGAAGATGGGACAGTGACTTTCTTGACCTGGACACACAAAGCGTGTTAAGGTTCAGTTGTCTCATAACAAAACATACAGGAATAGCAGACAAGTGGCCCTTGGCAAAAAACCCTTCGGCCACTAGGCAGGGTGAAAGTATCATCATGAACAGGAGCAATGGCTTTGCACCATGATTTACAATCCTTAATTACCATCTGATTTATGATCATTCAACACATGCAGGTGAGGGAAAATTTTCTCCCTGGTCAGTGCGTGGGGAAGATGCATTTCTGGAAGTTCATAGCAGGACATAGCAACCTCAGAGTGAGATCATTTCAAAGAGGACCAGATTAAGAAAGAATTTCCAGAAATGCAAATCTAGGGCTGACACCAATTCTGCAGTGCTGCAGACCCACTGCCGCCTTAGGTGGGACAAGCCCACACCATCCAGTCACGGTGACCAGCAGCCTTCCAAGGTCTCACTGTGGTCACCTTGCAAGAAGTTCTTCATAAAAAGCAAGAATAATATTCTTGAACTGCAGTTGTAGAGCTTGAGAGCCTCTGCTCCCACTGGACACTGTAAGCAGAGCTCTGCTGCCCACTCTCCTGAGGAATCTATGCTGAGGCTCAGCCACAGAGGGTAAAGTCTATCCATGTCTTAAACAGGGTAATCTCAATGACACCAGGGTAATCTCAGCCCACAAAAGCAGTGGCTGCCCCTGGATCCCTGAAGTATCCCAGGTCAGGCTGGATGGGGCTTGGAGGAACCCAGGACAAGCAGAAGGTGCCCCTGGAGAGGCTTTAAATGCCCTTCCAATTGAAATAATTCTGAGATTCTGCAGCAACCAACCCTCAGTAAGTTAATTTTGGGGATCTCATTTTTCTAGTAGGCAAAAAAAGCCCTTTAGCTGTCCTGGCTTTACTCCAAGCTTTGAGGAGTCGGTAGTAAATTTGGTGTTAAATCCCTTGTACATGTTACAATTACCCTCCATCCACTGAAAGATTATTTCCTGATTAATAAGTATCTGCCTTGTTTGAACATGAAATACTAATTCATCTGCATGGCTGTGGGAAGGAGGGGTAAAAACTGGGCTTTCAACCAAGAGAATCTTCAATTGCTACCACTTGCAGTCAGGATGCAATTTTTCTGTTGCAATAAAAATTGCATTTACTACTTAAAAGACTAATTACCACAGACACTAACTACAGTTTTACTCACAGACTCCAAATCTGAGCCAGTTACCACCAATATGACAGAGAGGTGTCTGTTAGCTAAGAAGAAACCGGCTGGTGACTGGTTTTTCCTTGAAAAATCACCTTTTTAAGGAAATTAGCAGAGAAACTGTGAGTCTATGTGGTTACTAACACACAGTTCCTGGAAGGAAGGAGATTCTCATTGTGTTTGAACAGCCCTGCTGTGGCCACCCGAGGAATCTTCTCAAAGCCTCCACAGCAGATCAGCACCTGGAGTTCCTACTGCAAGTCTAAACCCAATGACATACCAGATTAACTGGAGAATAAAGTGATTTTGGAAAAATCATCCCATCCCATCCCAGTTCTTCTCCACTGGTTTATCTGCAACGTTATCTCTGAAGTAATAATTTAGGTCTTTGGATATTGGGTTTGTCAGGGTTTTTTACACATTTTGGGGAGATCCAGGAATGACCCAGTCCCCAAACCATCCATGGAAGTGCTCTCTAGCATCTGACACTGACAGCAACACTAGGAAAAGTAGCATCAATACCAGTTAAGGTATTCTTACACCCTTCTCTACCAAAAAATAAAAAATCACATCTTTATGATACCATGACTAAAGCTTCGATTCTCTCAGAGAACATTCTACATATTCCAAGTCAATACTAACTATTAAAACTGACAATAAGCAGAAGCTAAGGGGAGCTGAATCCCCCACTGCAATGCTGCCCCTGGCACAGCCCACGCCGAGGTACTCACTCCGTCCGCTCCCGTGGGAATCTGCCCGTTGACGTTGAGGCTCCGGAAAGGGGAGTGGGTGGACAAACGTTTGTCCCACTCACTCGGCCGAGGCTCTGGGACGGACTCCATGAAGTTCTTCTTCAGCTCACTGATGTTGGCGTGGTGCTTCTTTATTTCTTCCTGGGTCTTATCTAGATCCTAGCAGCAAAAGGACAGGATAAGTGAAGGGACACGGAGAGACCTGGGGCTGCCTAAGCTGCGCTTAGCAAAGCTGCGCTTAGCAGAGCTACTGACAACTTCCCAAACGGGGCTCACACTGCAAACACACAAAGGGAGCGTTCCTCTCTCCTCCTCTTTGATTAACTGGGATAAACTGCAACCCCAGAACAGGGTCTCCTCCAGCAGCGGGACATGCCATGGGTTCATCTCAAGCTACAGCAAACCAGGTGACAGCTGAGCTGGAATAGAATGGATTTTCCCCAAACTGGATTTTTTAAAGTTGCCAGACTCTGTTTCTTTGGGTTATTTAATGTAACATCTTTAAATTTTGCGGGTTTGTTTTCTTCACCCTCTGCTAGCCTGAGTATTTCCAGGTATTAATAAAACTGATGATAAAGAAAATGTTTTCTCAATTTTATTTACTCGCTTCATACCATTTTCTCCTTTTTCCTAGCAGAAATTATCTTTGTTTCCAGAATATCCCCATTACCATTTCTTCCCCTCCCTCTCATCCCTCCAGGAGCTATCAAAAGCAGTTTTAGACTTCAGAAACAAAGATGAGATGATTTCTTTTGGAAAAAAAAATCAAACTGAAAATTTATTTTATGCTGGATCAATCAAGAAACTACTGCTAAAAGTTTTCATCTGGAAAATGTCAGATTTTTACTGTGTGATGCCAGTTTACAGCATAAACACACATACTTCAAGGCAAGTTAACTTGTTAAAAATAGTTCTTCCTTGCAAGCAAACCAGAGGCTGTAGAAAAGAAAGTTTTTGCAGCAGGCAGACAACTTTTCAGGATGGGGCCAAAAAGCAGCAAGAAAGGGGGAAATCGAGGTCAGTAAAAGCATCACCAGGAAATTTCACTCTTTTTGTGTTTTTAGGTGTTACTCAGCCCACCAGTTTTAGAAGATGGGACAGCAAATGCATCCTTAAAGGAATGCCTTCCCAAAAATTTCCATTCCTGCAGCTCACCAAGGACACACCACCCTCCCTCCACAGGGCTAAGCCCCAAATGCCTCTTTTAAAATATTTACTTTTTCTGGCACAGTTCTGGGAGGAAAATAACAAATTTTCGCTTCTATCCTACATGAAAGTATAAGGCAAGTGCCTGTTAGGTAGGAAAAAAAAGTAGAAAGGAGTCTGCTGTGGACTCTGGGGTAAATCCCTGCCTGGTCCAAGAACCCTACAGGTGCTCCTGGCTCAGAGAAGAGAGAAGGACCACCATGGCTTTCCAGCACTGCACAGGAGCAGGGCTTGGGAGGGCTGGCAGAGGAGCCAAAGCCACGAGGAGCTATGTGGAGCTGGGTCTGGGAAGCACCTTGAGGAACCAGCTTGCTCAGTCTCACCCTTTCCCTCCTGTTTCACACTTTCTGCAGGAAGCCACTGCATGTGGAGTGTTAAAAGGCTTTCAGTAAAATTACCAGGCAGCTTCAGGAGGGTGAGGTCTGCCAGGAAAATATGGATCTGCCAAGTGCATTGATTAAAAAAATAAAGGGAATAAAGGGGGTGAGCTGCTTGGTCAGCCCTATGGTAGGGGAGGGCTGGAGCACCTGCAACAGAACTGTGGGAAGGGGAGTGGAGACGGAATGGGTTTGGAATCAAGTATTGCACTGGTGGGTAAAAAGAGGTTAGAAGCAATGACCAAGCTCTGTTTGGGGTTGGGGAATTTGAGCTGTTTGAATTGGGTGAAAAAGCAAGAGGCATGGTCTTCAGTGCGCTCCGGCGGCAGCCAAACTCTGCCTATCACGTGCAGACCCTTCACTTGTCACTCAAAACTTGATGTTGTAGCAGTCAAAAAAACCCCCAAAAAACCAAACCAAAAAACAAACCCCAAGAAACCCGCACAGAAGCTGCAAAACTTTGAACATTCTGATGAGAAGGCAGTTAGTACACTCCACTTTCAAGAGATATTACCAGGGAAACCCTATGAGTTGCTGGTGCTGCAAGTTTGAGTAGAAACACGTAACACAGGACAAGAGTATCAGAAGCCACAAAACATCTCCCATAACAGAGTGTATTAAAGAAAATAAAATATATGATTGGCATGGTCTGTTCTGAGACTGAGCTTGGGTGAAAACAAGTGGAAAGGGCTCCGAAATCCAAAGGGAGGAGCTGTAATGTGGAAGGATGAGCCGGGATCACTGAGCCTCTCTATCAGATCCAGAGGGACCTGGCACTGAGGCAGGATGGGGTCCAGGGGTGGTGAGGTGCTGCAAGGCCAAAAAGGGCTGGGAAGAGGATGGAAAAGCTGTAAATACCACTGCAGCATCCAAAAAGATCCCTCGTGCCTGAAGCAACATCGACATTGTGGTGGCCTGGACACCACAGAGGTGAAGATTTCACAGAATCCTGGAATGGTTTGGGTTGGAAGGGAACTTAAAGCCTATCCCTTTCTCCCCCTGCCCTGGGCAGGGACACCTTCCACTCTCCCAGGTGGCTCCAAACTTCATCCAGTCTGGCCTTGGGACACTTCCAGGGATCCAGCAGCAGCCACAGCTGCTCTAGGCAATCTGCCCCAACTTCATCACTAGCTTATCCTGAATTTTGTATTTTCACAGACTGGCTTTTTCACCAGGAAAATAATTTATTTCAAGCACTGAAAAACTGGTCAAGGAGCCCAGCACTACAATCCATGACCCTCTGAGCAGCCAGCAGGTCCCAGAGCAGATCTGAGCACTGCCAATCATGTATTTTGGGGAGGTATGCAGTGCTGAAAGTCAGAAGAGGAAGAAGGAAGAAGGGCTTGCACATTATCATGTTTGTTGTCACCATGCAGAAGCATAATTAGAAAATCAAAATCAAAAGGTCTTTCATGCAAGAGCATGCAAAAACAAGGGCAGCAGCAGAAGAGGAAGAAGTTCAGAGCAGATGCAGAAGGTTTAGCAAATGCAACTCAAAAAAAGCTTCAAGTTCATACAAACCTCCAACATTAAATTGCTATGCCTGATATAAATGTTTTCACCATCTAGCCTCTTTGATCTCTTCTGTGAAAATGAAAGAAAAGGGGAAAACAAAACAAAACAAAACAAAAAGCACAAAAAATTAAAACTTTGGTCTTGTGGGATTGATAAATCGGCAAATTAAAAAGTTAACTCAGCATTGGGAGTGCAGCACTGTGGCAGCATGGGGTGGGAATTCCCACTGGAAATGGGGGTCTGGTTCATGGAGAATGGGAGATGCAATGAGTCCTTTAAAGAGACAGCTCCCAGGGGGCCTTGGCTCTGGCCACAAAGAGACAATTCCTGGTTTTCTGTGGAAGCCTCAAATAGTCACCACACCACATTCCTGAGAGATGCAGGCCCACCTCTGGGTTTGAGGCTGCACAGCCTTGGGGGAATTTTACGAGGTCCCAACGTGCACAGCAACTGCACCTTAACCACTTTCCCATCTTGGATATTTCCCTATTACTTAATCAATACCAAAGAAGCTTTCTCCTGATTTTTGTTTTGCATTTCCTGCAATGCAGGCTAAATTTAGTTTCTAACTAAAATTGTTACAGAGAAGAAATTTCATAAATCAAAGCACATGTGTTTCTTTTGAACATTGAACATGCATAATTTCAGCAATGAGGTTGTCTGTGGGACAAAAAGCTATTAATTTTCCAATCAAGTATTTGATAGTTTAAAGAAAACCAACACCCCAACCCAAAGTCCATGAAGAAATTGGAGCACTGTCTTTTTAAACAGGTTACAGATGCATGAATGATATGGCAAATTTGGCCAGTGAAAGGGTAAAATGGCTAACCTTCCTCATTCTTATCAGCTCTTCCTCTTTTTCTGCAGGCTGCTGCTGTTGCGCAGTGATAAAAAAAAAAAAAAAAAGAGTTGTTGGTTCATTTAACTACGTTGAACCTTGGGGGGAAAAAAAAGTGAGCAACCTAAACTGAATTATTAGCACAAACCTGGGGCTGGGCACCATTCGTGGTGGGGATTGTGACCTCAGTGTGTGTTTTCCTCACCTACATTTAAGAAATAAATTGGTAAAAACATTTCTTGTTAGTAGATTTGTTTTAAGAAACCATTTAGTTTCCAAACACAGCTGCATAAAGTTGGTTTTGAAGTGCTGGGGGAACATGCAAAAACCAACATGCAGCCCTGGGCAGGAGTTAATGACACAGCAGCTCCCCAGCACTTTGTTAGTCAACGGCACGTTAAATAATTCCTCCAGCTTGAGAATTATTTGTATTTGAAACCAGTGCTCTCCAGTGCTTCTGAAGAAGTGCTTCCCACTTGCATTAGGCTAGTCAGGCAATGTTTTCAAATGGCATTTTCAGCTGGATCTCTCAGTGAAAATCCAAACAAAGCAACATGCTCAAATTAACAGAGACCTTCTCAAAACTAGAAATTATTGGTTGTATCGCAGGTGTTACGTTGGAGGAGGTAGTAAGAAGAGGCATAGCTACAAAACCAAGCCTAACATCACAAATTAGGTTCTTTCCTGTCTATAAGTAGAGAGCCAAGATTGTCTTAGCACTCTAAGGGAAGTATTTTAGGGAAACTAGATTACCAAGTACTCTGAAGGCAAAGTATCAGTGGGTGTTAAAAGAAGTGATGCAGCTCCATTGGAGAAACAGTAAATTTAGTACATTCAAATCCACATTTTCCTCCCACATCTATGTTTAAAGGGGAAAAAATCCAATGTTTAGGCATTTAGGAAAAAGCCTGTAATAAATAAAATGTTCTCGTTCTCAGTGTAACATGAGGGAGGGGGAGCAGCTGGACAGTAACAGCAGGGCAGCATCTCTGTGCTCTGATTCCCACCCCACAGTGCCAACCTGAAGTTCCCTTCAGCAGTTTCATTTAAAAATTACTGTTCATGCAGGCCATGGAATTTTTTGAAGCAACCGCCCTTTCTTCACCTCCATCTCCAAACCTTAATTAATAGGAATCTTCCCTGGAGATGCTCACACAAGACCCACTGTGTGATATGTTTAGAATTATATGGCTCCAGCAATGCTGAGAACAGCTAAATTTTGGAGTAATGTGAAAACTGTGTCTCAAGGCAAACACTTCTGCTGCACCACTGCAAGGTTTCAATAATTCAGTAATATCTGCTGAATATTAAGGACACTGTAATATCAGCAATAATTTTGCACATTATTTCAACTTATTAGAACAGCACACGCATATCAACCCCAGCAAAGAACTCAGACATTTGCAGAAAGATCAAATAATGGTTAAAAGTACTGAATTTAAACAATAAACTCCCCAAGGTCTCACCAGTGCCATTTTCAACTTAAGTTTTAGTCCAGTTTTCAGCACTGTATTGCCAGCTCTCCCAGCAAAAGCCTATCAAGGTGAAAAACATTCTGGCGCTGGGCTGCAGAACAGATCCATTATCAGTGATTTCACTGGAATTCCCTCCTGCTGTCATACCAAGAATCAGGGGGCACAGCCTGGCCATGGGGGAGCTCTGAACTCTAGTTCCATGATCACATGCAGCTCTTGCCAGTGCTTTTAACCATCTATCAGCAGTCTGCACTTGATTTGACTACAAACACCAACACCCGACTGCCCTGGAGCTCCTTCTTCCACCGAATGTCACAGCTGGGATTTCCCTGGCACGCAGAGCCCTGTTCGGGACAAACCCCTCATCTTCCAGGACAGAGCTGCTGCTTTGGGGTGACTTTCTTGAGTGATGCTCCAGCTCAGCTCTTCCCAAGAGACTCCGTTCTGACCTACCTTTGAGGCATCCACTGGCTCCTGGGGTTTCTCCAGTGGAAATTCTTCACGTCTCACATCAGGTTTTGCTGTTTCCTTCCCTACTTTAGATGTGGCCATGTCCTTCACGATTGACTTCGCTGGGGCTGGCTCTGCAGGGTGGCTTTGAGCAATGGCTGGGGCTGAGGTAGGCCGGGGACTCCGCTCTGGGGTTATCACAGCCACTGCTGAGGATGGGGGACAGACAGGGACAAGGTTCAGAGCAGGTAACTTCTCAAAGGACTGCACAAAGTCTTTCCAAATTACAGTGATGTCATTTAAAGAGATAGGGAGAAGGAGAAGGAGGATGAAAAAAAAGGGAAAAGAAATAAAGATGTTGAGCAAAGCAGCTTGTGCATTTAGTACAGGAGAGTTGAGATTATTTTCCTTATGGTTTAAAATAAAATCAAATAAAACCCCATACCAGATGGTTTACAGAAAGCAAGCTTGTACTCTGCAGAGAAGCCACACCAGAAAGACAAATCTATTTTTGACATTGTGCCATGAATTTCTGGGTCCTTCACACACAACTGACACGGACTCCATTCCAATGCAACTAGAAAAGACACAGTGTGAGGAGTTCTGTACTCATGGGCATCTCCTCACACAGAAACAGATGGCTTCTGGAAATAAAACATAGGCTTTCACCCCCCACCAAAAAAATAATCAACAAGCGTTGCTCTAGCAAACATCTCAGCAACTTCCCGGTGGGTTTCAAGGCAGGCTGGAGCTGTGTGTCTGAGCTGGATATCTTCAAGGCATCACAGTGGGAAGATACCCAGCACCTCCAGGACAGTGCAGAAATGAACAGCATGCTGCCAAAAATCATTTTTTCAGAGGATGACAGTTGTAAATACTAATACTCTACACAAAATCAACTGCCTACTCCTTTCCTTCAATTCCTGATTTGCCAGGTAGTTGCCCAACCCCAAGGAAATAGTCAAGCCAAAACTGTGTGACAAAGCAAGCCCAAATTAATTTCTTGTGTCCACCTAGGTATATAATAAGCTATTTGGTTCTCCGGATGCTGGTTTTTAGGGATGTTTCACCAAAAAGATACCCTGTCACATAAAAAAATATCTTTGATGTGGTCTCACATTCCCAAAATCACAGTTTGCAGCAGGACTATGCTGTGAATCATATTCCAGCCAACATGACGTCACTCATGTCCAGCCAGTCACTCACAGAAATATTGCTTTTAAAATAAAAACTGTAATTTCAAGTAACTCCTTAGTAAGAATTCCTGTTGTACTGAAAAGGTAACAACATCTCATCTGTGTCTTAATAAAACATAGGGAGAATAAGGTGTCTATGTGGCCAAAATGTACAAAGTGGAGGCAAAAAAAGAATTTTTTTTTTAATTTCTGAATTTCCAGAGATTGGAATGACACTTTCAAGACAAACTCCTGGACACCACATCCTGTTGTGAACAACCTTAAAACCCACCCCACCACTGCCAGCTCCACTCTCTCCCTGCTCCTTGGCACAGCAGTTCATTTCTGTGACCCAGACACTGTGTTATCCTCTTCAAAGGACAATCGGTGCTGTGTCCCAGTGTATTCATGTCACGGAAGCAGTGACAGCTGCTGGGAAGGTTGTACAGAGGTGAGATGGCAGGGATGGCCGGGATGAGGAGGATGCTGGGAGTGCAAAGCTGTCACTGCGGTGGTACCTGACTCCTTCGGCAACGGCTCTAGTTCTCTCACCATCATCATTTTTTCTTCCTCCTCCTCCTCCTCCTCTTCAATTGGGCTTATCTCAATACTGCCAAGATCACGTTTGGCTAAAAAAGTTATGGATGTGTTAAAATGCCACCTTAAAGAGGAAGCAGCAAAGGAAATATTGCCACCAGTAAATCCGCAGGGCCATCTCTCTTGCTGCTCTCCCAGAGTATCAAGACATGCAGGAAAAATAGTTAACAGACACCAAGCTTCTCCTGTGCCATCCAACAATGAGTTCTGGGCTGCCAGAACTATATTTTAGTTACATTTTTGTGATTAACCGCCTTTGACTATTTTGACACATGATTTAAACACAGTAAAAAGCACTGAGATATAAAACATAGGTTGGAACTGGATGATTTTTAAGGTGCCTTGCAACCCAAACCATTCCAGAATTCTATGACTGATCACCATCACCATGGCCATCACCTCACCAACAGTCCCTATTGGGAGCAGAAAAGCCAGGATGAGGGAAAGTGCAGGAGGTGGATGAGAAGGGACAGCTACAGCAGGAGAGCCTTGGATGCTCAGGTCTGACACCAGCTGATGTCCGATCTGCTGCCACACATCCCGTGGAATACAGAATCATGGAATCTGCTGAGGTGGAAAACACCCACAGGGATCATTGAGTCCAATTCCTGGTCCTGCACAGAACATCTCAACAATCCCAACCGGTGCCTGAAAGCATTGTCCAAATGTTCCTGGAGCTCTGGCAGCCTTGGGGCCATGGCCATTCTCCAGTGGTTTTCATAGCAATCAAGGAAACATGTGATGTTCCCAGTTACCTCCCTCTATGGCTTCAAACTCCTCTTCCTCCAACTAATAATCAACTCTACTTTTAATTATGATTAATATGGATCTGTCTGCAGCAGCAATGTTGCTCTGACATTCCTCCCCAACTAGGAAAGTAGCAGCTCCCTAGTGAAGAAATAAAGTGGAATATAGGTGACCTCCAGCAGTCCCAGATCTCATAACCTGATTTACAGGCACAGTATGCCCCTGCAGCTCAGGGGAACAAACCTCACCAGAAGGGAAGTATGGGAGGAGTTTTAAGAGGCCACTGCACACTCATTTCCACACACAGCCAGGGCATGGCACCCCCTCACTGCACCCAGTGAACACCTGAAAAGCAGCACACGGCAAAGCCAGGAGTGATTTTAGTGCCAACAAACATCACCACAACCAGTGTAACCTCTGTCCTACAGCACTGCATCACTTTACCCCAGCAGCATCAGCACAGAAGCCACTGCCACCAAACACCACTGCAGCTGTACCTGACCGCGGCTGCACCAGCTCCACTGACTTTGGCTTGACAACAGGAACCTTAACGACCTCTACCTTCTCCTCCTCCTCTTCCTCCTCTGCAATGGGTTTCATTTCAAAAGGTTCAAGAGTGTGTTTGGCTAGAAAGAGGTTTGCAGGTGTTAATGGGGGTTGGGGACCCACACAAACACACGATGGTCACCACAGCAAGGAGTGAAGAGATCCTTCTCAGCAGACTGGAGCAGCAAGGAGGTTTGCAGGCAGCTTAATAGTCATTTTCCACCATGGAACTGTGTGTCAATCCTTTCAGTGCTGTCAGACCCAACAGTGTATTGGATGAGAGGAGGAAAGAACACAAAAATAAGCTCTATGGGCTCCTTGCCCAGGAAAGGAGACGTGGGACACATTAACAGTTCTTGAGCATGGAACTAGGAAGGGCTCTGCCTGCAAAGTCTGGAGTGAAGTAGGTGCTGGCTGGCAAAATCCAGGAAAAACACATCCAGACAAAAAAGCTATCCAAAACCTAGCAGTTTTAATTAAATACACTTGAGTGATCAACTTCAAATCTACCCTGGTGTCTGAATATAGCACTGGGTTTTCCCCACCAGGAGATGCTGGTGGGAAAAGAGATTAGTGAGGATTCAAGGAATGCCCATGGAGAGGAAGTTTGCCACACTTCATGCAAACTTGATCTAGATAATAGAAAAGCAGTCATGCAGTCAAAAAATTCTGGGTGGTAGGAAGATACCCAAAGCATCTGCACGTGAATTATCTCCAGCCCTAACACACCACAGGTGGTAACTATCCAAGACATGAACTCTGCAAATATTTGCAACACTGCTGCTGTGATACACTTATGAGTATTCAAATATGCTGTTGTACCTAGACACCTCTTAAGGACATTCATATTTATCAACAGTACCTACTCTAAGAGAAATATAAGCTCCACAGAGCAAAATGGGTAGCATTTCTCAAACACCAAAAAAACCCAACCCAAAATGGCAAGGAGGTTCTGGGATGAAGAATTTCAGAAGCTTCGTGACAAGTTTCAAGATCAAAACTTGAAAACCTAAAGTTTTCAAATCCATATATAAAAAACTACCCACATTTAACAAGACAGTTTTCAAGTGCCAGCACATCCTAATCTTTTCCCCACCTCCCCACAGGAACTGCAGTCTAATGAGGTGCAAGGTGGAAATTTAAGGAGTCTTCCAGAGCTGGGCTGTATCTCTTCTCACTGGGAAACTCTTCTTGCAAAGAAATGAAGAGAGAAAGCCACCAGATTTGGTGAAAATTGGAAATTGTCAGGAACAAGCATGTAGAGGATAGGAAAGGCACTGCAGAGAGTTTTAGTCACCACCACAGCTATACCTGGCTTCTCTCGGATCTGATCCGCAGGTTTTGGTTCAGGAACCTCAACCAACACCACCTCCTTCTGCTTCTCTTCCTCTACGGTTCTGAACTCAACCTTTTGAGTCGCACGTTTAGCTGAAGAAACGGGGCACATGTTAACGACCGCCCGCATGGCAAAGGCGCAGATGTCGAGGGGGCAGGAGTGTCCCATTCCCAGGCTGCTCTTCTCCCAGACCTGACATCCAGGTGTAGCACTGCAGCTGCAATTTCTCTACTCATCTGGAGTCATAATGGCATGGTCAACAGGCAACCAGCAGCAGTGGTTCCCTCGCTGCTGTGCACCCTGCCTGAGGAATCTCACATGTGCAGACTGCAGGGAAGCTGGAACATGGCTTTGCTGCCTTATGGAGCTTGAACCATCCCTTCCCTCCAGCTCCACAACATAAAACCCAGGCTCAGGTTGCCATTGAGCCCAGAAGCAGGGACAGCCTGGCTCCTGCTGGCCACGGGGTGCTGAGCAGCCCTGGTCCCCCCAGACTACAGCACAAACCCAGGGATCAAAGCAACACGGTCCCTGCTCCATCAGGCAGGTGTCCGTGGTGCACAGGGATGCTCCTCTTTCCCTGGATCCTCACAGTGCACAGGGATGCTCCTCTTTCCCTGGATCTTAATAGCCTGTGATACAGATCATATGGACCAAACTTAGGCACTCCCTTTTCCATGCCTCACCTCTTCTGCTGCTATCAATTTCTTTTAAAAATCTCAGGGATGAGCCCATCTGACTGACACACTTCAACTCCAACCTGAGCATCACTTTAAGAGACACTGAAAAAGTTTCTATCATGGCAAAAAATCTCCCCTCACGTAAAACTACAGAATTTAAGAAGTCATATTAAACAAAACAAACAGAATGGCTTAATTCCTGATTTTCTAAAGGAAAATGCTTTGAGATCAAATGAAGAAATACCTTTACAAGCAGAACTTAGCCATAATCCTTCAGCACCTACCTAAATTCTTTTCATCAGTCAGATCTGCTGGGACCACCCTTGGTTTGCATTTCTGTATTGGGTCTGGCTGAGATGCAGTTCATTTACCCATAACAGCCCTCACAGCACTGTGATGTTGAGATAAGGATAAACACTGGGAGAGGTAAAGGGCAAAAGTACTGAGCAATGTTAGAGAGCAGAATGATCATGAGGAATTCTTGTTGTAATTGTGGTGAAAGGAAAAGGGGTGGATTAGGTGCAAATTGTCCGCTTTTGTTTTACATTGGGGGAATTTTCCATTCACTGGGAGAGGTAAAGGGCAAAAGTACTGAGCAATGTTAGAGAGCAGAATGATCATGAGGAATTCTTGTTGTAATTGTGGTGAAAGGAAAAGGGGTGGATTAGGTGCAAATTGTCCGCTTTTGTTTTTTAAGTTGGGGGAATTTTCCATTTGGTTGTGCGGTTTTGTTGATGTGAATGGAGGTTGTGTGATGAATCAGAATTTTCTGAGTTGGAAGGGACCCAAAAGGATCATCGAGTCCAACTCAGAATCAGAGAATCACAGAATACCCTGAGTTGGAAGGGTTCCACAAGGATCATAGAGTCTAACTTTCACCATTAAGTGAATGGCCAATATGGGGAACAAACCCATTCCTGTGGTGTTATCAGCACCCTGCTTTAACCAACTGAGCACCAATTCAGTCTCACCACAGGTACATAATTCCTAAACAGGTAAGGGGCAGGAACAAGGTCTTGTACTACAGTGACAACTTAAGCCTGCGTTTTTGTACAGCAGGGAATCCAGGTGTTCCTTAAGGAGTTCTTCAGCATCCTGGCGACTCCAGAAGGGAGACAGAAGATGCAGCAAGGACTGACTCACCTCCATCGAGGCTCCTGGACGCCCTCTTGCTGGCCGTGCGCTCGAACTGGGGCGCGGGTCGGTCGATCAGGGCGCTCGCCTGCCGCGTCTGCGCCTGCGTCCGGCCACTGTAGCGGAATTTGGAGCCCAGTGCCAGGAACCTGCTCTTCGGGATGGCCTCAGTGGAAGTCAGCCTGAAAGACACACACGTTTAAAAATCACATCTCCAAAGCCAGGAAGGGGCATGTGAAGAAGAATTAAACCAGAAGTTAAAAGAGTCTCTTGCATCCACTTGGCCAAGGAAATGCACATACTAATGGTGTTGCACAGCTACATGACCCAAAGATCTCTGTCTTATGGTTCTTACAAAGCAGAACTCACTCGAAAATTTTCTGCAAAATAAACACCTACTGTCCCTGAAACCATTTCTCTCCCATTTTTCCAAAAAGCTAAGGAACAATGGTCATTTTCAATAGTTAAATTCAAGCGCTAAGTTACCCAGGGTGAGGCTACTGTTCAGAAAACCCACCTGAAGAAGGTGTGATGTTCAACACATACTTTCCAGAGCTTCTTTGCTGCCCGGTAACTTGGTAGCTTGAACCCAATTGTACTTTCATACTGTTCTTGCTGTGGAAAGCGTAAGTTATTTAGGTATAGCAGGAAATAAATGTGGTAGGAGCCCAGTCCCCAGCCCACCACCCTGGTCTGCTGTGGCATAAACTGCTGAACTTGCCCCAAAATGTGCAGCAGGACCTCAGGTGAGAGGAAAGAGAGGGCTTGGCCACTAGCCCAGGCATCCCTCAGGATGCACAGGGATTTGCAGAGCAACATGCCGTGGGTTTATCCCCCCTGTCATACTGCCCAGCTGTGGGCTGAGGTCTAACACTGACCTCCCTACAAGGCTGGGTCATGGCAGTCAAAGCAGGAGAAGGAGGAAGAAGAGGAAAGAGGTGGATCCCTACTGCAGCCTCTCTCCCTGATGTAACCAGGCTGCTCCAGGGATTTTCATGAGAGGCAGCACCAATGCATCCATTCCCTGCTTCCTGCACTTAGATGAAAAGCTAAATCTAATTTTTAATTATTTTCTTTGAATGCAAGCAAGACAAAGAGCCATTGTCTTGCTCCATTTCGAAAAAATGAGTTCGTTCTGCCCCAATTTCATCTGTCAACCTCCCGTGCCTTTCCCTGGATGCTGGGAATACCCAGTGATGCCAGGAGGTGGTGCTGGATGACACGTTGTTACACTGTCACCAGCTGGCTTGGAGCTTCAGCTGGGATCAGATACCCTGATGTCAAACGTTCCTGCAGAGAAGAGCCTGACCCCACCCCGCTCCGTTCCAGGGACACACACACTGTGAGGATCCCAAGGAAACAGGATGACAGGAGCCCACAGGAGCCAGTCATACCTCCCCTGGCCGAATCTTTATGAAGAAGCTGCTGCGTTTGTAGGAAATCTTCAGGACTTTGGGCCATGGGAAGCGGTTGATTCTCAGTTTATCTTTGTAAACAAGAAGGCCACTGGAACAGACTCCCAGAGTGATATCCACTCCTTCCAAGTCCTGGGAATGCAGATGAGGATTTAAGCAGTGTCAGGTTTATGAGCTTCATGCCAACAGCTGCCTTCCAAATTATCCCTCTGGTCTTCCCATAAATTCATCTCCCCAGCACCTGGATTCCAACTCTCAGATCCATGGCTACCCTTCCTTTTCTTTCACGCTTTTCCTGACAACCTCCTCCCTCCCCCTGATCTCTCCTGTTCTGCTGGTTGCCCAAAAGGCTCATCAAGAGCCCATCCTACATTTCCTGGAGCACAGAAGCTCATGTGGCAGGGAATACATATTGTATTCTAAGCTACTCAAAGACCTGTCTATATGAGGAGCTTTGGAAAGTTTCCTGAGACATATAAATGATAAGCAACCACAAACAATCACTTCTCTTGCAGGAATGCCTGAGGCATTCCTGTTGTATGTCGGTATTTCCATACTTCCTCTCTTTCCAAAGGAGCTTCCCAAAACAGGTAAACTTGCTCCTGCAAGGGAAGGATAATCAAATTACAAAATCCACCAGTAGGTGCACACACGCTGGCTCACCTTGGCTTGGTGAAGGTCAACTCCATACATAGACAGCTTTTTTGCATTCTCAAGGAATTCCAGGTCTGCTTGGGCTGGAGTCATGGATCTGCAGAAAAAGAAAGGGATCAGTATTCTCAAAACTGTTGCTTTTAAGAGGAGACAGATCAGACTTCATGAAATCCATTTTGAATAGATTTTCTTTTGCTTTCAACATAAAAAAATCTGTGCCCAGATAATGAATTATGAAATCACTCTTACTGCCTAAATTTGTCCTTTGAGACATCCCAATAACACAGCTGCACTTTATTCCTGTGAAGCTGTAAAGGCACTAGAGATGGAAGTGAGGAAGAGCAGTGAGGGGACAAAACTTGATTCAGCAGAAGAAACGCAACTGAGCAAAAGGTGATAGGTCCTATTCCCCACAGACCTCCCCAAACCCAGCTATTGTTCTCCAACCAAACACATGGACAGCTGAAACCACTCAGCAGAGATTCCAACCAGGGAACCAGATGAATGAGAGGTTTTCTGGGAACAGATGGTGCCCTGTCTGCAGGAGGGGCACAGTTTAACAAAGACATCCTGATAATGGAGGCCATTATCAACGTTATTGAAGTGTCCCTGTTAATACATTTCTGGTGTATGAGGTACATTAACAGCTCTGCTGGGAGAGGATTCAGCTGCATACATTTCATTTTCTACTCTCCTTTGATGCCTTCCTTACTGAAGGCTCACACACATCTTGTGTGTGATGTAAATAGAGGTTTGAGCGGTGGGGGACAGGGCAAAGTCCACTGTAAGGACAATCCTGTAGGAAAGCCCCAGGAGCAGTCACCATCCTGATATGTACCTTGTGCTTTGCAAATACAGTAGCAAGAGCTGGAGCACGGTTTAGCAGAGATTTCCCTGGAAATATCCAAAGAACACATGGATGTTACACTTGGGGACATAGTTTAGTGGTGGGCTTGGCAGTGCTGGGTAATGGCTGCACTCAATGGTCTTCAAGGTCTTTTACAACCTCAACAATTCCATGCTTCTATGATTCCCACTGAAAACCCTCTGAAGTTTAATGTTCACAAAATATAGACCAGAAATTAAATGGGGACGTGTTGTTTTCTCCTGCACATGCAGACAGATTAAATATAACTACATCTTATACATTAAAGTCTCCTGGTGAGGGCATGAATAATTCAGCACTGTGATCCACCACTTCTAGCACAGAAAATGGCCTTTGACTCCAAGTCATGAAGCTTGTTAGAGGCCCAGTACTTATTTTCCTTAATTTCCTCTACTCTCAATGTAAATGGAGGGGAATCAATTTAAAATATTGATTTGCAGGCTTGAGTGAGGTGTTGAGTGGTCACAGCCACAGCCCACATCCACCCTTCCCAATGTGCTCCAGTTTTTTGCTCCCATCTGCCTGTCAGAAAGTCTTGTCTCTGCTCCATTTTTCCTTTCTAGGAAGATACATCCAAAATAGGATGAGGACGAGGTTTACCCTTGAATCTGATACCAGAGAGAGTCCCAGGAGTTGTTCAACCCTGCCTTAACCAGACACACCTGAACCTGCCCAGGTCATGGCTGTATTCAGAAACACTTACTGCAGGTTTGTAACTCCCGGCTCACCTGCAATCCTTCCACATTAGGAAATGAATGTTATTCACTAAATGTGAGTAGAAGAATGCCCAAACAGGCTGTAGGTTATAGTGTGTAAACAGAGAAACTAGATCAAATTACAATCCAAAATTACAAAAATCCCAAAGAAATATATTTTAAAAAGGCAAAAGGCAAGGTTAAAACAAGTAAATTTTGCATTTGCAAATGAGCTAAACCCCACTTCCATGGCTAGTCTGTGGGCGAAAAAAAGCACTTGTTACTAAATAATTGCAAGACTTTCCATCTGCTTTCTAAAAATATAATTTCTTCTTCATGCAGGACAAAAGAGTTCCTACTTCTTGAAAGATTTTGTCCAAAGTATTAGATTTTTTGTTAAAAGTTAATGTTCATAGAGTCATCATAAAATCACAGAATGGTCTGGATTGGAAGAGCCCTAAAAGATCATCTTGTTCCATCCCCTGCCATAGGCAAGGACACCTTCCACTGTCCCAGGCTGCTCCAAGCCCCATCCAACATGGCCTTGACCACTTCCAGAGATGGGACATCCACAGGTTTTCTGTATCTCACAGAGGTGGGGAAAACACCAGAAAATCCCTTTATTTCCCTTATTTCGTGTTGCTGTGCAGAAACAAGTCCTCCAGCCATACTGTGCCTTACCTATATGTTTTATGAAGCTCCACAACCTTTTCTTCAAGCTCTTTCGTCTGGTTTGGGGCCAGTTTGAATTCACTGATGTAATCTGGGCCATGGAGATCAGGATCATAGTCTCCCAACTCTGACTGGACCGTGTAGGAACCCAGCAGAGCCAAGGTGGCAAAGGAGCAGGGCAGCCGCCCTGTAAGGATGTCCTGTCTAAGCTGCAGACACAGGTAATACCTGAGGGCAGAAAGGAAAATACTATTCACAGAGAACACAGAGAAATTTATTAACTTGAGGATCAGTCTCTTTTTAAATGCCACTGATGAACATATGACAATGCTTGTTTCCAATTTTTACTCATTCCCAAGGTAAACAGCATGGAGACCTGGGGGCTTCAAGGTCACCTCCACTCTGCAAAGGGAGTAAAGGACACTATGACCAGAAAATCTTGGCTTCAGGTAGGAATTTACTTTTCTATATGAACAGACACATGGCAGAGTTATAAATGACACTGCTTTACACATGGACTCCAGTGGAGTGTGGGAGCATCCTCACATCCACTAAAAGCAAACCAAACCCCCTCCAAATGGTGAAGGCATCTGATCTCCTTCCCAAAGGAGGGAAAATCACCCAAATATGAAACATTTCTACTCCATATCCAGGAGAACACAGCAGTAGGATTCCTGGATAACTCACCTGGTGATGTCCTCTGTTAGCTGGGCAGGATCTGGTGGATAAAACTTGACATTGAAGGTAAAATCCCAGGGGCCCCCTGCAATGACAAGGGAGAGCTTGAGAAAAATAAACACACTGGGACAGCTTTGTGATGATCAGTAGATATAAAAGAGCTGGGAATGGCCAATCTGATCTTCAGAATTTAGCAGATGCAACACTGATTCATTGCTGCTTGCTCTCACAGCTGGCTGCAGCTTAACACCTGTGTAAGTGTAAGATGTGATTTCATTTACAGCAGGTAAAAAAAGCAGGAGAAAAAAAGCAAGGCAGGGAAAATCACCTGGATTAACCACAACTTAAAAATTAAATTAATTGCTAAAAAGCTCAATGACTGATATGTTTTTTAATTGACTGAAAAGGGATTCATGACGACAGATCAGGCATAGACTATAAATCAATGAATTGGTTGGTTGACCAATTGAATGGATTGGTTTACTGCCTAACCCAAACTTCAAAGTTCAAGGAAGGCCGTGCTAAGTCACTCCTGAGCCTAATGCACTGGGATCAGGTGCTCACACACAGCTTAAACTTAGCCCAACACCAGCATCAACCTCTGGATGAAGACAGAAGGCACCAGGACAGGAAGAGCTTTTCAAGTCCAGACCTAATTACTTAAATACACCTTGTTGCAAACCTTGTATAGCACCATTACAGGCATTAACTGAGTCAGAATTCACATAAACACACACAGAATTGGCATGATATGTGGTATGGACAGCCCAGATGACACAGCTGAAGAGGTAACTCTCTCTTTTCCTTGAAAATAATCCCACTTTCCAGTAGAAGCTAGTCCTGAGTGATTTCCATAGTTACATCTCCCCCTGCTGTGACCTTTAACACTAGTTCAAAATAAGATTTATTTCAGAAAGAGAAGATCTACCCCTGCACTTAACTCACTTGGAGGTTTATCCCTATCTCACACAGGGAACAGGGGGAATGGAGCATTCCTGGATTTACTTCTTATGCAATACCATAACTGGGATTAAACACAAGGCACATTGTTTTCATCACACACAGTTCAAAACAAGTGATTCCAAGGTGACAATGAAGAGAGCAGAGGTTACCTAAACCACCACACACAGGTGTCCACACTTTCATATGTACACGCAAAATACCTTCAAGTAAAATCAAGCAATTTGCCATTTAACCATCCCCAGGGGACCAGATTTCACAGCAGGCTGCTATTTATTACATTCCCTGGATGAATTTTACGTATGGAGCAGCTCCTGCCCCTCACCTGCACCCTGCTACTGATTCCAAGAGAAGATGCTAAGACCAGGAGCTTCCCCTACCCCACAGCCTTGCATTGCACCCCTAATCTGCATTTAATGACACATTTTGTTCTCGGCCTCCCACCAAAAGGATCCAAAAAACAGTATTTGCCTTCCAAAAACTTCTGAAGCAGTCAGACTTGCTCCCAAGAGAAAACAAAAGCCTCTAAAACATATTTAATTTTGACACTGCCCTCATCTTGAACTAATTCAGTGCTAGCAGACCTTAAAACACAACTTGGGAGAGCATCTGGTATTTGAGCTGGTATTTCTCAAGTCATTTATCATTCCAGTGATATTTGGACCTCAAAACAGCCTCAGAGTCCATAAAACCTTGTTCCACCATAAAATTCTGCCTGGTGTCTCCCAATCTCCTTTGGGATTTCAGTGGTTCCCACTGACACCCATTTTCCTGTCCCCCAGCAAGGAGCACACCCCCATTTCAGCACTGCATTGACTGGGTGGCTTTGCTTCAGGCAAACACACCTCAAGCTGTTTTGCCAAGGAAATCACATTTTTTTCCTAAATCTAGATTAAGAAGATCCTAAGAAAGCTAGAAAGAATGCACAGACTGCTTGAACTTGTACTGATCCCTGCCAGCCACCCTCACTTGACCTCTCTCCATCCCTGGGCCCCCTGGATGGCTCACCAAAGCCACATTGGGAGAAACCACACCCTCCCCCTGCCCCCCACAAAGATAAATTAATCTACTTACCATGAACCTGCTTTTTTATTTCTTTGGCAGGATCCAGCCACGTCTGTAAGAGAATAAAAACATTCACAGTTTACCAGACAGTCCAGAAACACCACAGAATGCTGAAAATTGCTAAAAATACAGAAAATTTTTAAAAAAAGGACAATATTTGACACAAAGGCAGCCATGGAAACTGAAGAGATCGTGCATTCTTCATTACTTTCACTCCAGGCTGTGGTCTCCATGGGTGTATTTCCAACCATTCACCTACCAGGGACTCATAAGGGAGGCAGAAGTAACAAGAGAAGAAAAACAAAATAAGCAGATTATTTAGGGCTGCAACAACAGAGTAATGGTTATGGCCACAGCCACATCCAGCTACCAGGGGCACTTGTACAACACCTTTTTTATTCTCCAGAACACTTAAAAATAGGAAAAATAGAACAGATACATTAACTTTAAGCACCCTGCCTCCTTACTTACCCTATACAGATCAAAGATCACCAAGACTTTCTATTATTAGCTATAGTTTTCAATGACCTAATTGCTGAAATACAAGTAAAAACACCCAATTCCTGAGTAAGGCTGGAATTTTTTACAGGAGTGTGACATAAACTTCATGTCTTTTAACTATGACTCAAGTTTCTAGTATTATCTCTGCTACAAATTTAGAAATATATTTTTCCCCCTCCTCTGTAATTTGGGGTTTTGTGGGATGGTGGTGCAATTTAAACCTCAAAACACAATTCCTGTTTTTTCCACAGTCTGAGCCTTTCCCTTTGCAGGAGTCAGGCGCTGGCAGTGGGCTAGCAACCCTCCTGGAGAGGTTACATTTAACCACCTCTTCATTTTCACCAGCTCTGAATAGGATTTGGACATCCAGGTCTCCCGAGGTGAAGGAATTAACTCATTGAATCCCCCAAGCTAATCTCTCCTGACCAGAAGGACACATAACTTCATGGCAGGGAAAGAGCAATACTTACATTTAATCTCCTCTTTTTATATGCCTACTCCAACATATAAAAGTGGGGATACAAAATCCATTTGAAAGGAAGATTTGCTGTCTTTTTAGGGCCACAGCTTGGAGCACAGCATCTCCATGGCTGAGCTGGTGCCACAACTGCTCGTTACTGGGGTGAGCCCAGGGTGCAGTCATGCATCCCACCCTGCCTGATCCAGCAGACAATGATGGGAACAGCAATTAACAGCACTTTTATGCCACTGGGTCATGAATCAGTGGGAACAAACCTCCCTTTCAGGGCAAGGAGCTCCTTGCTGCTCCACAGCGCCCAGCTGCTCCAGCCACTGTCACAACCTCCTAATCCCACTGTCACCCTCTGCTATGCCCATGTGGGTAATTACTGGTCCTCAGAGAGTTTATTCCCTAAAATCAAGGTGGAAAATGTCACATACAACCCTTCCCTATCCAGGAATATACACGTGTATCTTCACCTGCTCTACACAGCTGCAGGTGAGGTGCAGGAGTGTCATCATGGTATTTTATGAAAAATCCTTTGCTAGGATTTTTCTCCTAGCTGAGAAGCATCAGAAAATAAATGTAAACAATTAACTATCTGATGAGTGTGGAAAGTGGTCTGGACATTGCTTACCAACAGGTGCATCTTAGACTGGTCCATGTGGATTGTTTTCACTTGATGACCAATCACAGCCACCTATGTCGAGGTTGTGAGCAGTCACAAGCTCTTTGTTATGCATTCCATTCTTGTTCTTTCTAGCCTTCTGATGAATCCTTTTCTCTCTATTCTTTTAGTATAGTTTTACTGTATCATTTCAATATAATATATATAATTATATAATAAACCAGCCTTCTGAAACATGGAGTCAAGATTCTTGTCTCTCCACTCGTCCTGGGAGCACCCCACAAAGCATTCACCACACAGGAGCTCATCCCTGGATCCTATTAACACCATTTCACCTGTGAATCAGTAACGCTGGGGAGGTCTTGCTGAAGTTACAGCAGGAGAGCTTCAGATTTCACAGTACAATGAAACATAACCAGAAAGATTAAAAAAAAATAAATGGTGTTTTCACCCATCAGTGCAAACCAAACCAGCTTGCTCCACACTGGAGCTGAACAACCTACAGACAGTGGCCTCACATGCCCCAGCTTCCAGCCCTGGGACACAGATCTGACAAAACAATCTGTTTTCAGTCCCTGCAGTTAAAAAGCTGTATAACCTCTCAGCCCTTGTTGGTTTGGGGGAGATGGTACATGCTTCTGCTTCCAGAAGAATCAATGCCAAAAGCCTGGGCACAAGAAGAGCAAGTCCGAGGGTCTGGGAAACCACAGAATCATTTAGGAAAGGCCCTCTAAGATCATAAGTCCAAACATTACTCCAGCACTGCCAAGGTCAGCACTACGCAGTGTCTGCAATGCCACATCTATAAGCTTTTTGATCACTTCCAGGGATATTCCACCACTTCCTAGGGTGGCCTGTACCAAGGGCTTGACAGCCCCTTCCAGGAAGGAATTTTTCCTAATATCCAAATGCAGCAGTGAGCTGCCCACAGCACATGCAGAAGAAGCTGAGCTGCCCCAGCTACACTCTTTTTGCTCTTAATTGGATCTAAAAGTACATCTACCCCTCCCTTCGCAAGAACAAACTCTGATAAAAAATAATCCTCTGACATAAAAAATATCCAGGTTACATACATAGAAACACATTTCACATCCAAGAAAATTGGAAGACACCAGAGACTGTAAAACAAAGTAGGAGTTCTGCCTGTCTCAAATAGTGTTATTTTTGGTTGTTATTTTGCCTGTCTATAAAGCAATATGAAGTGTTTAATGACAGACATCTGTCAGTCAGTAACCTGGCCACAGGGGATTGTTGAAGGTGAAGCAGAGGAAGAGTCAGAATACAGACCAACGTGACGGGTCTAAAGGACACAGAATTGGGCCCTTCGTTTCAATTATCTCACTTTTGGCTTTATGAAATAGACCCCTCAAGTAATTGTTGAGTTAAAGGGTAAATCTGAAGGTCTCAAAAGACTGCTTGAGTCAAGTCAAACAAAGACCTTAAATTGAAACCAAGAGTAGGAGCTTTGGTAGAAGGTCACATCTGTTTTTCTGCAGGGCAAAGGCTCAACTCCAAATGCTCTGGATGGCTTCAACCAAACTTTCCCAATGCCAACACCCGTGCCAGGGCAGCCTGACTCCTTCAGCTTTATAACTTAATGACATCATTCTGCAGTAAACTAATATAATGACTTTTCTCAAAGTGAAGACCCAAGTTCACTGAGATTCATTCTATGATTCACATAGCTTCTTGACAAAAATCCACACTCCTGTAGTCATTTATCCACCATTTCTTCCTGTGTCATGACCTGCAATCCATATTTAGGGAGGACACCAAAACGAGTTTGCAGAGGAGCTTTTGCCCCACTTCCTGCCCTGGGGAGATGATGCAGAAAGAGCTGAATCCCCTTGAGATCAGCAGCTGCTTACCCTGGAGGTTGGTGTGTCCCATGTGGCCAAACCAAAGTAGTCTTCTTCCAGCAGATTGAGGTGGTCACAGACTTTTTTAAGTAGATCCTGTCCCTTGGTGTGTTTCTGCAAATAGACAAAGAAATCCTGTAGGACAGGGCTGGGTTTTGCCTGTCTTTGCTCACAGGAGAGGGGAAGAAGGGAATAGGATGAAACCATACTGTGCACTAGCAGTAAGGGGAAAAAAAGGTCCTGAGTAGCTCCAAATCTTACCTCCTGACTGTTTCAGAGCAAGGACTCCTTAGAGGAAAGGGCATAAAAATTCCAGAGGCAACCAGACATAAAAATTCCACGGAGGCAACAAGAACCACAGTGGGTCCTTCTCTTCCCACCAGCTCCATGTCTGAAAATCCCCCAAAGCTGGGCTTTCCAACACAGCTTAACAGACACCAAGGATCTGGACAGTTTTCCCTCCCAAGGTACATCTACAGTGCTGGCATCTCCCAGATTCAGGTGTCAATCAAGAGATTAATCTGCTGCTACCAACCTATTCATTTCAGGGGCAACCTGATCTTTCCCAGGTTCAGAAAAAACCAAAGCCCATGATTTCCATGGCCTTTCCATTGCCCTTCTCTGCCAAAGAAAACCAGCTTCTCCCATCTGCCTCATGTGCCCAAAGCTACTCAGCACACAGCTTCCTACCTCCAGAAATACATTTGAGCATTCTTATTTTTTCTTTTTCTCTTCCCCAAATCCTGCAGAAGTGAACTGGCCAAGGAACAGACACCCTTTTAGTCCAAAAGCATGAAGGAAAACATCCCTGAGGCATAAAACTATGGCAACCAGAAGCAGCTCATTCCATTGGCGGCTTTGCTAGAAGAAAGTGCAGTTCCAGTGACGCAAAATCAGCTTCGCTAATGCCCGCAGCTCTCCTGTCAGCCATCTCTGCATGGCAACTGCTCCAAGACCCCTGCCTGTTTTATTCCTTGGCTTTATTTCAGCCTTTCAGCTGTCAGGTCCTTTGTGCACACATTGTGACTCTATAGGTAACATAATGCATGTGTTAGCCTGGGTACTCCTCAAAGAATTGCACTGATATAGAAATGAAAAAGCTTCCAGGGCTGTCAGTCGGAAAGGATGCCTGAAAACACTAATTCTCCTGGGATAAAGGCATTTGTGCTACTCTTTGTCTACACCTTTGCAATTCCTTCCCAATTAAATCTTAATAAACTTTCAAACTGCCAGAGCAGAATTACACTGTCACTAAAGCCAATGGTGCTTCTCAAGTTGAGAGTCTCACTGACACAGTGGCCCCCCTAACCCTCTGCAGTGTCCATCACGGCACTCTGGACCTACAGAGAGAAATTTTTCATGTCCTGCTCAAGTCAGGCTCTGCCTGACTATCCATGGCTCTCCCTCCAACAGTGTCCATGACAGTATCCAAAAGCATCGCTGCAGCAAACTGAGGCACAAAGCCACAGCAAGCTGTCACTGGGATTTGAAGAAGAGATTCCTTGGGGCTGCACACAGTCTCCCTGGCCAAGGGGAAGGTGATGGGGGCCGTGATGCTCTGAGCTGATCCCAGGCAGTACCAGCAGCACTACCATTACACAAACACTCAGCACTGACCTACTTGCCCAGGATCACCCAAGGTGACTGTTCCCACAAGGAGCCCTGTGCCCACATACCCTCTCTTGGCCCATTTACCAGCAGGATTGAAGGAAAACAAGCTGGTGGAAGTATATTCCAATGGTAAGTACCAGATTATTAATATTCCAGACAAGTATTTTGATACTAAAATAGGGATCTCTGCTCGTTTTTTATTGCCCTGACAGCACCACCTATGAGGGAATATACGAAATAAAGTAGAGACAAAGCTCTCAAATGAAGAGGATTGCAGTGCTCTAAGTCAACATAATTTTAAATTGTTTACTGGAAATATATTCAACTGCAGGCTAAACACAGTGTGTTTTTCTTTACATCAAGGCACCAGGAGCTAAGTGAACCAGCAGCCTGAGAGGCAAAGGTACCTTGGGGAACTAAAAAAGCACAAATCAATTTTATACAACCCATTTTATTCAAAGCCAAAGAGGCAAAAGTTATTTAGACAATTGCAACCTACCCCAAAAACCTAAACTCTAGCCTAGAATACAAATAAGAGAGATCATGTACAGCAAGTAATATAAAGTTTGGGTTTGGGTTTTTTTTTTTTTTAACTTTCCCCCACCTTTATAAAGTAAGGCACCCTGGAATAGTAGAACAATAAAATAAAGATTCCTAGTACCCAGAGGTTTTTACAACACACTAAATAAGTTGTTATAGCTTACAGCAGGCTTGTTCTGCAGTAAAACCTGTCATGTAATTCCCTGGCAGCACATTAGGCCCCTATTAAATCGTGTTTGTGGTGATTTTTCAAGAGAAGCAGAAGGGAGAGAGAAGAGAGGAGAAGCAGAACCAAACCCCCAAAGTACTTACATCCACAGAACACTCAAAAATGGTGTCATCCAGCAAGACGACTTTGCAGTACATGGTTCTGTGTCTTTTCACTGCTTTTTGGGCAGCTTTCAAATCCTTGTCTGCTTTAGTCTCCAGAGACTCTGCCTTCGGTTCTGGCTTGGCACCCTCTTCCTTTGCTTCCCCTTCTTCCCTGTCCTCGAGGTCTCTTCCCAAAGGCTCCTGGTCGTCCCTCCTCTCCTCCTGAGCAGGCTGAAACCCCCAATTTAGAGATGTCAAACAAACAAACAAAGCATCACATGGAACAAGCAATGCAGGGCTGGGATCTCACTCAGAATTCATTATCCTACTTTAACCTGTAACCCAGGATCTGGAGCAGCAACTGGGGTGACCAAGGGAATGGTATTAATTTTTACTCCAAGTACTTTCCAAGTTTTTATTTTGTAAATGATGTAATAAAAAAGAAGTAAGGGTTGATTAGAGAAATCAGGGCAGATTACATCGTGCATTCATGGTGTTAGTGACAGCACCTTCTGGACTGGGAAGGTTTTTTCCCCTCAAGCAGGACCCCCAGTGCTCCCACTGCCACTCTGGCATAGCTGTTCTTCCAGTGCGCTGTCCCTTGGCATGACAAGGGGGAATTGTTTTAAACTGACAGAGGCTAGATGGGATATTGGGAAGAAATTCTTCCAGTGAGGGTGGGGAGGCCCAGGCATAGGTTTCCCAGAGCAGCTGTGGCTGCCTCTGGATCCCTGGAAGGGTCCAAGACCAGGCTGGACAGGGCTTGGAGCACCATGGGATAGTGGAAGGTGTCCCTGCCATGGCAGGGGGTGGGATGACATGGGCTTTAAGGTCCCTTCCAACTCAAACCATTGTGGGATTTTATGGTAGCAGTGGCACTAAAAGGAGGGTCAGGGCTGAGGCTTCATGGCCATTGGAGCTGACCGAGCAGCTCTCTGCCACCAAAAAGGGAAGGCAGCCTGCACACCACCATCCCCTTTGCCTACGGAAGCACTTTGCAAGCCAGTTTAATCCACTTAAATAGCAGAAAGAGATGTAGTTTGGGGACAGGAGAAGGAAGGAAGCTGTATGGTTTTTTTTCCTCTGCCACTTCAGCAGGTTAAACGAGTTCACGGCAGGCTGTGACAATGCTGGAAGGGGCTGAATACAGCAGGAGCAAAGAGCTGCAGTAGAGGAAGAGCAAAACCTTGTCTGTTCAGCCCATCACATCTCATGAAATCACACCCAGGCACAAGTGCACAGAGGTATTTAAAAACTAAATAATGTCAACAAGCTGCTGACTTCTGTTCCAGCAGAACTGGGACAATTGGGAGCAGGGAATCAAAGCTCCTAATGCCCGTTGGTCAGCATTTATCAAACTGCAGCACCTCGCAAATGCTTTCACAGCAGAAATATCTGCCGAGTGTCACAGTTCAGAAAGGCACTGACAGTGATCTAAAATAAGAACTAAAAAAGACACAAATGCGTCGTCTAAAATGAAAGACCCATGAAGAAAGGCTGAGGTGCAAATTCACATGGGCTCAGGACCAGCAAATCAGAGATAAATACAGAAAGAAATCATGCATTAAAAAAAACAGAATGGTTTTGGTTGGAAGGGACCTTAAAGCCCATCTCACCTTCCACTAGACCATGTTGCTCCAAGATCCATGCAGCCTGGCCTTAAACACTTCCAAGAAGAAGTTCCTCTTGAAAATACAATTTCTGGGCTGAAATTGCCTGAAGATCTCCACCTCTTCCCCATCCTGCTAACCCCAACCCTCAGAGGTATAAAACATGAGGAGAGATCATCCCACAGTCTTCACAGGCTCAGAAATTTGGGAAAAGAAAGGAAAAGCTGTTACCTACTACCCTCTCTACAACTTTGTAATTTTAAGGAGGCGGATTTGCAATTATTGCCTAGTGGCAATGCTTGAATTTGTAAAGTATTGCTCCAAAACTGAGCATTTGTGGGTATCTGGAGCCACTGTGAACTTAAGGTAGTGGGTCAGAAATCCACATTTCACCCTGTCTGGCTCCAGCAATACACATGGGTTGGTTGGGATATAAGAAATTCCCAGCTGAGGAGAAGGAATACCCACCTTTTTCCACTTCAGGCTCAAGTAATAGTAGAGCTGCAACTACCCAAGAAGGAAGAGAGGGCACCCAGCACCCACCACCCAAATCAATAACCAGCCACAGCTCAGTGAATGTTCCCTGGGTGTGTCTCTGCCTCAATTTCTACTTTAGATTTTTAAACATTAAATTTTACATGAAAAATTACCCTGGCTGGAAAGAGCAGACATCAGACATGTCCCAGGAGCTGGGTTCAGTGCATGTGCCATGCAGAAAGCCCTGTCTACATGATGCATAAGCAGAAAATATTTATATTTGGCAGGCTCAGCACTAGCCCTGACCAAGCAGATGACCAAGTCCTAAAATGCCGTGCTTGCACTCCTTGAAGTTGAAGAAATCGGTTCCCAAATCAAAATACTCTTGCAAGGTCCACCTTGGGCCACTGACCTGCCCTGATCCTGCTCACACCAAGGATATCCTGATGATCAACCCTGGTTTTGGACTCAATGAATGTGAACCCTCTGTGCTCCGATGTGACACCCCAAGCCTCAGCAGAGCAATGATTCAGCACAGGGCATTTTAAATTATGCTGTGGAGTGTGACCCTAATTCCTGGAACAGGTACTTTGCAGGTCAGATTCAGGGATGCAAGAGTGGGAAGTACACAATGAAACACAGGGAGCTAACAAGAGCCTTTTTGGCGTATCATGATCTTTTCTAGTCAAGCTTACCAGCCTGGGATATGAAGCTGTTATGGTTCTGGCTACAAAGACACATTTTAAAGCAGCAGGGAGCATGTCCCTTGGAATGGGGTGTTTTACCTGTGTTTCTGCACTGCTCAAGGAATGGAGATCCAGTGATGGGTCAGTTTTGAGCTCAGGCTCAGGAGCTGCAATCGGGGCTTTCACCAGGATATCTTCATCAGGGCTGGCTCCTAATCCTGCATCTTTCTGGTCACCTCCCGCCTCTTTAGGAGCATCAGTGTCTTTGTCCTCTTCGGATACCTGAGACTTGGGCCTCCTGAGGAAGGAGGAGAAGAGGCGGGAGAGACCTCGGCCCTCAGAGGTGCGACGTTCTTTCTTGCCCTGCTCCTCGTGCGTGGGGGTATCTCCGTTGGAGGCCTTTGGCTTCTGGGGCTGCCTCTCCGGTGTTGGCTGAGCCCCTTCCTCCAGGGAAGCCTCTTGCTTCTGTGTTTCAGTAGCTCCTTCCTCCTCCTTGGCTTGCTGCTGCTCTGAGTTGTCAGCGTCGGCTGCTGGGCTCTTTTCTGTTGTCATGATGATGCTGTATGAGAGGAGCAAAAGGGTTCAGTCAAGAGGTTTCCAATACCCATGTCTGACTGAGCTATTCAAACCAACCACGAGCACAGACACACCATGTTCACCAGCCACACCACCCTGTAACAGAGCCAGAGTAGAAGGGACCTACAAGGATCATCGAATCCAACTCTGAAGTGAATGGCCTGTAAGGGGATGAAACCCTGGCTGACTCTAGCCTAAGTCAGCAAAAGCAAAGTCATTCCTTTTGCTACAGTTTGCTTTGAAAATAATCTTTAAGGTCCCTTCCAACCTAAATCATTCTAAGATTCTTTGATCTAAAACACACCAAGCCACACTGCTGGGAACAGGACCCATCAGTGTTGAGGAGTCACATTGTTCTGTACCAGACAAATCCAGTGGAGCCCAGCAGACTTTGGGATTCATAGGGTATTTGCACTGCACACTGGAAAAATGTCAAATGAAAAGGTTTCCAAACAACATCTATAATGGAGAGCAGATTTCCTCAGAGCTTGTGCTATTAAGCTGATGCAATGTTTATTTCAACTTTAGCCTAGGCTGTTGACACAAAAAGATGGAAATCACATGAGAAGAATATCTATTTAAGGTATAAAGAGGACCCAAAATAATCATGCTTTAGAGGGGATAGAACTAATCTTTGCGCACCGTATCACATGTATCTGCAGCAATAAATTGCCACTGCTTACACTGAGCAAATAGCATATAATCCAATATGCCTCAATCCCCAGCCCGAGCTCAGTGTATAAACATTTGCTCAAAATACACACTTAAAATTAAGAAACATTTCAAGATGTCATCCTCCTACATATTATTGCATTCATCAACTTTAATTTAACTCATCCTGACTGCTAAAAGAACCAGAGTGCTTGAAGGAGAAAAGCCCTCCCAGCTCTTCAAAGGACTTTCCCCTTGCGTTTAATGCAAACATTTCATATTATTTCTAACACCATGGTAAAATCAGCACAGCATCACAGACCTTCCCTGAATTTGTTTCTGCAGCAACACAAATTTCCTGAGGTTACAGGGTTTGGTTTGGGGTTTTGTTGGGTTTTTTCACTTGGACTCAGCCCCAACAGCGTTGGGGACAAGCTGCAGGGCTCATTTTAGCATGGTCTCCTGAAGAAGCAGAAGACAGAATTACTCTCCACTCACCATCTACCCTCTGTGAGCTGCTCTGGGTATTTCCAAACCCAATGGAGTAGCAGAGCCCACTGAAACAGCAGCTTCCAACCTGCACTGAAGAAACAGACACCCAAGCAGAGAACCTGCATCATGAGCAGCCAGTGGACCAGGGATGCTACATGGTCGAGGGTGCCCAAACCCAGACGTGCCTGCGATCAGTTTGCAGATGGCAGCATACGTGTGACTTGTTCCTGCAGTTCTTACTTCTGCTCCCTCTCCTCCTGCAATCCCTTGCCACCCATTAGCAACCCATGGCTCCTACTGCAGAGAACCCCAGCCACTATGCAGCCAGTTTCTGCTCTCCAAGAACTCCTAGAGATGCCACAAGGCAGTGAAGAGGCCAAGGACTCTGTTCAGCCAAACACCCATCACCCCAAACCCACTATGCCAGCACCCAGGGCAAAGCTCCCAATGCCCCAGCACACTCAGAATGAAAGGGATGTTCTGCAAGCCTGTCCCACCACAATCACACACCAGCAGCCAGCTCCCTCAGGCACCAGCTATTGGAGCAGCCTGCTTTGTTGTTGCTTCCCACTGTGTTTGGTTTGAATAAATAAATTTGTAGGAATCGTTATCAAAACACACAACATTAGACGAGTTGCTCTTCAAACCAAAAAGGCAGAACCAAAGCTTTAGAGATGACGTTAGTGGGGAGGGCACAGCTGAGGAGCAGCTCTTATCGGCTGCAGGAAGCCCCAGGGACAGTCCACAAAGGAACATTTCCTCTGGATGTACTTTTCTCTCTTTAAACACCAACAGCTTGAAACGAGATTTGTTGACTTGTTTACATTTCAAAGCCACAGTCATGGACCTTTCCTGGCGCAGGAAGGTGCGTCTGGCTGGCAATGAGCGAGCAGACTTCTCCTTGTCTTTCCTCCCTTTCCCAACAACCACACTTCAGCTCAGCCCGATCCCCTCAGCAGCGCTGGGGATGCAGAGGAGCCCTCAATAAACACTTCATAGCAGCCAGCACCAATAACTCACTGGGTACAGCAAACATCTTGCTGTGAGACCCGAGTGCACTGCTCCAATGCATGCACTCCTGGCTGACTCCCTCCCTTGGAAGTTTTATGCTCAGAAATTATTTCCCCTACATTCATTATCAAAACCAAAGAGATTCATAAGTAAGTAACATAACTGGGAGGTTGTCCGTGGCAAGGGGGTGCAAGGAGATGATCTTTAAACCTTCCAACCCAAGCCAGTCTGTGATTCTGTGATTATCCATTGAAGAAAAGGGCCTTTCCTGCAAGGAGATGGGTGCCAAATGGCGTTTTGTTTCCAATCCAGCCCACAGCAGAGCAGACACAAAGAGCGAGGTCCCCATTCCATTGCTCTTCAACCCATCCCTTGGAGAAAGCACTGCCCACAGCCAAACCGCAAGCAGGTTTTTATTTAAATTAAATTTTCTTCCCTTGCTATTCCATAAGGCGATTCTGCTGAGCCAGCAGGTGCCTCGGGAGCTCCCTGGATGCTGGAGGAAGATGCTCTGCTACTGTAAGAGCACTCAAGCAGTGCTGATAACCTTCTGCTCTGAACTGTCACATCGTAAATACTTCATTTGGAGGGGCTTTCGTTGGTAGAGGCTGAAGGTTTGATGTCAGACAGCCTGTGAAAGGCAGCCTCTTCACAAGTCTGGAGTGGAGGTGTTAAACACTATGGAAATAAGCAAACTACAACAAAACTCAGATATGAACCCAGAGAGAGATTTCAGAGTAACAATCTCATCACAAAAGAATACAAGTATATATTTATATATAAGGATTTTTAATCTGAAGAACATTCTCCAGATAAGGCAGCTTTGGCAACTGGAAGCAACCTGAAGAGAAAGGTGTTAAATACTTCCACAGCAGAACACAGGCCAGGCACATCTGCACCATGGGTGATCTCCCACTGGCAACATTCCACCTCATCTGAACTGGAGCAGCCTCCAGGGTGAACCTGGACCTCCTCAAGAATGTCAGTGCTTTGGTGATGAAGAGGGAGCTCCACAGATCTTCTCTCAAAAGGCATCCTCAACTCTGAACACCAAACGTCAAAACAAAACAGTGCAGGGGCACCTCCTGAACCTGCTGTATCTGCAAAGACTCTACAGCCCCCCATCCTCACTGCTTATCCTTCTTTCTGGCCAAGGACACAGCCGTAGGGAACACACAATATCTCCCTGGGCTTGGTGTAGTTCATACATACTCATCTCTCTTTCCTGCATCAAAATCCTTGAAACAAAACAGACTGAAAAGGTGCACAAGTGCTCATTGCTCACCATGCTCCTAACATATATGGTTCAATGATAAAATCATGGAATGCTTTGGATTGAAGGGACCTTAAACTCATCTCATTCCAACCCCTTGGCATTGGCAGGGACACCTTACACTAGACCAGGCTGCTCCAAGCCCCATCCACCCTGCACTAATTATCTGGTGAGCAGATGATGGCTAAACTCAGTTTCATCCCTACATAGTTCCATGGGTTCTGCTCTTGCAGACATCATAAGACAACCCCAATCTAAGCCAAACCATCCTCATTTTCCATGCTGCACAGACACACACAGACTTATCTAAAAGATTTTAGAGTAGCTCAACACACTGCAACAGCTCCATGTTGAGAAAGCCTTCAATCCTCAAGAGAACGGTAAATTCCTCCTTTAGGGTGCATGGGCTCTGGAAGGTTCTCATTAAGTGGTGGCACCTGAGTTCCCTGGAAATGACAGTGCTGCTCATTTGGGCTGTTCCATGACAAGTTACAGAGGCTCAATGAAACAGGCAAGTTTAGATAAGTCTGTCACTCTCTCCTACCTGCCAGCCTACTTCAGTCTCTCTTATTTAGGCACCCAGTAAGTTTAGCAACAGTAAACAGAAGCTATGCTGAAGGAAGGAAGGGTTAATTAGAAATCAGGAAGAAATTCCTGCCTGTGAGGCCCTGACACAAGTTGCTCAAAGAAGCTGTGGCTGCCTCTGGACCCCTGGAAGGGTCCAAGGCTAGGCTGGATGGGGCTTGGAGCACTCTGGGACAGTGGAAGGTGTCCCTGCCCATGGCAGGGGTGGGATGACATGGGCTTGAAGGTTCCTTCCAACTCAAACCAGCCTGTGATTCTGTGAAAAATCTAACTTATCCCTGTTTCCAAGCCTGGAAAAATGATTTATGGCTTATGTCATAACTTTATTCCCAGTGGCTTAGTCTTTCAGAGAGAGAAGAAAAGGACTGTCCATGGGGAAGGTTCAGTTCTTGGAAACACAAACTGTCTTGCAGAGATGCCTAACACCAGATAACGGGTGGGACAAACTGTCTTGACCTTGCTACACAGAAATGTGTGGCTTCACGGAACACTGCTGCTCCAGCAAGAGCTGGAGATAATGATAAGACAGAAATTTCTGCTAAAAATAGGCAAAAATCAAATAGTTTCAGCAACAGTGAAACAGGGTTTCTTTAAAATGCGTTCCTTCCTGTTTCATAATGTGTGTGAAAATCACATAATTCACCAGGGAAACTACACAGAATGCTGCTTGAAATAGAGAGCACAGCCTGAAAATTCAGTTTTGTCAAGACCTTGTGCACGTGCAACAAACCTGTGGGTGGGAGAGGAGGAAACTGCAGCTGCCACCAGCACGACTCACTCCACGTGTGTGTTATGTGTCCTACATGTGATTTTTACTACAGTAAAGAAAACATTGGATAGAGCTTAAAGCAACCTCATCTAATGGAAGGTGTTCCTGGCCATGGCAGGGGGGTGGAATGTGATGGACTTTAAGGTCTCTATCAACCCAAACCAGTCTGGGATTCTATGACCATAGCAGAGAGCTGTTTGCTTGGGGGTTTCAAACAAGGTAAGAAATTCAAATGCAATAAAATAAGCCTCTCAACAGAAATTCAAACAACTTTAAAATAATCTAAAGACTCAGAACCTTTCAGAATTTATTTAATACATTTCATTAAAGGAATAATTAGTGCTGACATTTTATAACCCCTCTTACAATTAACATGCCTCATCTTTCTGTGCTGGTACTTTGGATCATGAACATAAAGGATGCAGTCACTCAGCCTGACCTGGAGGGTAACAGGAGACTTCAGCAGCCTTACCGAACAGGGGAAAAATAAACCACCCAACACAACACAGATGGCACATCACAGCTGCCCGGATTTAATTCTCACCAGACCAGCCCTGGTAATCTACTGCATGTCGGCAGCACCATGCCCCTCTCCCATCTCCTGCTATCATACAGCTTTCCTATTTAAATGAGGGCAAAAATAGTAGCTCACCATCTGTTGAAAGCAAATCATTTATGTCAAATTGAAGACTGGGCTTATAAAATGACCTGACTAAATGGAGCAGTGAGTGCATTACAAGCAAAGGAAGCTGCGAGCTCCTCCTCCGTATCCTCAAAAATCCTCCTGGATGGTACAGAATTCCTTACATGGAAATTAATGGGTTTTGCTCATTGGTGAACTGCTGAAATTTAAATGAAAACATGTACCTGTCACTGGGGCCTTGTCTAAAGCAATGGGTTTGGAAAGGCTGCCTGTGTGGGACCTGTCTGGAAAACTCACTTGAACTTGGAAGAGTTGGACCCAGAACAGAAACACAGAGAAGACACATGCACCAGATTGCCAGTAAAATCAAGCTGCTCATAGACTATCCCTCCTCCCACTGCAACGCAGTAGCTGGCTAAGAAGACCAAGGAAACCATCAGTTTAATACAAGTGCTGCTTCCTATTCAGTAGCAAGCAGTAACACTGGGGCTCCCTTCCCCTCTGCAGCAGAGGCCGGAGCAGAAAAAACATGGTTTGATCTCAAACACACAGTGCCTGACAGGGCTGCTTCTCCAGAAACAAGTCTCCAAACCCCCCTGGAGGACACAGTGGCTCAGCCTGGCAGGCTGCAGTCGCTCCAAAACCATCCTTTGCCGAAAGAGCCAGTATCTGCCCGACCTGGCGGAGGGAGGGAGGGATCCATCCAAGCCCATCCCCACCCTACGAGCAGCTCAGCCCCTGTGTGGTGCAGATAACATCCTGGGGCTGCTCCCTCCACCACCCTCTCATGGAAACGGGGAGCACGGGCACCCAGCAGGCGCCAGAAATCTGTGCATAGGAAAGCAGCGGAACAGTGCTTACAAAAGCACCATGAGTGAGCCACTCCATCACAGGGAGGCAATGGCAAGGACAGGCTCCATCCCAGCAGGTCACTCCATCACAGCCACTCCTGACTCCGCACCGAAGGAATACCTGCGGTGGCGATGACAGCACAGCAGACATGACAATGCCACCGCTGTGTGTGACGATGGCTCTCCCTGCAGCAGCATTCCATCTTGTTAAAGCAACAGTTCAACAGAAATAAGCAATAGCTCTCCATCAACTGAACAGGAGGATTTTTCCCATGAATTATTCATAAGGTGGTTTTTTTCCTGACTGAACACAGATGTGTTTACTTACACTGTGCCTCATTTACACTCAAGGTTTAACATAACAGGGCTCATATTGTTTCCTTACAGTTTCCCAAGAACGTGAGTAAAGCACTTTTTATTTTGTTGCTCTCCCTTTGGCTGCTTCCAAACCAAAGCTATAATTAGAAGCCCCAAGGGCCCTGCACGCTCCTTTGATAAAGAGCTGCCTGCTGGATAAATACAACCCCTGCACACAGATACACATACACGCACACAGAGAGGCACCTGCCAGGATGAACCGCTGCTGCACCAAGAGCCAGAAGGATGTTTGATGCTAAAACCTCTTAACAGGCTCCATCACTGACTGTCCCAGTTCACAAACATGGGCTGCTCCTCCCCTGTGTGCCAGGGACATCGCACTTAAGCGCTTCATTTGTTACTTCACGGGTGAATGCAATTTGCATTCATCCAAGTACCTCAAATATATCCACCACACCCTGGTACAACGCCCCAAATTCATTAAAAATAACCATGATCACACAGTTATTTGGATGCTATTAGCACACATGAAATGCGCAATATTTGAACTATCTGAGGGAACCACTTACAGGAAGGGCTGGAAGAACAAGCACTAGACTTGTTCTCTGCCGTGCCTTCATGAAAGCTGGCTGAAAAAACTGGATGAAAGTGTCCTCAACCTCAGCTTTCAGCTGGGGTTACTGCTTCAAAATTGCCATCAAATATCACAGAATCTTAGAATGGCTTGGGTGGGAAGGGACCTGAAAGCCTATCTCGTTACTCCCCCTGCCATGGGCAGAGACAGCTTCCACTATCCCAGAATGCTCCCAGCCACATCCAGCCTGGCCTTGGACATTTCCAGGGATCCAGGGAAAGCCACAGCTTCTCTCGGCAACCTGTGCCAGGGCCTCACCACCCTCCTGGCAAAGAATTTCTTCCCACTATCCCACCTAATCCTGCCCTGAGGTCATTCCTCTTTATTCTCTCACTATCTGCCTGTGTAAAAAAGTCGATCTCCCTCCTTTTTATAAGCCCCTTTAGGCACTGCAAGGGGCTCTAAGGTCTCCCTGGAGCTTTCTCTTCTCAAGGCTGAATATCCACAATTCCCTCAGCTTGTTAAGGACACTTAAGTTAGTCACTACACTATCCTAAGCTGATTTCAAGACCTTTTCTTCTGACAGCAACACTCCAAATATATTTAATGCAGAGAAAACATCATTCTCCCCCACAAGAGCCTGCAGTGAGGGAAACTCCCAGGACATGGTGCCTAATCCAGTGGTGCCTGGGCCTGCCCAGGGGTGCAGCAATGTGGTTTTATGCTGTTTGAATGAGTTTTAAGAAGTTGTCCCAGCTTCAGGCTGAGTTGATTTAGCTGGTTTGCTCTCACATGCTCACTGCTACCATCAAGCAGTGAAATGAGGCCTGCAAGGTAACTAAAATTACCATTACAGTAATTATCAGCCTGAACACTGCACTTTTAAAGATTAATGACCCTTACCTAGGAGTGCAGGAAGGCACTGGCCAGCTGCAGATCATTTACTAAATTCCTCAGTTCTTAGTTTTCTGGCAAGCCCCAGCCCCTTACACCTGCAGAGCAACACAGGGGATGACGAAGCTGGAGACCTCCTCAGCATCCACCAGCATGGAACGAGCCACATACAGCACAGACATGGATGCCAGCTACGGAGACACAACTGGGACAGCAAAAACTCCAAGGAGCCCAAGGGAATGAGTCAGCGAGCAGGGGGGTTGTGAAGCTGCATTTTGCTGCGTGGGTACAAACACCGCAGGTATCAGCACACAGCAGCCTGTGCTGCTCCTGAGCTGGAGGAAGGCTTTGTTTCAGGAAGGCCCATCCTTTTCTGAAGTCTCCTCTTCTTTCAGGGCTCAGCATCGCATGCAATAACACAGAGAAGGAGAAGAAACCCACTCCCACCAAAAACTTCAAGCTGTAAACTCCCAGTATCACAGAAAGAACCCAACCTTCAACAACTTGAAAACTCACAAGATCGGGCAGCTTGGTTTTAGAGCCCACTAAGAGCTAATTGAGGTCCCCCATCAAAAGCAGCAGCAAAAGCCCATTCCAAGCTGACTGCAGCTCCCCAAGGCACATAGCAATGAGGGATGCAAACTGGGATGCTGCTGACCTTGCCTCAAGACTGGGAACAGCAAAGCATCTTCTGTGGGCACTATGCACAGGAGGGAGGTGAGGAGACACCTCCTCCAGAAAGCTGCCCTCTTTTTTTTTTCTCCCTTTTAAAAAAATATTGCAGGTGATGGTTAAACTGTGCACCACTCCCAGGAAAAAACCCCATGGGGACAATCCTACTGCATATATGTAGACTCCTCTCTATGCCCAAGAAGAGCAGGCAAACATCCAAATCCTGGGTGTAACCATGTTCCCAACAGACCAGGTCCACAGGCAACAGGCAGAAAACCAGTCACTCAGCTGGTCCCCCAAACACTCAGAGCCAGGAATCAGAAGCTGTTTGTAAAGCCTCAAGGTACTGATTCCGTTTGACTGGGACAAACTCCAGAGGCACCAGGGACCCAGAAGGATGTTGCCCCAAAGAATGCAGCACCAGAAGAGCACTGCATGTCCCAGGAACATGCTTGGGCACTTCACAACACCTCCATAGGGATGGTTTTCTTCCCAGCTTTCCTGCTCGTGATGCTCAGTGACCACAAAGTCACCCTTGACCCTGGAGTGGCTCCACGAGCCAGGTAGCAAAGGAGAAGATGGTTCCTGGAAAATCACAGTGGGTTTTATAACACCTTCCACACAGAGGATGTTCTTCAGAATCCCTCCAGGGATCCTGCACCACAGGGCAGATGACACCCACTCTGAGTAAAAAAACAGTGGGATATCAGTTGTTGGATTAATTAGACATCCTTGTTGGCAGTCCCCATCCCATAACAAAGTCATTCTCCTCTTAGCAAGGCTAGGGAGAAGCCCTCAGTGAGCACAGCTTCCTAGTATTTCCATTGCACAATGTTCTTCGTCCTCTATTGGCACAATTTGGCCTGCAAAAAGCACCTCATGGATGCCTAGAGGTTCTGCCCTCACACACATCCCACTTCAACACAAGATCCCACAGCACCATCCAGAACAGCCAAAGAGCTGGGGATGGGTACCAAGATAGTAGGAGACACCAGGACACCAAACTAATATGGGGTGACACAACTGTCAGCTTCCCAAGGCTGCACCCCAGCATGTCTGGCAGGGATAAAAATCCTCCCATCCCCACCAGGAACAGGCACCAAACAGAGAGGGAGTGTGAAGCAGCAATTAAGTACCGTCATGTACAGTCAGCAGTCAGTTATGGCATGTAGCAGAGCAGCTAAGTCCTGTCACCTCCCAGAGCTGCTCCTTTCATGAGCACAGGGACTGCAGCAGAACCCCTCTCACCCCCACAAGATTCAGCCTCCAGCTGTTTCCACCAGTCTGTTTTTTCCATCCAGCAGTGGAATCAGGCAGCTTTCGTTTTTAATCCCCTTAATTAGGGGTGTGCAGCAGTCTTCATTCCTTAATTACATTCATTGACACATCTGATGCAACACATTTGCAAACAACCATTTTCACTGAAGGTGGCTTTGAATCAAAATTGCTGTTGAATTCTCACACTGGCTGTGCAGTGTCACCAATGGGGAGAAGACACAACATGGCGTTCTGGATGCTTTAACAAGACACACAGCTTGGAAATGCTATTTTCATTAAACAATCACCTCTTTCTTTGGCAGAGCAGACAAATCACTGGCAGTCTGAGATTTCAGAATGGGAGTGCAGCTCTCAGAAGTTTACAGCAAAAAAGTGACCATTTAAAGCAATCCTCTCCAATACTGACCCATGGGATGGAGGGACAGCCTATTCTGATTATTTTGGTCCATCATCGCTCAGTAGCTCAGTTAAAGGCAGACAATGGGGATGCTCCATTTCAGCTGCTCAGCTGTCAGGAATCCCTTTGATCCTCTGGGACAGCAAACACTCAGTGAGCACTTTATCACCCCCACTTCTGCTGCAGAATGAAAATAACGATGCTGACACCTTCTGCCTGCCCACAGAGCCATAGCAGCATTATCCCACAGGGAGCCTGCACTCACTCCTGCTTTGAATTACTGCCCCAGATCCCATCCTGATGCACTAATGGCTCACCAGGGCACAGCAGCTGAGCTCCAGCCAGCAGCCTGGCCTATAAGCAGCAGGAAACAGTGAACAGGATATTAAACACCACCATGGGGGGAAGGGAGAGCACTGATTTAAAGAATGGGATGAATGATAAGACGATATTGTGAGGGTTTTTTCACCACTGGAGACCCAAGTAAGGATCCATGCTGGTTCCAGCAGCACACTCTGCTCAGCTCCAGCATCAGCCCAGAGTCATTGCAATTATTTGCATGGAGGAAATGTACGCAAACATTGCTTTCTTCAGACTACAGAAAGGAAAAGGAAGTTGTGTTCACCCTCAATACAGCAGGGAGGGGTCAGAAATGCACTTTGCACCCACATTCAGGGGCTGTTTGCTCATATTTTTGGTTGCCGCCCTCCTTTCCGCGCTGGTTGGGTTGGTGTGGGAGGCTGTTGCAGGTTGTGATTTCACTGAACAAACACCAGCACGTTCCACCAGCTCTCAAGAGGTATTTTCTACCTCTTCAATGCCCAACTTTGCCTCCCAGCACACCACAGCAGGATTAGTGCAGAGCATCACACTGGTACTCCTGGATGGCCCTTGTGTTTCTGAACAAAACACCACAGCACCTTCCCCTCCAGCCACGCTTAATCCTGCTGATCTAAACACTGCTCCACCCAGGAGCTCCATGGACAACATGCACTAAAAGGATCTCTCCTACCCTCCTGTCTGGCTGCACCAGACCTGCTCTTTCTTCCACCACCCCTGCTTTTTCTTCCACTACCCCCTGATTCCCTCCAGAACCTTCCCCCCACTTCCAGGGGCTGTCCAGGATCCCCTTCCCCACCAACTCACACTTTTCTCTCCAGTCCTCTCCCTTTTATCCTGTATTACACACCACACAGGGAGAAGTTTAGCACCCCTGAGGCCATTAAAGGGAGCGTGGTTATGAAGTCAGGTGGGCATGTGCATGGGGAAACTGGGACAGCACTTGGAAGCTGTAAACCAGCTTTCTCCACTCCCATCAGTGCCAATGCAACCTGCCATGGCACAGCCAGGACACTGCTCGCCACCAACCAGCTGAGAAGACAACAGTAAACAGTTTCCAACTGTTTTAACATTGCAATATTTTAAAATAAACGAAGAGCCAATAAAGACAAAATATATTCTATAGTAGGGATAAAGCATACGCAGAAAACAGTAGCTGGTTTAATTTTTTCCCTAATAAAATAAATTGTACATGGGGCTAGTGGTGCTTTGTGGATAAGCTACTGGCCTTATATACACAATTTAGCATCCCATTTGTACTTATTTTATGAGTTAGGTCTCAAAATAATCCTTAATTTATGCAAAGTGTGTGCTTGCATGTATACACATAAACCCCCAATAATACAGTGGTGGTAGGAACACCACTTTGGAGGAACACTTTTTTTTTGAGAAGCTTTGCTTATTTTTCCCTTTTTTATATTTAAATCCTTGTTGTGCAATTGCTTCATGCACAGCTGAAGCCGCACTCAGCCTAAGAGTGCTTCATCCAGCTGAAAGCTCCACAAACTCACAGGGACTCAGTGTACCTCAGGTATTTGTCAAGTATCAAAAGCAAGAGCAAATTAAGAATAAACCATATTATTCTCAGTATTTTTGATCCAGAATCAATTGGTCTTGTTCAGTACTGAGGAATAAATGGAGAGCCTCAGCTAAAATTATGCTGCTAAAGGGCTGCGAATCCCACAGTCACAATTCCAGACAAGTGAGCCACTCTTTTCACTGTGCTGCTGACAGCAGGAGCCACACAACAATATTGCTGAAATCCACATTCACGCAACACAAGAGAATAAAATGCCACACAGATCCTCTTTTCTGCAGGCTCTGGTGATACCATTGTTTGGGTTAAAACTGCCATAAGAAGACCCTTCAAACAAGGCCAGGGTGAAAGAGTAGAGAGAGCAAAAAGCATCAGTGAGCTCACCCAGGTGCCCCAGCCAAACCCACTCTTTGGTTCTCCAATAAATATATTCTTAAACCACCTCCTTTGCACTTCCTTCAGGTTCTCTTTCTATACACACAATCTGAAGGTAAATAGTCACCTGTTTGTTCCTCTCTAAGATGAAAACAATGAACATACAAATGAGGACTAAGCAGGTTGAGCTAGCTGGGAGGCAACCTCCTCGCCAGTGTAAGCTGCGAGCAGGGCAATACAGAAAATAAAATAGAGAAATGGGAACCCTTGCAGTGGCAAGAAGTGTAGTTTAAGAGTAAACAGCAAAAACAAGACAGAAACAAATGCAATGAGCTGGTCTCCGGTTAGGACATCGGTGCACAGCTGAGCTCACTCCAGCTCCCCAGCTAAACAAGCTACAAAAACTCTTTAGAAGTGAACTAAAACTCCACAACACGAACATTTCATTCTCTTATTCCTAAGCATGGGAGATGTTTAAAAAGCATCTGCCTTACCGGGCTGTGTCCCCTGTTCAGCACCCAGGGAAGGAGAAGAGAACCTGCCCTGCCCTGCAGGCTTTGGTTCACTGCTTGGCCTTCACAGCGCCTGCGTTGAGCACAGACCTCACTGGCGTCACTGCCATGTGGATTTGCCGTTTCCCAGGCATTTTACCTGCTGACATTACAACTGCAAGCCTGCTTGTTTTATTAAATCGTGCTCCTACTCTTAAGCTACCATCCAATTACTGCTCCCAATTACTCGGCGCTCAAGAGCCGACATTAATTACAGAGTACCCTGCAAACAAGGCTGCTGCCTGCTGAACTGCACAGAGCTGAAGCATCCAAGACCAGTCTCTCCTCTAGGAAAAGAAACAGAGATTCCTGGTCTCAGTGGTGGATTAACAGTCCTGAGCATCAAGAGCAGTTTTGGTGAAACAGACCATGAGCATCACAGCCTCAATGCCCCGATTTCAGCGACCCTTTGGATCCCCCGAGTATCCACAGCAATAAATCTCCATTTTCCCCTATGGGATTCAACAAAACACAGCACCATTCAAGCCTGGGGATGTTAACCCAGAAATCTCCAGGATTAAGGTCACACACCAGCAACAGCAGCCAGTGCTGTATAAATGCCCATGAGTTTTTAAGCACCTTGGCAAAGCACTCAAAAAGAAGGATGAAGAACCCAAACTGTGGGATAAATGCCTGTGTACTGTGGCCCTTCAAGTACAGGTAACTTTATAACAAGAACTGTGCGGTTCAGGCATTAATAACAGACAACTCCCTGTGCAGAGCCCAGGGACACAAGAGTACAGCGTGAGCCTTTGGGAAGAGCACAGAATACCCGTTTACCTTCACACATTGGCCTCTGCAGACAACAGCATAACAAGGTATTTTGCAACTCACACTGCTCAGATTTAATAATCCCCCTAAATTCTGACCTCTTTTTTTACTTTCTAAAAATAGATCTTTATTGCACAATGTACTGATGCAGTGCCACTTGCATGAAAGAGCAATATGCCAGAAGGAAACAGCACTTCACCTTGAATATTTACTTATTTTTAAATTTAATATTAGATTTTTTTTTCTCAAAAATGTGTTACCCTTTGCATGGTGCAGTGCACTTTCAAAGTGTTTCACTAACAGCACTGCAGAACTCAGTCTTGACAACAACAGGGAAGATCAGTGCTAGACATCTAAATACAAGAGGAAAAATAAAGAGGTGAATAACTCTGTGCCTCACTTCTGCTCCCAGACCTTGCCCAGCACAACTTTTAAGAAAAATCCATGTTGTAGCACTGGGGTGGGGAACACCATGGTGGCTTGAACTGCTCACACCAGGGACATGCCTGCCTGGGGACACAGGGAACACGTCCCACATCTGAGATAGCATCACTCAAGTACTGTGGAGCAGCAGAACATGCTTCCATAACCCACAACGTATTTCACATTAAGAGCAGCAATTAAATCAATTAGTGGTCACCCAGCAAGCTGCTACTTTACGGAACTTCATTTTAAGCAGCAAAACCAACTTCCAGCACGGCTTAAATTAGGAAGGTGCCACACAAGCATACACATGCTCATCCCACTGGGAAATCAGGAATGGCTGCATAGGCTTCTGCTGCAGGTGAGTTATACCAAACACTTCATTAGTACCACATGGGTAAATCTCAGATTCCAAATGAAACATACACATCCCCATTTATAGTGATTCAACCCAAAAAAGCCAATCCTCCAACTAAAATGCAAGGGCTACATCCATTTTTCTCCAGAGTAAGAGCACATCACATACATGATCACTGCAAAAGTCAGCAGGGACTGTGCTGGATACCACACTGGCTAATTACTTGTGTGACAAATTACCAACTTCAAAATCAAATATCTGCATAGCTCCAAGCTGAATTTTTTTCCATTTTGCATTTTTTTTCCAATTCACATTTTTTAAAAACTATAATTCACTGCTTGTAGCAGCAAAAACATTTTTTTTTTAAACACAGCAATAAATTTCAAGCCTGTTTCTCAAAGCACATTAAAAAGAGCTCATCACTGCCGATACCAAGAGGTCTGAATCTTTTTGTGTCTGGGAATCAGCTCTTAATTTTAAGTTTTCACAAAGCCTGTTTTCCTGTTTTCAAGAAACTTGCCCCATCCTGAGCTCTAGTGACTCATCCCCAGACATCTCTGACTTGCAGCACCTGAACTGACTGCACCCATGAAACACCTTGTGACCAGGCAAAACCACAGCCCATAAGTGGGAAAGCAGGGCAAGGAGATTAACTCAGAAAAACAGACGAAAACTGCACGTTCCTCAGTCATTGTTTCTTCTGGAGGTGTGGAACTGAGCAACTGCTAGGCTTGGCTGACATAGGAATGTTGAGATGATGGTCAATCTCGTGAAGTGCAGCCAGCTGTGTGTCTGTCCTATTTCTCTAAATCCCAAACGCTCTTGCTCCAATAGCAAAGCTCTGACAATCCTTTACAAGAGTGGCTTGTTCTTTTCTCTCTCCCTTTGCTTTTTGTTTTAAAAAAATGTCTCAAAATATTTTCTAAGAGGATGTTTCTGCTGAAGGGAACTGGGGAAAAACATAAGCAGACACTTGAGGTAGACAGGAACCACCCACTCACAAACCTCCTGTTTCAGAGGTGCACAGCTGCAGATCCAGTTGATGTTCTCTCCCCGCCTCAGTCTAAAAAACTTATTAGAGCCAGTGTTTTAGTGAAAAAACAAACGATCTTCACCAGTCCTATAGTGTTTTTCTAGTGGTGAAGCTGAAGTGCTATGAAAGTTACAATTAATCAAGCCTCAGTTTCAGTGTAACTCATCACTCCTTGGCTTTCTGCCACAGTCAGAAGTTTCAGAAGGTTAACTTGTTTCCAAAACAAGCAGAATCTATCAACAAATTTTCAGCTGATTTTGTAGTTAATACATCAAAAGGACAGAGCTCTTTGTTTCCTTGCATTTGTGTTTTCAAAGGCTAGGCAGGAGGTGGTACCTCTGCAAAGCAAAACCAGGGCTGAGCGCTTTTCGCAGCTGCTCCTACCACAGGAGTGATTTACAATTGTTTGTGCTGAGAAATCATGAGAAATGGTTAACGTACAACCACTTCCCCCAGCAGCATCAGCCCAGCAAACAGAGCCAACCCTGTAACCAGGTTAGCACCTCACTGAGACATCAATGAGCTCCGTGCACACCTTCCAACCTCCTGAACCTGTGTGTGATGGAGCTGCAGGCACAGGGCACTGGCACCTCTCCTTCACCTGTGTCTGCAGAGAACCTTATCACTGGCACAGATGCAACTGTGCATCTACCTCGAAAAAGGAGAAAAAAATTTAATTCCACTGTATTTGCATATGCTGTGTATAGTATAATGTATCTGATTGCCAGCCTTTGCTGTAATTAGCACTGTGCAGGTCAAACCCACCAGTGTAATAGTCAAGCAACACTCATGCTGGAGAGTCCAACTCAATTATAAAAAAAATAAACCTGCAAGAAAAGCATCACAGTGAAATACCAAATTTCTCTGTAATTGCAAGCCGCCTTGCTTTGTGAATTCATCCCTCATGTCCATTATCTGCTCCCATTCCTGCCTCAGGAGGCACACAGGCAAGTAACACTAATAGATTCAGTTTCCCCAAGCACTCCCTCTCGATTCATCATGCAACAGGGACTCTTTTTTAATAAACCACACGTCTGCAAAAGGAATATCACCACACGTCATCATCAGGATAGATGAGGAGAGTCAATCATCATTTCTAAATAAGCCAAGAGCAGTAGCTGCAAAACATGAAGCCACTAACACCATCCATGCCACTGCTGGTTTCCCCACAAGCATACGAGGGTGTTTGCAGGGGGGAGGAAGAGCACCTGAACCAAGAACAGAACTGCTTTCTGCACTGGTGCCCCAAAACTGAGGGAATGGGAGACACCAGCTAGTCAAATCACTTTACTTCGAACAAAACAAAAAAAACTTGCTTCAGTGTGTAAACAGAGGAAAAAAGGTCAATTTTTTGAGACGGACTTGCTTGGACACCTCAAGTCCCTCAGTTCTTTTTATCAAGGCAATGAAGCATCCCAAACCTCACTGAAGACATGGACGGGGAAGGGGTCCTGCACCCAACAGCTGCTCTGACCTCATCAACCAACCCCAGCTTTATTCCACCATTTCCTAGAGGAGGAGCGAAGGAAAGAGCAGAGATGGGTGGGAGCAAGCACACTGATACTGCCACCCATAAACAAAGGAAGTGTTTTTTGAAGGCAGCATCTAGGTAGACCTGATGGAAGTAACAGAAGTTACAACAACAACAACAAACCCCTCCAGAAGTCTGAAGAAACTATAGCACTCACTAGAAGCAGTGCCAGAGGAATTCAGCACATAGCCATTTTCCCCCACTATCACCAGCATACCCTTCCCATGTTGATGCAGTTGCTCTCACTGTAGATAAACCTCACTCTCCAGGGCCATCCTGACAATATTAAACTTCTCAGAAAGCCCTGAAGAATGAAGCCAACTCATGTGTGTGGGTCAGCAAACTTACACATGTCTGCAAGACCCCTTTTCCATTGTGTTTAAAAACCTGCGGGAGCCTGGCTGCACATGAAAATCCATGGAAAGGCAATATATATGTACCCTACATTCCTCCTCTTCCAAAACAGTTTCTCTTGCTAGTTGCTCCCCCTCTTTCAGAAAGCGTAGGGGTCCTTAAATCCTTTTGACTAGGAACACATATGAACAGCTGAAAACTCGCATTTTCTCTGCAACTGAACTCTTCTCCAGGCCCCAAAAGCTTCCAGCCTTTCCTCTAAAAAGGAGAAAAAGTGATGAAAGTTATTCCCGCAGCTGGACCAGACAGCCCACACTGAGTTTATCTAGTTGCTACTTCATGTGCGTATTCACCAAGACTCTCATGAGCTTCTCACCACACACACTCAACTTTCAAGTTGGCAGCTGGAGATAAAAACGCAGCAATATCAGCACTGGCCACCAGCACCAATCCCAGGAGGAATATGGGAGTAGCGCTGGTACTTCCCAGGAGGAAAGATGCAGAGACACCAGGGAAGTGCCTGATACCCATCCGTCCTGGTTTCTCCCTGTTCAAATTGTAATACGTGCTACCAAGGGTCCTAAAAATGCTGTTTTCTTGCATGGAATGTGACCCCTTCCTCCTACAAGCTACAGGGGTCTGCCTTCTGTGCCAGGGTATGTTTGCATGATAAATGGCCTTTTTACTGCCTCTATGCACTTATATGCACTCATGCAGGAGAAAGGGGGATGTTGGTCAGGTAGCTTCTTTTGACTTCAGACCAACAACCACCCCCACAATTTAAACACACAACTTCCATCTTGCCTGTCAATTCACTGCAAACCAATAATTGCAAAACAGGTACTTAGGCCAGAAAACTTTGGCCTAATGCTGGATTTCAAGATTTTTCAGACTAAATGAGCAGCTGAGTTTTCATGGTACATGAAGGACAGGAGGACTCCCTTGTACCAGGAGGATGACAGCTCACCACTGCTCTTCTCCAAGGGGCTGCATCCCTGAAGGGTCCCATTGGCTTGTGTCTGATGTCTATGTCAAAGTGACACTGCAAGGATATGTGTCTTTGCCAACAGGACTAATACACTATGCACACACAGAATCCAGTATTTAAAGGACAGACCAGCAGTTTTTGTTTGGGGATTTAAGAGAGGTTTTTGTCAGTCTGCAAAATGTTACCCTGAGCTGCCTCTGCACTTTGCATTTTCCCATAAAGCCCCAGGGTATCCTGCTCTCCTCTGGCCCTCATGTTAAGAGGGGAAATCAGGAACATACATTTTAGGTGGGATACCAGGAAAAGTTTCTTCCCCCAGAGGGTGGTCAAGTACTGACCAGACTCCCCAGGGAATGGTCAGAGCCTCAAAGCTGCCATAGCTCCAGGAGCGTTGGACAATGGATAACCCTCTCAAGGAGGCACAGGGTAAGATTGTTGGGGTGTCCTGTGCAGGGCCAGGAGTTGGACTTGATGATCCTTGTGGGTCCCTTCCAACTCAGGAGATTCTATGACATTGGTTATAGGGCCCTCTTATCCACTGGTTCAGGAACTGGAAGGCAGCATGCAAGGCAGGGCTGCAGGAGGAAAAATTTTTGCTGGTTACGGCAGCTGAAGCTGGACCTGAAAGATTTTTATCCTTCCATGAACCAGCCCCTGCCCAATGACAAACAATTAAAACTCCCCAGGAATGGTTACCAGCTGCACATTTCTCATTTTCCAAGTGCCTGGCTCAAGGCACTGCAAGCAGCTCACAGAGGCAGAAACCAGGGCTGGAACATAAAACGTTCCATCGAGCTCCATGTCAATGGATAAAACCAAACCACCCTTCAAGCCATCCTGGAGCATCCAGACCATGTCATGAGTGAATTGCAAAGACTAGCTCATGCTTTTGATTCATTTGTACACAGGCATTGCAGATGAATTTGGGTAGGAATTATTAATCCTATCTTTGAAGCAGAGTTTGAATAACAGGGAATAAATACAGCCTGGAGCCCTGGACACAATGGGATGGGACTGTCCCCACTTACACCCTGCTCGCTCTCATATTCAGTGATACACATGTCCTAGGGGTGAAAAGTCCATATGGAATCATGCTCCAAGGCCACATAAGCATGGGAAGGCGAGGAGATGCTGTGGGACCAGCAGCAGCACACACCATCTTCCATGTCCAAGGGTTTGGCTCTGCAATTCTACTCTAAAGCCACGTGAGCAGCTTAGTTATTTACTTAACGAAAAGCTTTTAATTATCTCTCTCACACACACACACACATTCCATGGGGTGGGGAAGGAGTGGAATAATCAGCCTACAACCAGTGACTGGAGGGTTCAAAGGAATTGTGGTTTTCACAGAAGTAGCTAACTAGCCCAATTCTTCCACTGCTTGCAAAGCGTACTCCCATCCCCAGGCTCCAGCCACGGCGTGTTTCGCTGTGGTTACATCTCAGGCTGAGCTGATCCTGTAAGAAGGACTCAATTTTGACAGAGCAAAGGTTCCTCCACAGGTCTGGGCTCCAGGTTTCCTGACGCAGCCAAGAGTTATTCCGTTGTGTGACCCAGTCTGAAAGCCAGGCTGACATCCCATGGCACTTGCCCTCACCAGCAGATGGACTGGGCTGCTCCCCAAAAATACACATGTGGGTGGGAAGCACACAACGCTGTGGCCACAGCCATGCAACCAGGCAGCCATGGAACTCTCCCACTGCCCGCAAGACGAAACACTCCCCTGAGCTTCTCACCTTCCTACATCTTTTAGGCTCTGCATTGAGATCAGGGAGATACAAAATTCTCAGTCTCCTCCAAAAGCACCAGAGTTCAAGTGCTGTAAGACTTTATAAATTATAAATTACAAACCAGTGCTATCAACATTTGCTCTGAGCACAGCAGCTACAGCAAGCTGGCATGGGAATTTGTTTAAAAATCCCAGATCAGAAATGCAGCAGGGTCTGGAGGAGCATGGCGTGGAAGAGTACAATTGCTTGAACACACTCCCCAAACCCACACAATTTCCCTCTCTGTGGAACTGCTTCAATTAAAAAAAGAAAAAGAGAGAGAAAGATTTAGTCCAGCTACACAATCTACATGGACAAATTAAAAGCACTGGCTTTTAATACACAATGTGAACAGCGTTACACAAGTAAAAATTCACATAAACAGAAAACAAGCGTAAACAACTGACTGAACGTAAAGAAACTAATAATATTAATCTGGATTAAGTACAAGCCAGAAACATTCCTACCTAATCCATCCGATGGACAAAGATAAATCCCTGCTATGCTGCATCTACAGCTCTTTGCAATTTAAGAAACCACAATACTGATCAAAACAATAGTAGATAAGGCATACAAAGGGAAATCTTTAAACATTGTTGCCTGCTTAATCTACACAAGATTACAGCAAAAACCAAGCATCAAGAAAGAGTAATCATTGCAAAAGATCCCCAAGCTCAGACTGCAATTTCTACTCCAGATGCAAAGCTTTATATTGAACTTCCCAATACACAACTGCAAGACACACAGCTCCAAGCCTGAACAACCTGAGTATCTGCTATTCCTTAACACTCTAGGAAAACTGCACAGAAGTTAGAGGGAAGCCAACAGATCTGCAGTGGAGCTTAAAAGTACAAAGTAAAGTTTATGATGGGAAATTATTTGCATCCATAGGGCTGCTGCAGGGACCCTCACACACATTAAAGCCCTTAGATTAATCCCAGCTTCCCAGGAATGTAAAAGCAGCTCCAGCAAATTCAGACACTGACCCAGTGTTGGACACAGTATAGCTCAGCCTTACCTCCCCACTGCAGCCCCACCCACACATTCCTCCATCCAAAGAGGGGTGGGAAGCTCCCACCAGGAGCAGGGATCCCTGGCCTGAATAGGTGGGGAGAGCCCAGAGTTTTCCCACCTGGCATGGACACAAGATCTCTAAGCATCACTAATTTCCAGGGCTTTTTCCAAGAAATAGGTGAAATATGGGAGTAAGGAGTTGAAGAAAAATCCACCTGCAGTGACACAGGTATTGTCACAGTTCCCCCAAATGGAGCCTCTCAGCACGTACCCCTTATTTGGAAACACAAGGAAAGATGTCTGAGAAGAAACTCCAAGTCAGATGCTGTGGATACTCAGGAACATCCAAGGATTAAGAGCCTGAGGTTCACCTGCTGACCCCAAAAATCCAGGATTCATTTGAGATGTCAAGCAACTGCTGGTGAAAACCCAGTACAGAGCCACTGCCTTTCACCAGCAACTCTTCTATACACACAACTTTATTCCAGCATGTTGCATGCCACATTCACAACATCATTATCCACCTATCAATGTATCAAAACACATGGAGCATCCCAACATCCCCACAAGCTACTGTGGCAGAGCAACACTTTGATCTCTAACAAATGAATTTGTGGAGGTGGTTGCTCACTAGATAAGCCACATCTTTGCGAGCCTATGTCCCATTCATTCAAATATGTGGTCAACAAGCAGTAAAGGGGGCAGTAGGAGAGACATTGTTTTACCACTTCCCAAAAATCAAATGCTGTCAAATGAAAAACACCATGGATGCTCATGCAGAGCACATAGGCACTTGGCAGGAAAATACTGGAGCCAGGAGCTGTAGGTTTGGAGTATTATTGCCTGAAGCGTTTATAGGCTTTAGGAACATAACAATGTTTGGAAACAGGCCAAGAGGAGTCCTTACTCCTCAGGAGTGCTGCTTTCCCAGGAAATGCTTTGCTTTTTGTGGAATTATTAATTTTAACTTGCAATTATGAGATCAGGTAAAAACCACAGGTAATTCCCATTCTCGTCATCTAAATTGACACAGGAAATAATGTATATGTTTATATTAGGAAAAAAAATCACCCTTCCCTCTGCTTCATAAGGCTCTAATTGAGTTTTCAAGGTAAGGAGCACGCACTATGTTTATCCTGATATTTATCTTCCACAGCAGATTATGTTTGTCCATGGGAATCCTAGAAAATCCGCACCTTCTTTATTAAGGCCATGACAGCAGAGATATGCACTGCCTTTTAAATCCCACCCAATGTTCAAAATTGCCCTAGAAGTGCAACTGAAGATGCAATATTATGTAAAATATAAATATCAAGAGTATCAGCATCACTGACATGTGATGCACAACCCCTACCAGCCACCACAATGCTGCAAGAAAACCTTAAATTCATTAAAAATATTGCTGGACCAGCGATTAAAAAAGAAAAACAACCTACTTTGGATCTCCACAAAGCAAACTTTGAAGCAAAGGGAGCGGATCCTGGGGCAGCAACACAAGAGTTAGCTAACTGTGAAAGGAATTGCAATCCACGGCATCACAGCAATAGCAGCAGCCAGGGCAGAGCCCCTCTGCCTCCCTCATCCAGACCCAGCACATACTCTGCCCCACGAGATCGTACAGGGCTTATTTTTACATACCTCAACTGTGAATAAGAATCAATAATTCAAAGACCATCCCTCCAGATCTACCAAACTAAGGCAGGCAAAATCCAGCGTGTTTGAAAAGCTTTCAAATCCCAAATTGAAAGAGCAAGGAAAGGCAAAAAGGGGTTTGTGGTATTGTTCTAAAATTAGATTTTCATGGAATAGTTTGGATTGGAAGGGACCTATGTTGCTTAATCTTAATTAAATTAACACACTGAACCAGCTTAGCACCTACCCCAGAATCTGGACAATTTCTAAGAAATTTTCTCTTCACCATGCAATCCTTGAATTACCATTTACACAGCCACAGAGGGAAAAGCTGCCAGACCCTGCCCAAAACCAGCTTCCTCAAACCAGTGCAGCAAGGGTGAACAAGTTCCTTTTCCCCAAACAGGGAAGTGAGGACTTGGGACACTTGCAGCTGCAGCACTCAGAGGTGGTTGAGGTGGATTTTAATTCATTCCAGACGTTCTGGAGTAATTTTCATCACAAACGGTGCCTTGCTGGAGATAAGAAATAAAAATATGCCTTGGTGGAAAATCCAGTAAGAGCATCACTTCCCAGCAGGCCAGTGTGTTTTCTTGAGCTAGAATTCAGGGCAAAGCAGGATGCACGGACAGGAAAGAGCTCTTGCCTGACCGATACCAGACCACAGCATCCACATTTGTTCCATGAGTGGGTGAGCAGGCATCGGTCTGTGGAGCGCTAAGCCCTTCCCCGCCATATCTCCTTCGTCCTCCTGCACAATGGACTCCGGGCAGAGCTGGGGATCCCAGCTCGGCCACGGCAGCCCGGGCAACCCCACCCAGAAAAGGAGGACACCCCTGGGCTGCGTGTCCCTATCCTGCTATCCCCATTTCTTGCCTCCTGCAGAATCTGTCTCGGGCTGAGCCTCAGCCTTTTGACTTCCAGCGCTCCGTGTCACACGCAGCCCCACGGAGCGCTGGCACACACTGCCAGCCGCGCACACACACACGGAGCGCGCACAGCTGCACTGGATTCGGCCACTGCAAACACAGATACACTGCGCGCACACACGGGGCAAACACGGACACGCTGCACACACACGCACAGTACGTACATGCATATGGGGCACACTCACCTGGTGTGCAGACACACGGTGCACTCGCTCGCACACGCACTGCAGTGCTCATGCATGCAGCGCTCACACGCAGAGCTCACAGCAGTCACACCACACACCCCCGACACAAACTACACACAGGGCTCTTGTGCAGACCACGCGCGCACACCCCAACACCCCACGCACGCACGCACACCCTTTACACGCACAGGCACACCAACGGCACACGCTCGCTGTGCAGATGCACCTTGCGCAAATGAGCACACGCACCGCACACAGTGCACAACCACACACGCGCACATACACGTGCCCACCCGCACAGAGACCGCGGGCGCGCACCGACCCGCCGTTTGCGGACGCGGACCCGCCGCGCAAAGGCCGCGCACACGCTCCCGCGCCGCGCACACGCTCCCGCGCGCACTTACCCGGCCGCCCCCGCCCGCGGCTCTGCGCCCCCCCGCCCCGCCTCCTCCCCCCACAACACTGTAGTAAGTTCTCATTGGCCGGGGGCGAGGGGCGGGACGCCGGCGCCGCCTCGCCATTGGCTACGGGGAAACCGCGGCCGGCGGCGCGGGCGGGGGAGCGCGCGCCCCCTGCCGGCTCCCCCCATGCCGTCCTGTGGCGCTCCCTCCCGCGGGCGGCCCGAGGGAGCGCCCGGAGCGCCTGCCCGCGCCCGCCACAACGCCACCCCGGCAGCGAGAGGCTGCAACAGCGCGGCTACCGCCCCCTGTGTTCCTGCCACCGCCACGCCCTCCCCCGCTAAGGTGATGGTGGCGGGGGGGCGATAATTTGGCGCCGCACGGCCCCGGTAGGAAGCGGCAGGAAGGGTCCTGCCCGCCGGCAGCGCGGGCAGCAGCGCCGCTCCCCCTCCCTCCGTGACCTCAATTTTAAACACCGCTCGCTGCCTCCCAGAGAAAGTCGTGGCGCAGCTCTGAAGGGAAACCCGGGGTGAAGAAGCAAGGAGGAGTGTATGAAGAAAGGTAGGGGGGGCGTTGGGGTTTTTTAATGCTGTTAGTTTAGTCTTCATTTTTTTAATCATAAGGCCGTTCGTAATCGAACAGGTACTGTCTCAGGCTTGTGGCAAGCCAAAAAAGCGACGACTGAGGTGGCTTGGTCAACAACAAACGCCCCCAGGAGCCCAGCACAGCCCCACCGAGGGGCCCGCCCTGCCCCTGCTCTGGAATCCCGCACCTCCAGCATGGACTGGATTTTCCTCGCTTATAGCCAAATTGGAATCTGTTATTTTTGTCAAACAGAGCTGTCCAGCTCTCCCTGCTTTGTACATCAGAGCAAAACACGCTGCCCAGAGCCTCTTAAGCACTTCCAAAGGTTCCAGCAAAGATGCTGCCAACCTGCCCAGCTCAGGAACCAACCCCCTCACATATTTGCACAATTCCAAAATACGCCTGGCACTAAGGCATCTTCGACTGTCTCCCATAGAGAATTAAGGTCTCAGGCACATTATTCTGCTTGGATTACGAGCAACTGCCCTGCCTCTTCACCAACAGATAATAACCCAAGGCTGATGCACACTCTGGCTGGGATGGCTCCATCACTGGTACTGACCTAGCAAGGGCCACTCACACACTGAGGGCATTTGTACTATATGAATCTAAAAATACCCAGATTTTTGGAAAAAAATTAACATGCTTCTCACAGCTATTTACCCCTTCTCCTTTATGTGTCTATGACAGTCAGCTCTGCCAAGAACAGAGCAGCTCCCCTGTGTCTCAGTGTTGAGACCACTTGCAAAAAGCTCCTTAATGAGAGGGAAGACAGATATTTTTTGCTTTAAATCTGAACTACTTGGTGGTTTCCTTGGACTTAGATGAGCACATCTGATTTAAAAAAAGTGGGGAAAGGTCTGGCGGCTCTAAGTCACTGCTCCTACATTAGGGAACAGGTAGCTCCTTTGAAACATGCCCTGAAGCTCTGACTTTAGACCCCAGTGCAATAAATTAGCACATTTTAATAGCCCAGGCAGTGCATGGAGGAGCATCAGATGTTCAGTGCTGACCCATCCCACAACTGCTGCCTTTGCTACTGCTCACCCATGGGTGGGCTTAAAACACTGCCAGAAGAGAAATACCAGTCCAAAGGGCTTTGAGGAGAAAACCATGGAGCAAAGAAACCACGAGTTTTTGTTGGCAACAGCTTCTTGCAACTAAGAAAAACAAGCAAACAAACCCACACTGCTTCATTGTACACTACCCACAGCAAATTATGTGGAGGAGAGACCAGGGCAACAAAAACTTTGCATCAAAGTGGTGATTTAACACCACACAGCACATCATCCACTACGCTCAGATCACCAGATGATCCCCAACTCCATCTGCCAGCAGCTGAGAACACAGAGCAGCAGCTCCTGCGTTTTGTATTCCCAGGTGAAGCATTTATCCACAGGGAGCACTAGTGCAAGCTGCCAACGCGCTTGCGTACGAGGGCAATGGATGCTGTCACCTCTTCAGCCCCCAAACAAATGGCTGAGAGCTTCATTGGCTGAAAAGCTAAAGGAAGAGACACTAAAAAGTTAAATTATCAAATACAAAAGGAGACACTTGGTCTATGCCAAGAGAGCCTGAAAAATATTCTTCTGGGGCAAGGGGATCTAAGCCTACATAAAGCAATTTTTTATAAGGAGCAGAAAATATGTGAAAAAAGGGAGAAAAAGAAACCCAAAACCACTGTTTACATGAAAATAAACCCATCACCACCACACTTCTGCTGGAAGTCACTGGCTTAGCTTCTAACTTTTTCCTTCCTACACAGCCCCAAACTGACCTCTGAAATCCCATAGAAAGCAATGGAAATTTCTTAAATTCTTCACTATAAGAACAGTTTGCCCTGTGCCAAGCCTGGATTGCAACTATTTAAAGAACTCTCCCAGTTACAGCTGGGTAAAGTCACTTTATAGGAGTCATTTAGAGACTAAGAATTATTTTATTAAGTCAGGATTTCTTGGTATTTGCCTGCTGGATATAGGAATAAGGACAGGAATTATATTCATTTTAGGCATGCATTTGGGGTCACTAAAGCAGAGGCTGTTCCTCACAAGGTGAAAGGCCACTGGGAGTGCTCAGATCCTGATGGGTTCAGTCAGTGCAAACCAACTGGATCACGGAGGACAACGCCAAACCCTGCCCTCTGCCTGGGTAATGTGCAGGCACTCGCAAGCAGCTGAGTAGAACACACTGCAGCATCCTAGGAGCATCCAGACAGCAGATTAAATCTAGCTCAAGTTCTTCACAGAACAGATCTTTGTAAGGTGATCGAGCACTCTGTAGGCCCCACAAGATACACTCCTGGTAGGATTTGTTGCAAAACAGGGCTCCCAGTTTACACCAGTGCTGGAGAACACTGCCCAGAGCATTACTGGCACAACAATAAAAGGCACAGAGCTCTCCTTTATGCCCTGAGGAACTTCTCCAGTGAGGAATTCCCAGTCTAAACAAAGCAATTGTGCATTACACTGGTGCTGTGCTCCCTTCCCCAAAGCAAACAGGACTTAAAGTGAAGAGAAATACTTGAGATTACACCAAGTTCTAGGAAAAGAAAAAAAAATTAGGCAGGTCAGATGAATCCTTCATCTATCCTGCTCTAAATGAGCTGTATTACACACACATATGTGAACATCCAACAGGCACGCTCCGTTTCCCTTTCTCATACTCACACTCACACACTTTGCAAACAAGCGACAGTCTCCATTGCAGCAGCAGCCATTTCACAAGAGCAAACAAGGTGGGAGGAGAGCAGGTGGCTCCGTTTTGCCAGTTCCTGGCCCTCTGCCCTTGGCTCCTCTTCCAGCTTTACTGTCACCATCAGCAGTGCTGATTTGGCCATGAGTAGAAGACAAGAATGAGGAGGAAAGGGAACCTCCTTTTGACTTTTCAAGCTTTGTCTTCCTGTAAAATGGTGATCTAGAATTAAGATATTGCAGGTAAATTATTCACCTGGAAGGAAAGAATGCTTCAACTAACACTGCATTTCTCCCCTTCCCACCCCCACCCCTCTCTCCAGCACAGAAGTCACTGCTGAAAAAGCCTCTGACAGGCTGAACTGCAAAATCAAGGAATTTTCACTAAGGTCTAGAACATTTGTACTGCTTTGCAACTCACAGTGTGCAGAGTGAAGGCAACCTGAAACACTCATCTGGCTCTGTATCAAGTATTTAACCAAAGATTAAATCTAGTCCAGCCCATCATAACACTCTCCAAAACCAACCATTCATTCATTGCTGAGACAGTTATTAAAGGACCAAGAAGGACCCTCCGTAGCTAAAAAGCCTGAGTGATTTAGGCATTGGAATCACACTTGGCATCAGGGCAGTTCACCTCCAATTTTGCTAAATCCAATCTGCTTCTGCCATCATTTTCTTTGTGGTTTCCTTCCGGAGAATTTTCTTTTGTTGGCTGTAATTTGTAGCCTTTAAAAGCTGCTGTTGCTAAACTACAACCATGTGTTCTCTCATGGGCAGAAGAATCCCATTTTTTAGCCATTAGATCTTTTTGGTACCGGACTGGCTCACATGGATCCCTTTTGGGCAGATGGGGAAAGCAGAGGCAGTGGCTGGGAACTAAGTCTGTACACCCAGGAATTCCCATCCCACCTGCAATCTGGTTAATTGACACAAAAAGCTCCCGTCATGAGCTTCATTGATTTGCATGAAGCTGATGTTCATTTGAGTCAGTGTCTTGAAGCACAGCAGACAAACTCCAAGTAGCAAGAGGAATAAAACAGAAGAGGAGTTTCCGTTCTCTCCAGGCTATGTGCCAGTGCAGGGAAGAACAGCTCCTGGAGAGTCAGCTTTGTTTAGACTCAGGGCTTAGAGTCAGCATGTAAAGCACATTTCTGCCAAGATGCACCATTAAAGATTAGAGGAGGTCAGCTGCAGCCTTGCAGGATTGAGTGTTCATATGGTGAATGTTTCTACATTGACAGAGAAATACTTTTCCTCTCAAGTATGAGCAGGAAGTATTAAACACGCAAGTGGCTGCACTGAAAGGATCTATAAAGAGCTTAACAAATCCTGGAGAACAGATTACAGGTGATGCTGTGAATTTAAGCAGTGCAGGCTCAGGAAAAGGCAGAGTCAGTGTGGCATGAGCCTGAGCTCCAGAAACAACCTAAGAAACTGACTGAACCGTGGAAAGAACCATCACAGGAGTCTCAGACTGTCCCACAGCACATCATCTCCATCACCTCGAGAGCTCACCCTCCTTCCAAGCATTTACTAGGATTTCATTTCTCAGCAGTCGCAGTAAAAAACCTAAAACCAGAGGAGTGTGCTTACAGATGGCACTTGACTCCCTACTCCTCTTTCAGGAATGCTGCTGGAAACTCCTATGTTTGGCCAGCAGGAAGAAATTCAAGCCCTTGTGTCAGCCTCCTAAGCCAAGCTGGACCAGCCAGCCACGCTAGAGAGGCAGCTGTCCCTTCAGCGGGGGACAAGCTCAGCTATGCAGCCTTTCTTGAAATGCACCCAAAAATAACAGTGAGTGCCACCTAGAGACCAGAGCTCCATCCGGGAGGCAGCCAAGCTGCACTACAAACAAAAGATGTCAGGGGCTGATTTACTCCTTGCATGGATGAGGTGTCAAACTGTAGCCAAGAGAGGCTCTGGCTTCTTTAAATAACACCAGGTATGTGTGTTTTCAACTGCAGCTTCTCCCCAGAAAGGCACCAATTCAGTGAAGGAGATTAAACTCCATATTATTATGCTCTTATTGAGCAAAGAGCACCCCTTAGCTTCAAAATGCTTAGAGCTCTTTGTTATGGGGAAGGACAGTTCTAAGATCAGGGTTTGTTTAGGACTATTTAACTTTACCGAGCGGTAAGTTTGAGGCAGATACCTGGCAGAGAGTGTTCGAGTCTGCACTAACATATCCCATGTAATCCAAAGGCCAGGCAACAAATTCACACAAGCCATGAACCCAGCTCTAGTCAACAGACAGCAACTGGTGATTGAGGGCTAGACCTGTGCTTCAGTGAGGGACACCTGGCAAAACCTAACATTTATTTAAATTAAACTTTAGCTGTGGAGAACAAATACAACTTCTAACTATTATTTCTTCCACAAATAAGAGCCAAAACTCTGCACCACCTTGGTCAGCACTGCATCCCCTGCCTGACACGTCCTTGGACCTCACAGGGTTTGTCCTGAGCTACTAAACTGGATCAGTCTTGTCACTTTGAGTCCTGCCTATGGATGTTCCCAGAACCTGATAGAGCACAGCCAAAGTCTGCCCAGAAGCATTTCTGCAGGTGCACAATGATTAATTGGTGCACATTTCCATATCACAAATTAAAAAGACCTCAGCTTGCTTGAAATGCAGTATATTAACCTCTGAAACCGGCAGTCATGGATACCAGCTTCAAAAAGATGAATATCAATAAGATAGAATCCCAGAGGATAGCATCCCACTGCTGCCAGATTTTCTGGAATAAATAAGGCGTTTTGAGGCTTTTTTAAGGTAGTAACTTTACATGCTTATTTTATTAAGAGAACCCAAAGTGGTTCATATTAACAGACAGAAGCCAAGAAATTCAGGAGGGTGAGGGGGATAAGGTTGCCGACGAAAGCAGTGGGCATGGAGGGAGAGACAGGGAGCTGAGGGCAGGAAGCATACTGCCATCGTCACAGTTAACTGCCAAGAGTCTGAAAAGGTTTGTTACTCAAATAAATAACTCTTGTTAGTTCAGGGTGTTCTGCAGGTCCATTGAGGCTGCACAGTAACAGTGCACACAGTAAATCTCTGGAGCAGGAGATGCAGCAGCAGCTTGGAGACACCAATCTCACCCTGCACTCACTGCAGGCTGTATCAGAAAAGCTAATAATCATTAAGCTGCCATCTTTTATTTCTAATTATTTGTCTCCACAGCAGGGTTTCTCCAACCATCAAGCAAAAGGGAAGCAAGTCTCAAAGGCGTAACTGTTTTGAAGTGGGCTCACAGCTGCCACAGCATGAATGCCTCTCCAAGAACAGTAGCAACTGCTCTGCATGGCCCACAGAGCTGGGAGGGAAAGCATCTCTGTTTAGGCTGGTTTTCAATGTCGGTTTTTAGGTCAACCAAAACAGCTTTTCTTATGCAACAGAAAGCTCACTTGTTTTGGAGTTTTTGCTTTCATTTAATTAGATGGTAATTCAGAGGGCAGCACTGCTATTCTAAACACCACAATGAGAACTGTTTTCACTGCTTTACTAAGCAACAAAGTGAAAACACTGAGCTAAGCTGGCTCTAGAACTTGACACCATATTAGAGACCACGGTCTCTGACAAGTGGAAGAGATACGTTGCTGCCACATTTCCACAGAATCACAGAATCATTTAGGTCAGAAAAGCCCTTCAAGATCAAAGAGGCTAACCATTAACCCACCACTGTCAAGCCCACCACTAACCCATGCCCCTAAATGCCACATCTACATGGATTTTAAACCCCTCCAGGGATGGAGACTCCATCATTGCCCTGGGCAGCCTGTGCCAGTGCTTGATGACCTTTTCCATGAAGTTTTTCCCTAATATCCAACTTAAACCTACCCTGGCACAGCTTGAGTTCATTTCCTCTCATCCTGTCCCTTGTTCCCTGACCGATCCTTTTCAGGCTGCCCCCTTCTGTCAAGGAGTTGTGGAGAGACAGATCCTCCCCAAGCCTCCTTTTCTCCAGGGTGAGCTGCCCCAGCTCCTCCAGTTGCTCCTGCTGCACCAGCCCCTTTTCCAGCTCTCTTCCTTTCCCTGGACACGCTCCAGCCCCTCAATGTCTTTCTTGTTGTGAGGGGCCTAAAACTGACCCCAGGATGCAAGGTTTGGCCTCACCAGTGACCAGTACAGGGGATTGTCCTAGTCCTGCTGGCCACAGTAGCGTTCGTACAGGCCACGTGTCACTTGCCTTCTTGCCCACCTGGGCTCATGTTCAGGCACTGTCAACCAACAGGAGAGGTTAAAGAAGAAAATCTCACTAAAGGTGCTGGAAACCTCATTTGTTCTTCCCCTTTGGGCTATGTGTAAACAAGAACTAAGGGGAGACCCAAATTCACAACACAACAAGCTACTTAACGGCTCTGCAGTGCAGTGCCCTTCTCCAGGTCACCCATGAATTCTGGGATAGAAAGAAACAACATGTATAGATAGATAACAGCACGTAGCTTCCAGCATCACCAGTGCCACCGTATGGAAAAACAGAGCCCAAACACAGCCCATGAACGGACACTGCACTTACCACCACAGCCACAGTTCTGAACAATTTTTCAGTAGTGACCTCACCTTGGATTTCCTGACAGGCTTTAAATAATGGCAACATATGTGAGTCTCAGCTTGAAGGTCAAGAGCAAAACCCCCAACAGAGGAGGCTCCTCTAGCATTTTCAGCATTTTCCTTCATGGTTTCTGCCCCACAGCTACTCCCAGCTTCTCTCCATGGAAGCTGCTGGTGTGTTACTTTGTCCAACACTTACCAGGTCAGGAGAGGAGATTATATTACTAAATTTATATTTAATATAAATATATTACTAAGACTCCTGTGCATTTTATGTTTGCCTATGAGATAAGCTAGGCTTAAAGATGGAGAGGCAATCTGAGCCTGATGTCTTCTCTGCTGAGTGAAGGTCAGGGCTGTCCCTGAGCCAGTGTTACTGTACCACACCCCCTTTATCTTCACTATCCCTAACAAGGTACCACATGGCTTTCTTGTTTGCTGACAAAGATTGATACCAATTATTCAGCAAGCAGCAAATTTCATCTCATATCAGGATCAAAATCTCCACAGCTTGTAACAAGCACGGCCACCAAAATGCAATTCTCTCCCCTCTGTGCAATACATGCAAGAAAACAGACAAAAGTAACATGGAGACTGCTCTGGGGAGAGCAAACCGGGGATGGTCCAGGTTATCAGTGTTTCCCAAGGGAGAAATTCATCCTCGACCAGAGACTTGTCATAGAGAGATAGCCAGATGGGTGACTGTCCTGAGGGTCTGCTCAAGCACTGAGCCAAAGAGTTGCTCCAGGTTACCCTGGCACAGCTGCAGCTGCTGTGCTGGTACAGCTTTGCCTCTCACTAACCCATTCCAACTATCATGCAAGTGAGCACTTGTATCTTGCTCCATATCCAAGCCCACAGCAGCTTCCAGCTGTACCTTCCACGCGGAGGAGTTTTATTCTGCATTCAAATGGCTGCTGGGTGTTTGGTGGGGTTGGAGCTCAGCACCTCTGACCAAGGTAGATTTTCTAGTTAATTAAAAATCCTGCTTTTGGAGATTTGGTAGCAAAGCTCATTCAGATCAGGAGGCAGCTGTTCATCTTCCAAATATAGTGCTCACTTCTGAGTAAGAACAACAGGTTTACGCTTGGATTTGATTCATCTCTCCTGCCCTGCCATGAGGCATTGTATAATGATGTCAAGTTTAATAAAGCAATCTGTTCCCAGCACCTTCCTCTGCTTTCCCTTCACGTCTTTCATCAATGACTGGCAGCACGTGAAATACTCAGGCACAGAGCAGAGCTGCTCTAAATGTGCTCAGCCCTTTCCCTTACTAGGAGAGGAGAGGGTGTTACTGGGGAAGAGGAGTGACGGAGAGGGGAAGGCTTAGCAGGAGGATAGTTTGAATTTAAAAAAAGAAAAAAAGTAAATTTGAACTTACTGAAGTTTCCAGAGAACACAACTTCGATGCAAAGGCACCACTGCACCCAAAGAAAAAGCATCACCAAGCAGATCCCTTCCTTCCCTCCATCCTGAGCACACACACCTTGTCCTCAGAGGCTCTAATACACAAACACTACCTCACAGCCAAGTTCATGGCAGGCACCAAACCTCTGCAGGGAAACCATCAGAATCCACTCCACCTGGGCAATTTTTTCCCCCATGCAAAGCAGGTGCTCCATGAACACAAACTGAAATCCTCAGTGCCTGATGCTCTTCTCCAAGCTCGACACACATTTCCCCTCCTCTCCTGCCAGAAGGGCCTCAGCCTCCTCTCCATGCCCTGCAAAGCCCCGAACACCCCTGGTTTGCAAAGGGCAAGGTGGTCCAGTGCCATCAGAGAGCCCCTTTCACAACCACAGTGCTGACTTGTCACCAACAGATGTAAGGAGACATCCTGGGAAGAACAGGAAGCATTGCTTTCCCTTCGCAAAAATATTTTCCCTTCCATTTACTCACTTGCTGGCAGTTAAATGTGTTTTTATCCCCAGGTCAGTGCTCCACAGCCTAGGCTGGCAGGAAAAACTACTACTGAGGGCTTCTTCATATTATAAAATACAGCAATTTCCAGGCCAACTAAGTGCATTTCAATATCCAAAATCTTGACACACACAAAAAATCATGTTGTTTGACAACAACCAATGCTTCAGAGTTTAAGACAGAATAAACAGGTCGGTTCATTATTTAAATAGGTCCGATCACTAAGTCAAAGCAACTTGTTTCAACTATTTCTGCCCACTGATCTAACAAAGCAGGTACTTACCGAGAGATGAGGGAGCCAGGCCAACCACACAGGCGAAGCACCAAAATCCATCGTGGGGCAACGGATAGAAAAGAAAGGAGAAGAGACACTGGTTAAAAAGCAGTTCCAGCTAAACATGAAAAACCCATGCACCCAGCAGAAAAACCCGAGCCACAAAGCCAAAAGCTCACACTTCTACGCACATGAGCAAGGCAACAGAGCAAACTTCAGTATCTGACTCTTCCAGAAGTGAAGGTGGAACCGGACGTTCACGGTCAGCCACTTCTTAGAAATGTAAACACCAAGCGTGGAAGGGCAAAAAAAAAAAAAAAAAAAAACCAACAAAAAAAAAAAAAAAAAAAAAAAAAAAAAAAAAAAAAAAACCACCAACCAAAACATCAGCTCGGCATTACCCAACGCCGATTACACAGCAGCGGTGACGCAGGCAGCCGCCGGTGAGTGCCGCTGGCGTGGGCACGGGCCGCGCTCCGCCGGGCTCCGCGCACCCCGGGCTGCAGCAGCGGCGGGCTCCGCGCACCCCGGGCTCCTCCGCACTTACATAACTTCTCGTGCAAACTTCTGGAGGGCTGGACACAGCCCAGCGCCGCCGGTCCCGGCTCCACAGGGCTCCAACTGAGCCCTCTAGTGGGCTTCAAAAATTCCACAAAACCCCAGAGCCTTAATTTAATTAACACTCGGCCAGAGGCCTCTAAACCCTAATCCTCTCAACAAAAGGATCATTAAGTAAATGAAGAGATTCAAGAGAGCAACGTGCTCGCAGCCGCGGCGAGGCTGGCTGTGTGCTCCAGTGGGCACACACCAGGGCCTGAAATTCAGCCCAGGCAACAGCCCCACTGAGGGTACAGCGACCTGCCTCACAGTCAAGCACTCGTGGCACAACTTGGACTCAGCAGTCACCCTGCCATGCCAGAGAATCACAGAATCATGGAATGGTTTGTGTTGGAAGAGACCTTAAAGCTTATCTCATTCCAACCACTACCACAAGCAGGGACACCTTCCACTAGGCCAGGTAGAAATATGGGCACAAGCCCATACCCAACCTTTGGGATGCACCATGATGTCAACAGTCCTGGTGCCATCCTCTCCACCAAGACTGGAAACCCAAGCTACTGAACCAGGAAAGCAGCTGGAGCTCCATTTATTTTTTTAAGTGTTATTATCCAGCCTGGATGCTGGTAGAGAGCAGCTCTCCATTCAAGAGGCAGCTTCAGTCCCTCAGCTGAAGGCTGGGAAAACACCTCCATCTTGCCCAGCCTTGCAAGCATGAACAGCAAGAAGGGCTCTCCTCACCAAGAAACTAGGGTGTACCTTGGCAGAAGAACTCACTGCACACAGGGTATAGTCAGGGAAAAGCCTTCACAGTCAAAGGTTCCCAGCCCACATACCTCACCCCAGCGTGACAGGAATGGAGATTTTGCCCTTTGTAGGTGGCTCTCTTGGAAAGTCACCTCCAGCTTCAGAGCCACACAGAGGATCCACAGCAGCTGCGAGGAGCACATCCATGAGACAGCTCATTAGTGTGGTGAACAGGAGCAGAAGAGCTTAATTACAGGGCAGGGATCATTCCCCCTGGATTTGGATGCCAGCAGCAGCCTCAGCAGGGCTGTGCTGTCCCACAGGACAGGCGTTCCTCACAAGCACGTGCAGCCAATGTCACCTCTGCCCAAGGTGAGCGGGATGCCAGCTGGGGCTGCAAATGGTCTGCAGAGCCTCAGGCTCCAAATGTGAGAAAACAAAATGAGGAGGAATTCAGGTGTTGCTTGCAGAAAAAACTTCTCTACCAGCAGCAGCCTGCACAGGTCTGGAGATGCTAGTGCAGCTCACCTATAAGCACTGGTCCCCTTATTTTGGTGCTGTGTGTGAGCACCCCAGTCTCCAAAGCAGCTTTTGAGGCTCAAATCAAGCAGTTCACCAGGACAGACACAGCAGTAGCTGCTGGTGGGGTACACCCCAGAGGCTGCCAAAACCTGGCAGGGTTTTTCAGATGACTAGGAGATGCTTTAGTGTACTATCTCTCCTCAGACCAACACAGCCTTCCCTGGAACTCCAGCCCTCTGGGGCAACCTAAGGGTGCCAGCCAAACTGGTCACAGACCCTCCATGTTTGGGACTGAATGCTGGACATCATTCACAGAGGTTTCCATTTCTAGTCTTTGCCCCTATCACCTCCCTGCATCTCTTCGGGATGTGCCTTCAGGATGGAGTTGACACGTCGATGCCTCCTCACCCAAGGATGCAGAACAACTGCTCCCAGAGCTAATAAGGATGCCTTGCTCTGACCCTGAGCAGTTTTCAGCACACCCAGAATCAGCAGTCCTCTCTATGTTCACCTCCTGGGAAAATCCGAAGAGCTCCCATCTCGACAGCCTGGGAAAGAACACAGATGGTCACGGAGATTAAAGCATACAGAGAATTAACTACCCTATGCAAATGAGCTTCTTCATCCAGCCCAGCACTGCCAGGTGGTTCGAGGTCCAGCGCTTGGATGTGATCATCATGGCTTGCTGAGCTCGGATAACAACCCTGCATTGACTAGGACAGGGGTCAGGAAGCTGAGCAGGATGAAGACAGTTTGTAGCGAAGGAAGGATGCAAACTGCCAGAGCCAGGCAGCTGCCGAAATCACATTCACCTCATGTTACAGCAGAAGAAAAAGCAGCGCCAGAAACAATCCTGGTCAGCAGCACAGATCAATTCTGCACTTGTATATCTTGTGTGTTCCCACTCAAAGGCAGCTCAGATGGACCAAGCAGTGCTGCAACCACAACGTGAGCCATCTGCAACTCTGGACACTGCTCGCACAGCACCAGGTGCCCACAGGATGGCAGAAGAAAACCCATACTGGCTCCTGCTGCCTTTCCTAGAAGGCTGAAGTCTTGGCACCCAGCTGAGGCATGGGATCTGTCAGCACACTGGGATCGGGCCACATAACTTTCCCAAGAAAGGCAGGGTTTCTCCAGGCTACCTCTCAGGGAGGAGTGCACCTCAAACCCACCAGCAACAGGTTTAGGTCTTATTTCATTTTTACTCAAAACCATTTTACTTTACTTTAACACTTAAAAAAAAATTCCAACGGGCAGTAACATCTTGCTCAACCAGTGCCCAGCTGCCAGTGGATCCTTAGGGCCAAGTTTCGGGCCATGTCATGATGAAGATGACTGTGTTTGCTATTAAAAGCTTCCACTCTGCACCCAAGGAAATTCTCAAGCAGTGCTGACCCCGTCTGCCAGCCTGTGAGCCTCTGAGCAGCCACGGATTGGCTGAGGCCAATCCCGGCCATATGGGAGCAGTTCACCTCCACGTCAGACACGGCACCTCCAGCACAACATCAACACAGACACACAAAGTCACGTTATAGCTCAACGTGGCTCTGTGCTGGGATAACATCTGCCCTCCCTCGTTCCCACACTCAACATTTGAGTTCACCCGGGGGCAGGGAGGCAACTCGTGCTGTCCTGTCCAATACATACCCTCAGCACAGACAAAGACCTCCCCTCAAGGTCTGAAGTGCCTACAAGCAGCTTATCCATCTCCAAGGGGTTTTGGAGAGTGGATACAGATATACAAGCCCTGGTATGGCTGGTACTATCCAGTGGGGACCTAAACCACTACAGCAATCAGAGGGATCGGGTCATGGAGCTCACATGCAGCATGATACACAGCTGTCTTAACACCCTGGTGATGCTTTGAGGCATCAGTCCACCCCACTCCCCCCCACAAAGCTGAGGTCAGTGCCAACACCAAGTTTTCCAGGCCCTAAGGCTCAGAGCTCCCCCATAGCTACCCTGCACTGCCTTGTTAGCAACACCTACCAGATTGCTGTAATGCCACTGCAGTCAACTCCAAAGGCTCCCAGAACATGCCAAGTCTTATGTCCCCTCCTTAAATACAGCTCTGATCAACTGTGGCCAGATGTAATTATCTACATAAAAGGCACTCAAAGCCACGTCTAATGAGAGGATGTATTCATGCCATTAGGCTGAGGTTCCTCCTCCTCTGCTGCTTTCCAGGGCTCAAAAACTTGCCTCACAGTAAGTGGACCAGCAAGAACTTCACCCCATTCCTTGTTACAAAACTTGCCTTTCCCAGGAATGGAAGGAAAAGTCGGGTTTCTCAGTCATTTATCCACAAATGAGTAGAAAACATTTTAACAGGATTTCTTCATTTAATTGAACAGCACATGGCGGCTTTATTTGTCTTGGCAAAGGGCTTTGGGGTGAGCAAATGGACAAGCAAGGGCAGGCCCCATGCCCCAAAATACTTCTCAGAGGCCAGGAAACATATCCAGGTCAAGCCCGCAGCCTTACACAGGCCAGGATGGGCCTGGGGTGGCTCACACAGCCTCAGCATCCTCCCAGAGGGGTTCCCAGCTGCCCCAAATCACCACAAAGTCACCACCATGGTTGACACAGCACAACAAGACACCCCAAGTTCCCATCATGCCTCTTCGCCTAAAATCTGCCAATGAGCTGCAGTTTTGGAGCCTCAGAGTCTGACCTAAGGGGGTTGAGACAGCAAAAAGCTGTTCTGACACGACATTTGTGTCCCGACACAGGCTGCTCCGAGCCAGGAGCCCAGATGGTGGTTGTGTGAGCCCTGCCCACGGCACCCCATCCTCATCTGGTAGTCCAGGCTTTTCTCAGGGGGGAGTCAGGAGGGCACTAGACACAAACCATACTAATTGGATAGACAGAGAGTCCTGCAGCCCTACAAAGCTGCAAGCAGCTGCTCGGAACCTCTTGTGAACCACAAAAATAGTTTCATCTACAGAGAACGGATTAAACACCACAAACACCCTTTTCTTCCCTCCGTGCAAAGAGCATTTTCCCCCACTGCGGTCCAAAAACAAAATCCAGCCCTGCAGATCAAACCAGGAAATTTAGCAAACTTTGAGCATGAACAATAGCAGGAGGATTTTCCAGACCTTCAAGCTTGTTTGGCAAGCCCCAGATTATGTAAAGCGCTGCTCTGCCATTGTCAGGGATGCCGTGCCCTGTGCCAGAGCCAGCTGGCACCACACTGCCCAGCCAGCACTGCCTGCACCAACAAGGGCAGCAGGGCTTGTGCAACTCCACAGACTCCTTCCAGGCACTTCCACTGCAGCAGCCACTGCCTTTCATTTTACACCTCATTGTTTTGTGATTAGCCATCTTCCCATGGTTTTCCAACCCATCCTGCCCAGGTGTTTGGTGGCCTGGACTAAGAGTCTCCTTTGTGTCTACAGGGCGGTTTTACCATGCCCGTGCCCAGAGGTGAAGGATCCTTTCCATGGCTTAACTAATCCTTGGCTTTTCTGCCAACTGATTCATGCCAGAGGGCTGAAGCTCTTATCGCTGTGCACGCATCCTCTGGGAAAACAATACAAGAGCCTGAACTCATTCCACATTCAGCACCCAGCTGGAAAAACCCCTGAGGCAGGCAGGATGGGTACCCAACTCCACGAATGACCCATGTCCCCTGGAAATGGCCCCACACATGGTCCCAGTGCATTTACCTAATTAAGACTTGATGAAGTAGGGAGATCTATTGTGAGCCTGGCAGGGGAGCAGATGTGCCCCCTGAACCCGGCCATTGCCAGCGAAAGCATAATGCTGTCTCCAGGGTGAATCAGCAGGAAAAGCTCAGGCCGGGATGCTCAGCCCTGCAAATTCCAGACCCCAGTGCTTTCTCAGAGCAGGGATGGAAAATGCTCTGGTCATCAGCAGCCTCTAGTGGGGAGAGATGGGCAGCCGTGGTGGCTGCTTTGGCCAGACCCCAGACACCCAGCCAGCCCACCCTGGCTGTTCCCACCAGTTCAGAAGGGGATGGCATGACAAAGTCCCAATATCATGGTATGAGGGACCCAAACCATCGTGGCCTCATTGGGATAACCGCTGTGTGAGACTGCTCATCCCCTGGGTGCTGGTCCCAGGCTAAATAGGGACAAGCAACTGCAGCCCCTCCTGGGAAATCCCAGCTCAGAGCTCACACAAATCACTGCATGAAGCAAAACTCATAAAAAGGACAACCAAGATATCCCCCTCCTTCCGGGGCAGCTCAGTGAGACACCTCTGGGCTAATGATGGGCAAGTCCGCCCCCTTCCCAAATCACACCTTCAACCACAGCATCCAGCACGGCCAAGAGCCAATTATGACCCTAAACTTCCAGCCACCACAGCCTCAAGCGTCTTCCTGCAGCTGTGAACACAAAGGTGAAACACTGCTTAGCAGAGACAGGACAATTCCTGCCCTCTGGGACAGGGACCACCTGCAGCTTGCCTTCTGCTTTCCCCTCTGGGGAACAGCTGGGGAGGCAGCTCAGAAAAACCTTGCTATATATTAAATCAGTGGCATAACTCCAAAGTGCCCTCCTCGAAAAACAGCTGATGTTTTGCCTTTTCTCTGAGAAATCCTTTCCCCACTATTGGCTCTGAAAGGACCATGCCAGCCTGAGGGACCTGCGGTGTGGAGCAATGCGGCTGCAGGCAATTCCAGCAGCTGCCAGGCTGCGCATCAGGAAGAGGGAGCCTCATCCCAGCAGCATCGCTGCAGATGAGAAGGCACTTTCTCTTCTCAGCAGGCTTCAAGCCCTCTCGGAAAGGCCTGAAGTTGCTCCTAAGTGTGAGGAAAAGCGAAATGAAGGGACAGGAGAGGCCCACATCCACAGAACATGTTGAGCACAACCACGGGAAGCAGTTTGATGCACAGATCAACTTTTTGCTTCTGCTGATTTGCCATTATCATCACCACAGGCAGAAGCAGCATGTGCCCCACTTTGTCAGAGAAACTGAGGGGCTGCCAGCACCATGAGCTGGAGGAGACCCACATCTACACAGGCCCCAGAACTGGGAGAGGAACTGTAGTCGTGGGGGGATGCAAATTGTTCTGCAAGTTTCAGCTGCCTCCTCTCAGAGGCAGGCATGGTGCAGCTGCACCACCACGGGCACAGCGGCCATGAACAGGGCAATGGCTCAGAGGCAAGAGAGCCTCAGTTTTATGTCACCCCAGCTCTGGGGCAAGTTACTCCCACGGACTAACCAGGTTACTCTGGCAGAAACAGGACTCAAAAGAGACCTGACTCTGGCTCTCTCCTACAGCTGCATCTGTGCTTCCACTAAACCTCAGGAAGGGAGCACAGGGATAGGAACGTTCTGGGATGCACCTTGCAAGAACCCAACTTGCTCCCAAGCACCGGGGCAACTTCTCTCCTAGCAGGCAGCAGAGATTCCCTGCACCATCAACCTTTCCCATGCTGGCCGTTTGCTCCGCTCAGCTGTTCCCACTGCCAGGCAGCGGCAGAGCATGTGTGACAGGTGACGGTGCCGGGGCCGCTGGTGCACCCCAAACCTCGGCCCTGCACAGCTCGCACAGCCTGACCTCATGCAGGGCATGTGTGGCTGACACCAGCCCCCATGCTGCCCGACCCGTGGCTCAGCCTCACGGCCCCACCGCAGCCCCTCCTGCGCACACAAACCGCAGAGCAAATGTTGGTTTTCCCCATGCGGGAGCCTCGGCGTAAGTCAATCCTCGGGCGAGGAGGCGGCTGCCGGCAGCGCCGAGCCAAGGCACACCCCTCCATTGCAACACAGCCCTAAAGATAGTCACTGTCCCCCGCTGTCCCCTGCCATCCCACCAGCCGCTCGGACCCGCCACCGGCACAGCCAATGGCACGGACTAACGAGCAGATTCACCAGAGCAGGTTCACCAGCCTCTCGTCCCACCACGACTGCAGGAGGGCTAAATTCGGGAGAGGAAGAGACTGCAGGAACCGCCGGGCACGTCGCACTCGCCTGTGGTTGCAACATCAGCGCAAAAAGTGTCCCCGTCGACGAGGGGACGTGAAGACATCGACCCCCCAGGGGCGTGGGGAAGTCGATGGGAGGTTTCAGCGCGGCCCCGGCCGGGCCGGGCCAGGGACGGACGGCAGGAGCAGCCCCCGCTGCCCCGCAGCGCGGCCACCGCCGCCTGCTCTGGGAACCGGCCCGGCGGGCCACACCGTGTCTCGGGAAGAGATCGCGGCCGCCCCGAAGCCACAGGCTGAGCTGCTGCATCTCTGGCACAGCCCCAGCAACACCGAATGCTCCAAGAACCAGAGCGGGACCCAAATGCCAAAGCGGGAGCTGCCACCTCCCACGAAGGGACACCAGTGCTGCTGCCGTGACTGTGGGGTGCAGGGGGCACCCTACTCCCCGAGGCTGCACCCGCCTTTTCCCCTCCACTGCACCAGAGGAAACAACAGTGTGGGGGGAAACATCCCAGGGCTGGCCACTCCCCGTGAGGCAGGGCCCCATCCACCTCCTGAGCATGAAGCCGCTGTGGGTGGCCCTCCACCCCACATCCTCCCCTGCAGCCCCAACTCAGTCTCTAGGACAGCCCTAGTGCACCCCATTTCCCCCCCACACAGCCTGACCCTACTGGAGATCTCCCCACTCCAGAGCACTCACTTCCCTTCTGCCCCACGGGCTTCCTGACAGCGCTGCAGGTACTTCCCTAGTCTCCCCCATTACTCCATAACCCCCTGCTTCACACCTCAGTCACTGTGGGTCCCCCCACACCTAGACTGACGTTCCCAGCCCCCCTAAACCCTTGAGCACCCTAAACCACCTCACATCCAGCTTGACCTCTACGGGTGCCCCTGGTTCCCACAGCCCCAGATGACCCCACATCCAGCCTGACCCCACCGGAGACCCCCTGCTTCACAGTACCCCATGTCCGCTGGCAACCCCATCACTCCATAAACAGCCTGAGCTCCCATGCGCTCCCACAGCACCGTAACTCTTCCTACAACCCCGCAAGCCCATGACCAGCCTGACCCACCATGGGTCTCTCTAGGGAGCCCCAAATCCTCCATAACCTGTCTGACCCCTATACCCCCCAAAGTACCCCAGGAGCCTCACAGCACCCCCGCACCCCATAACCTGCCTGACCCCTACAGCCGCCTCCCTCTCCTCAAAGCCGCTCTCGCCCCATAACAGGCCTGACACCCGAGGAAGTTCACCTGCCCCCGCTCACCGGGGCCGCCACTCCGCTCCGCGCTGCCTCCACCTGCACCACCGGCCCCGCCCCCGCCCCTTGACGTCACACACCAGCCCCGCCCCCATTGGCCGCGCCCACTGGCTGCCGCCCCCGCCCGTCAGAGCGCGGAGGGGGCGGGGCCAACGCGCGCCGCTGCAGTGGGCGGGACCCACAGGTGACGAGAGGGGTGGGGCCAGGAGATCCCGCCCATTGCTCCCGTGACGTCATAGGCCCAAATTAGGAGACGGTGCCCCCACGGGTTTCCCCCCGCGCCACGGCAGAGCCCCAAAGCCCCCCAAAACGGCAGAATCAGGACTTTTGTAGATATTTTTCCTTATTTTCATATTTTCAAGTTTTCTTAGGGAAAACCCCGTTCTTTCTGGGGGCTGGAGGAGCCGGGGGCGTCCCCATCCTCAGCCCACCGCAGGAGGCTGCGGCGTGGCCGGAGCCGGTAAGGGCGTCAGGGTCACTGAAGTGTCCCCACACCCGACCCCGTCCCTGCGGCCACGCCCGGGTTATCGGTGCCGCGCAGGCGGCGGCTGCGGAGATAAGGCGGAACAGGGCCCCGCGAGCGCGGGGACGGAGGTGGCGGAGCGCGGAGCTCGGCCCCGGCACCGAGGACCGCGCTGCCGCCTCCGCTGGCTTGGCGGTGGCGGCCTTGCGGTGGCCCCGGGTGCCGGGACGGGGCTGGAGTGCCCAGCGGGCACTGCTGGCGGGTGCTGCCCGGGGTCACGCTCCGCAGCCCCGCACGCCCCTGGACCCTGCCTGGGGACGGGGTGTCCCCATGGGGAGCTCCTCGTGCCATCCAATGGTCACCGCCCTGGGGACACCGGCGAGGACCGCCACTGTGTGTCCCCCGCTGCCTCTCCCAGGGCCTTTGCAGCCCCCGGAGGTGCACGGGCCGGATCCTGCCCCGAGCTCAGAACCTCTAGACCACGCAACCCTCTACACCAAGCACGACGGGTTTGTTCCCCCTCGTGCGCCCCTTCCTGGGAGCCCTAAGCCTTCCCCGGTGAGGCTGAAGGTTTGGGAGCAGGGAGAACCTCGAGGCCCTGGAGTGGGAGAGGGGGGAGTCCCTGCTAATGTGATGAGAGGGGGATGAATCCATAAGCTGTTAAGCCACTGCAAAGCCCCTCGCGTTCTGGCCCTGTTATCACCGACTTCTGTTCACATCTGCTCCCGGGGTTATTTTTAATCTGGTATTAAGGATTTGTAGGTCCTTCAGCAGGCAGAGGGGGGCTCTGCTTGTCCCCCCTCCAAGCCGTGGAGGGAGGAGCTGTGTTTTGAGGGCTGCAGAGGTGTCTGTGAAACACGAACATCAATCCTGCTGCTATTTGGGAACAGGAAAAGAACGCCCTGTCACCCCCTCCCCTCCAGCACCCAGCCATCAACTCTCCAGAAGGTCCCAGCACTGGGGAAAGGTCAGCAGAGGAACCAGGCAGGAGCCTCACACAAAGGGATGAGTTCAGAGATATAAAAAATAGCGATATTTATTAGCATTGAGTATAGTGCAACCTCAGGATGGTTTGAGACTCAGCAACTGTATGAATGACAGGAGAGACGCTCAGAGAGGGGTAACAGCCTGAGCAGGGCTGTACCAATAGGATCCTGGGACTGTACAAAGGCCTTATAAACAACATCAGATAAATTATTTACAGTTCAAATTGATTACAGTAGGGTGAAGACTCATGAGCTGCTGCAGGCTGAGAGAAAGAACAGAGGCTGGAATGAAACTGGTGTGTCAGCAGTCTGCAAATTCAGGGCAGCGGTGGGGACAGCTGGGAATGTCCCTTGGCATGAGGCTCTAATTTGGGGTAGGAAGATATGGTGAGGTGGAGCCTTAGGGCTACTGCTCCTGCCTGGCTGGAACAGAAATTCTTCATGACTTCCAATGGTGATAGCCAAGGATGACTTAAGAACCAGCATCAGGTCCTGTACCTGGATGTTTCTGCTAAAAATCAGAAGATTTTTCTACACCTGACAAGACCTTAGCAGTCCCACAAAGCTGCCAATGTGCTGCTGGACATACCACTGGCACTGGCTGCTGGTGGCCTTTCCTGGAGCTATGGGCTGGCAATGGGGTCCTCTCCTGGCAGAGAGACTCTCCCAGGTCTGTGGCCAGGAGGAAATCCCACTGCTGGAGACACCTGTGCCAACAGCTCCCCATGGCATTGCTCCAGTAACTCCAGATGGGATCTGCTCCATTTACAAATAGGAGAATTTCTCTTGCCAGTACCTTAAAATCTCCAGGGAGACTGGAGCTGAACAGTGTTCCTCCTACTTACAAACATCCAGAGCTGAAACAATTGCAGGCTCACTGTGCGTGTTTGAGCTTGTGGGGTTCAGTCGCTCTCTCACCCCAGAGCCATTTCTGACAAGATTAGGAAGAAATTCCTTCCTGTGAGGCTGGTGAAGCCCTGGCACATTGCCAAGAGAAGCTGTGGCTGCCCCATCCCTGAAGTGTCCAAGGCCAGATTGTACAGGGCTTGGGGCAGCCTGGGTTAGTGGAAGGTGTCCCTGTCCATGGCAGGGGGTTGAAAAGAGGTGAGCTTTAAAGTGCTTTTCAACCCAAACCACTCTATGGTTCTATGAAATGTTCATCAAGGCACTAAAAGCTGCCCAGGGCAGCACCTTCAGGGGACACAGGTCTGGCAGCCTGGTCCACCCCCAGTTAATGCTGGAAGAATTCTCAGAATCTGAATCAGGAATTGTGCTCTGGGCTGGAGACAGGCGGCAGCCACATGACTTTGATCCACTCTCCCTTCTGGCCAGTGGGAATACGGATCAAGTTTGCAGCTCAAGCCTGTTCCTGGTTCCTTTGCACCACTGTGGGTGGGGGTCAGGGGGCTGGGGCAGCTGGGGCTCCTCCCTCAGCTCGCTGGGAAAACCACAGGGACCACTGGTGTGAACGGTGCTGCTGTGGAAGGCACAGAAAGGGAAGAGGCTGCACTGGCCAGGACACAGCCACAAAAGCACTGCAGAGTCCTCCTGCACACCTCAGATCTGGCAATACAAGGCTATTGCTGCTCAATCTTGACGTGGTCTCCGATCATCCAACGGTGATACGTGGCCAGGAAGATGTCATTGTCTCGGGAGCAGTCGTGGTGGCAGGAGCACATCTTGATGAACATCATCTTCCTCTGGAAGAAGTCCCCCTCGGGGCAGCGGAACTCCACGTCCACGGTGCTGCTCAGGAACGGGGTGCAGCAGCGCCCGTCCCAGCAGCTGCCACAGAACCGGGGCCGGTAGGAGCGAGTGCTGGTGCATCCCGAAAACTCAAAGTGGAGGCTCTGGCGCTGCTTTGGGGTCTGCACACACTTCTTCCCCTTCTAGGGAGAGAGCAGATGAATTACCATGGACATGACAGGAAAGATGCACTGAGGCCTGTGCTCTGACCCCATCACTGGGCAATGGGACACAGAGGAAACTGAAGCACAGAGCAGACCCTGTGAGCCAGGATCATTCCCAAGGTTGTCCCCAGCATTTGGGGTGCTGTGTCCCCTCTCTTCCTGCACCATACCTCACTGTACCTTGGTTTTTTCCATGGAGAAGTTGCAGGGCCGGACCATGCAGAGCCGGGTCTCCTTCTCCAGGCGGCACTGGGGGTTGTTGTTGGTCACACGGGTGGAGATGCCCATTCCACAGCTCCGGGAGCACGTGCTCCACTCTGTGGTCTGCACCAGGCAGTTCTCCTGCAGGTTGTTCAGCTCCGGCTCGTGAGCTGGGTCCTCCCTGAAAACTGAGCCATGAAGAAGAGACACAAGGCAAGGCTCAGGGCTTTAGATGAAGAGTAGCAGCTCTGTGGTTTAACACTTCAGGATCATCAGCAAAGATCTGGCCCATCCCATGAGATGCTTGGCCTCTCAGCAGGAAGGGGATGCAGGTGGGCAGGGGCCATTTCCTACACAGCCCAGCTTCAGACAGGTCTGCTGTGACACTTCAGGACACAGGAGCTTTCCCGTAGCACCACTGAGGTTTCACTTTGTATTGGATCTGGCTGAGCTGGAGTTGATGTTCCCAGAGCAGCCACTCCAGCACTGTGCTCTGCAGTGGAAGCTGGAAAGGTGTTGGTAAGACACCAGTGTTTTTGGCTACCACTGGGCAGGGTTGGTACACGGCTGGTACAGTTGGTACCGTGATATTTCTCCAAAACTCCCCCCCCAATCAAGGGGCTGGGAGTGGGCAAGTTCCTGGGAGTGGACACAGCCAAGACACCTGACCCAAATTCACCACAGGGATATTCCAGACTGTATGATGATGTCAGCTCAGATATAAAAGCTAAGAAAAGGAAGAGGGGGAGGGCGAATTTGCTATTCACAATGTTTGCCTTCTGGTGCAACTGCTCCATGTGCTGAAGCCCTGCTTCCCAGCAAGTGACTGGACACCACCTGATGATGGGAAGTAGAGAATAAATCTATTTTTTTTTTCTCTTTGCTTGTGCACATGCAAACTTTCACTTTTGCTTTGGTAAACTGCCTTATCTCAACCTACAAGTCACTTTCCATTTATTTTCTCCCCCTTGTCCAGCTGGGAAGGGAGTGATAGAGCAGCTGAGCGGGTTAGACCTAGTGTTTAGCTCTGCAACCCAACACTTGGTATTCACCCCCATCATGATGACACATAAAGCCACCACCAGCCCCAAACCAGTCAGTGCTCCAAATCCACCCCTCTTCCCCAGCAAACAGCTCCTGGCCCCATCCCATGTGCCCCGCTGACCTGCCATGGCTGTTCCAAAGCGGTTATCGTCGCTGCCCTCCTCACACACCCACTCCTCACAGCACTTGTTGTGGAACTTCACCCTCCGGGGGTTGGGGCACTCTGGGGACGGCAGGCGAAGGTCATCGGAGCAGAGTGGGATGCAGCCGATGGCCCCGTCCATGCAGATGCACTGCAGCTTGCACACGGGCTGGAAGCTCTCCCCGTTGAGGTAGATCTTGCCCAGCAGGTCACATGTCGCACCCTCATGAGCTGGGGGAGGAAGAGGAGGAGAAGGAAGAGTAAGCAGAAGGATGAAACCCTGCCTTGGGGACACAGAGCTCCTGAAGAGGGACAGAGCCCATCCCCTGCTCTGCCATCCCACTGCTGGATATATCATAATTGCCTCCCTGGACCCAAGGCTATTCCTGACATTGATTTTTCAGAAGTGCTGGTCCTCCCCAAACTCTCTAGAAAAATATTGTTTCTACTTGGATGAGCAACTAAGTGTGATTTTGTCTTTGGTGCCTGTAAAAAGCCTGTTTCTCTGTCAGAGTTCTTCCCAAACAGCTTGGAGTAACCGGTCAGTGGTGCTGTGCAAGACACTTTCCTAACATGGCATGTGAGCATGGCTTTGCTCCTCAATACTCCTGGGATACCAATAGGCAACGCTCTTCTAAGAATGGCTGGTTCCCCCATGCAAATGGTACATACAAATGAAAATGACACTTTGGGCTGATGACCTTTTTAGCCCCTCTGTGGTGCACAAATCTCTTCCTCCTTCCAGCCCCAATTTTTTCCAGTTCCCTCCTTTCTGATCTCTGGATCTCTCATCTCCAGACCTCCTACCAGTCTCTGCCTCCTTCCCAATAAAACTAAAATGGGCGAAAAAAAGGAAACTCAACAATATCTGACACAGAGCAGCAACCTTTACTCTGCAGGCGCAACAATGCTCCCAAGTTCTTATGACTGCATTAGCCAGAACTTTCCCAGTGGAAGCTTTCCTGCAGAAATCTCTTACCTGATTAAGATAAGAATGTTTTCAAGAAGAACCAACTGAACCATTTGATATAAAAGATTTCCTTTATGCTCAACCAAAATACTTGTGGGATAGTATCCATAGAGGGAAGCATTTTGCTCTGGTAATTATTTTGATATTATAAAGATCAAGATGAAATATTTTGATAGAATGGAAAGGGAAAGTTTTGACACAGCCAAATAAGTATTCTAAATAAGTAATGGAAAGTTTTGAGGTCTAAAAAAATATTTATATATATATATATATTTTATATATAATTTAATATTTTTTTCTCTTAGCCTGAAATTAAATGTTAAAATCTCAGAGTTTTCAGAGGACAGAGACCTTGATTTTGGATAGTTTTCAGCAGCTGCTGTTTTCTACAATCCTGAACCTTAAAAAAAAAAATTTAAAATCCATGCAAACCTCTATGGGGAAGTTACCAAAAGGAAGGATTTTTGACTCCTTGTGGAGGCTTCCCAGGAAACCTTATCTGTTTTCCCATAAGTCCTGCTCACCCTGGAGACACTGTTTTAGCAAAGTGTTTGAATCAAACATGGAGTAAGAATCTCTTTCCATCCCATCCCTATCCCTTGAGGGGACACAAATCCTTCTGGACTGTTCCTATCAAGACCTGCATCTCATCTTGCAACTCTTTACAATGTCATTGGGACAAAAATATTCTTGTGCTCCAACTCTGACATTTCAAAATCCTCACTTTTTCCATCAAAGTGGAAGCCATCCATCCACCCTCCCTCTATACAACCATTCATACTTATTTTTAAACACTCTCTTCCATCCTGGTGAGCGGATCATGCTGTTCCCTCTCCTCACTCCCCTCCCAAAGAACAGCAGCCCGCTCCAGGGGTTGATTGTGTTTTCCAAACTCATTTGCTCTGTTGTGCCCTTCATTACCCTCCATGACCTCCCTTTCCCACTGACCTGCTCCCATTAAGGCTCCAAAAAGACAGCACCCATTAAGTGATCCAACTCTTTGTTCCCTGGCTCTGCCTGGCACCACCCACGCCCAAACACCAAATCCAGCCATGGAGACTTTTGCCCTTTTCCTCAGGGGATATGGCACTGCTGAAAGAGCTGCTCTATAAAGCTCTACCAGCTCCCTGCACCCCCTATCACCTGTAGGACCCCTACTTTAGATTTACTACAGGATCCTCTTTACCTTTCTGATACTCCAAGGTCTCTGCAGGAAGGAAAGGATTCCTCTGAAATATGTGGAATGTGATAATATTACACAGACATAAAATAAGTTTCCCTCTGATGGTTCCCTTCCCATCTCTCCCAATACAGCCTACAGACTGGTCTCAACTGAGACACTTTTCCCATGACACCTCAGCTCCTTTCTCCTTCCAGCACATCTGCTTATTTGGATAAACTTAAGCCAAAACATGGATCCTTCCTCTCCTCTGACTCACTCCTCCAGCTTCCTTCACTGCCTCCAAAATCCCCCATCTTCCAACAGATCCATGTGGACATCATAAAAACATCGCCCAAGGATATTATGGCCCAAATCCTCAGCCCATTTTAAAAATAAATCCTGGCCTGTGTTCACTGCAGTTTTTGCTGTGAAAAGCTTAATTTCTTATTTAAAATCAGGAAGGACAGTTGTGTCTGCAAGTCTGATTTCCTCCACAGCAGGATCTGGGACTCCCTCTCCAAAATGTTTGGATCAAACCTGGATGTCTGGTGAATACAAAGCACCTTTATTAGAAGGATTTCAAGGCTTCATGGAGAGATTTTTGAAGTGGTGTCTCCCACACTCCTGAGGAAATTGTTCCTGTGATTTTGCTACCTTTCCTCCACAAACAGACACCTCAATTCCATTTGGAATGAGGCAGCATGGAGCTCACACCTGCTGGATGTCATCACACCTGCATTTGCCTTATTAAGCTTCAATCCTCAGCTCTCAGGTGTTTCAATAACTGCAGAAAGTACCAGGAGCTCACATGGCTTCAAAAAATCCCCAAAACTGGGGAATGAAAATGAAGCAACTTGTAAAAACCTCCTGAAGGAACAAACACCAAGTTACACTCATTTAGACAAGGGCTAGGGATAAACGGTATATTGAGAAGAAATTCTTCCCTGTGAGGCTGTTGAGGCCCTGGCACAGGGTGCCCAGAGAAGCTGTGTCTGCCCCATTCCTGGAAGTGTCCAAGGCCAGGCTGGGCGAGGCTTGGAGCAAACTGGGATAGTGGAAGGTGTCCCCACCCATGGCAGGGCGTGGCTCAAGAAGAGCTTTAAGATCCTTTCCAAGCTAAACCATTCCATGATACTAAGATTCGGCCTCTGGTTGGTACTGGATCATTTCCAGAGACATCCAGTGTTGTGGCCAAACATTTTCCCAAGTACTCACAATAAACTGCCAACTCTTAGGTCTTCCTGACTATTCTGAAAAACTCAAATTTGAGAAAAAAAAGTCAGCTCCTGTCAGAGATGGGGCAGAGGAGTCTTATTTTTAAACAAAGACCAGGAGGTTGTGGAAATACTTTATTTTCCTCTAGACCAAAACAATTTCTGCTTGCTTCAGAAGGAGCTACTAAAAAAAATTTCTTTTTTTATCTGAAAAGAGGTGTCACAACAGAAAGCAGTTTCTGCATTTGCATTACCTGGCTCTGGAATTCTCATGTTCCACACAGACACAATATGGTGAAGGAGCTGTTCAGCTCTTCCCACCCATGTGCTATGACCAGAAATATACTTTGCCTCTTGTTTAGGAGCAGCCAAGTGCAGAACACCCATCCCTGGCACAAGGCAGAGGGATTTGGGGTATGATATTCCAAGGAATAGTACTTTCAGTGAGAGCTCAGACTGCTGATATTTGCCCAAAAGGTAGAGGATGTCCCCTGATGATGTCGTAGAACAGAGGAGAGTCCCACAGCTCCATTCATGCCTCACTGGAGCTGTGAGAAGCCAGCTGTGTGTGTGCCAGGGGATCTGCTCTTCCCAGGGCTAGCACTGATCACCCAACATGACACTGGATGAAGAACCAAGGAAATTCTGATGGGTGTTCTGGGGAGGCACCACGGAAAAAACACACAGGGACAGAACCTGCAGCTCTCACCTAAGCAGATCCCACTGCCTCTGTTGATTTTTGAGAAGTCACAGTAGAGTCCCTTGTGGTGGTCACAGGGCCTGTGCAAGGAGCAGAGCTCGCCCAGCTGCTGGGCACACACCTTGCAGCAGCCACAGGCATCCCACACGTGGCTGGTACCCGCAGGGCACTGCAGAGGCTGGGAGGGACACTGGCATGGCAACGTGCAGGCCTGTGATTCTACCTGGAAGGCAAAAAGCCATGGAGAGAATGAGTCCATTGCAGGGCAGCCAGACAGGGAGAGGAGAAACATGGCTCTGCTGAAAGCACAGCTATCCCAGAAGAGAGAGGGAACAGCCCTGCTGCAGAGGGGCATATGCAGTTCCCAAGGACTCACAGGACTCAGGTTTTCCTCATTCCTGTTTCATCTGGAGCTTAAGGGGAAAAAAGAAAAAAGATGCCTCTTGGAAGCAGATCCAAAACAAACAGGACAAGCAGTAGCTCAGAGTCCCCTGCACTGCTCACCCTCCCTGGAAGCAATAAAGTAGTAATCATTAACAGCAAGGAATTCCAGCTTTTACACAGGACAACCACCAAAGCCTCTGCACCAGCGTCAGACCCAGTGGAAGCTGAAAAAGCAATGTGCACAGCCACAGACTTGCCCAAAGCCAGGCAGTGGGACTGTGGGGATGCTGAAAACCAACCCAGAAGCTCACAATTTTAATTTTGTCCCCTGCATCTCATGTTTTCTTCCTTATTACATGTGCCCTCTCCTTTCCATTTTCCAAGGAACACAGCATAACCAACCTTCCTTGGGACCTTGTGAGTGCACAGATGCCCCCCTTTGGCAGCACTTCACTGGACAGCCCTTGAAAGCAACCCTTGGCTTCATGGCACTTCAGACACCAAACAGAGACCAGGCTACAGCTGAAGCAGGATTACCTGCTCTGGAAATCCCAGATGGGTCTAGCATCCCAGTCAATGAGTGTGTGCCATCCCTGTCCTGCATCAGCTCAGAACAAGAGCACCAGCTCAGCTCTGGCTGTGCCCAGATTTGGGCAAGATGTGACACCCTGACTGTAAACAGTGCAGAACGTGTGGTCTCTAGAGATCCTCTGAAACCTCCTCAGAAACATCACTGCCAGCTCCAGCCTGGTTTACTGTTCAGATCCCACCCATCCAAACTCCCCCTTGCCCCATTCCACGCACCACTTCACTACTCTGGACACAGCTCAGCTCCCACCCAGGGCTGACACAACCTTGGCACGTGGATGATGCCACCAAAACACTCTGGGATCCTGCAATAGGAGCAGGGTGGAGAGTGAAGCATACAATGAGACAGACCCCTCACAGCTCTGCTGTCACCCCAGGAGAGCAGCAGCTGAGCTGATAATAGCCTTGAGGGCAGCAGGGAGGGAGGGACACACCTTGAACAGGTAAAAAAATGTATCTCATTATGGTGCTGTTTGCACTTGTCAGATCCCATCCAGCCCTCACCTGTGAAATGGCTTCCTTGGATATTGTGTCTGTCACCAATCAGAGTAGGAAAACTTTTCCAGCTGTTTTGACTGTTGCTCTTACTTTAGTTCATGTGGAGTGAGAATGTGCCAACTTCTTTGTACAGCTGTGTCACCAATACAGCACTGTGGGACTGGGATTGTGCTAAATATTCCCTCAAAGTCATGGAATATCTCAAGTCAGGAGGGACCCACAAGGATCATGGAGTACCATCCCTGTCCCTGCACAGGCACCCCAACAATCCCACCCTGGGCCTGAGAGTTGTCCAAACACTCCCAGAGCTCTGGCAGCCTCGGGCTGTGCCCCATTCCCTGGGGAGCTTGCCAAGCACCCTCCGGGGGAAAAACCTTCTCCTAATATCCATCTAAACTACTCCTGAAATAGCTCCAGCCATTCCCTCTGGTGCTCCCAAGGGGTGAGTCTTTCCAGAGTCTCCCTGCTCAGCAGGAATCAGCATAATTCTCCTGGATAACTCCTAGCACTAAGAATTTTGGAAACAAGCCTCTCCAGCCTGCAGCCCTGCTGTTCCCAGCCAACTGTCCTGGAGCCACTCACCAGAACCTCGCATGTCCCAGGAATCAATTGCCAGCTGCTGAAGTGCATTAAAAGAACTAAAAATACAGAAATCTTCCCTACTTTTTTCTAGTTCCAGCTGCTGGAGCTGCCAAGGAACATGTTATTCAGTCCCAGATGAGCTGGAGTGGGTGCGTGAGATCACTCAAGAGACAAAGCATTCCTAACATGGGATCTATATTAAGATTTAATCCATGCACTTAAGAAAAAATAATGGTAACAAGCATTTTCCAATGCAGTGTCAGCCACAGACCATAGAAAGAAACACTCCCAAAATAGCTCTCCTGCTGAAATGCAAACCAAACCAAGCTCTTTGAGGATAAGAGAATGCAACAGCTTTAAAACCAGCTGAGTTGTCTCACCTCTAGAAATGTCCAAGACGAGGTTGGACAGGGCTTGGAGCAACCTGGTCTAGTGGAAGGTGTCCCTGCCCATGACAGGTGGATAGAACTGAATGATCTTCAAGATCCCTTCCAACCCAAACCATTCCATGATTCTACAATTCTGTGTTTTTTTCTTTCCCACCCTCATTAACCACTGTTTGCTCTCCCTGCTCCTGGCTTTTCTTGCCAGGAGCAGGGAGATGTGTGATGACAGCTCTTGCATCCATACAAACACTGTGTGAAGCTTTGGGACCTCCAGAACCCCTGAGTAATGGCCATGCCATACCAAAAGTGCCAACACTCAGACCAGAGGATTCCCCTGCTCTGCTCCACTCCATTGTGTTCTCCATCTCTGACTCCCCAGAGCTGCCTGCTCAGCTGACAAGCCAGAACAAGCTCCCTCCCAACTGCCAGAACCAAACCCAGCTACCTGCAGGTAAGAAAAACCAAGAATGTTCTTCCTGCTTCATATTTACATAAAACCTCTTCCCCCGCACCCTTTGGAGGGCATGAGTGCTGCAACATGAGCTCACATCATTGCACCAGGTCTGTGGCACTGTCTGGATTTCTCATTCCTGACCAATGTCCACAGGAGCCCAGGGAACCAGCTAAGGGAGCCAAACCAAAGAGGATGTTTTAAAATGTGTTTGGGCTCATGACTGCACTCAGAGGGCAGGAAAAGGTGAATTTTCAGCTGAGCTGGGTGTTTGCAAAGAGCTTTGGGAGCCAGGGGTTAATGCTGCATGGTAGAGGTGATATAATAAACACTCAGCTGGTTCTTTAAGTGCTGCAAGACTAAGCAGCCAAAACACAGCTATTCATCCTTCAAACTCCAAATGACTGTGGATAACCCCTGCCCTCTCTCCATCTCAGCCTCTAAAGACACCTTCCTACAGCTGCTGCAGCAGCTCCTTTGGAGAGACAAGAACCTTTCCAAAGGAGAGACAAGAACCAGGGACCCCCTTCACAGACAGAGCATGGGGATACAGACACCTGCCCAGGATGAGCCTAAACACAACTCAGTAATCCTGGAGCTACTCCCACCCCTGAACAACACAGGAGAGAGATTCAGGAGTAACAGCTCTCATTTTCTGCCTTAATCCACAAAGCATCACAGAATCATTAAGGTTGAAAAAGACATCAAAGGTCATTGAATCCAACCTAGTGCTCAAAGAAAGTCAAAAGTCACATTTCTGAGCATTTGGCATTGAGGTTTATGGAAAATCACCCATCTTAGAGTGGTGACCAAGAGTCACAGTGGTGGGATTGCTTGTTATTGTTTATATGAGCTACATGGCGCAGCCACAGCTGAGCCAGAGTAAGAATCAAGACGCCCACCCTAAATGGCAGCTATTTCCCTTAGATTGCAGCCCAGTTCATGTTCTTGGCAGGAAAGGGACTGGCACACATTTAAGTACCACTAGTACAGACCTCACCAACCAGGAGCTGATTGCCTCTCTCACCACAAGCCCTGCAAGGGGTTCTGTGAACCCAGTTTCACTGAGCCACAAAGCACTTACAGCAATTTAATGATGACAGTGACATTCCTGATGCTGCTGACATGAGAACAGCACTCAAATGTCCTAAGAGGAATCAGCTGCTCTCTCAAGAACTTGTATTAACAGGAAAACAGGCACAAATCCTGCTCTGGAGCTGATGCAGTCTAATTTTCCCCTCGGGATCACTGCTTTTGGGAGCGCATGGGTGGATTCAGTGACAGCTGGGGAAGGATGGTGATGGCAAGGAACTGGGATATGAGACTGTTACTCTTTGCAATGACAAACTCACTGATTTCCCCTTTCTCTGCTCTCTTCTCCCACTTCTAGACCAGAGCTGATTTCTGGCTTCCAGGAGTAGGAGGAAACAAAACCCATTCCCAAGTGCCAGGAGCTCTGAGACGCATGGATGACACACGTTACACGGGGCAGCCCCCAGTGTGGTCTAGTTACCCAGGACGTTTGCATCACTCTGTTCCCAGCCCAGCTTCCCTCAGAAACTCGGGAGCAGGTGGCAGCCAGGAAGAGTCTCTCAACCCAAAGCCCTCCCATGCATCGAAGCAAGAAGCTGCAGTGCCGAGGCAGAGCTGCTGCAGGGCCGTACGTACCCAGCCAGGGGCAAAGAGGAGTAGGAACAGGGTCCGGGTCACTGTCTCCAGGTTACCAGGCATCCTGAGTACTGCAAGGGCAGGGATCCAGGCTGCTGGCCATCCCCTCCCACTCCTTCTGAGTTTCCCGTCTCTCTGGAGCAAGTTGTACATCAGCTTCTCTTTAAATATCCTCTGGAAGGGGCGGGCCCCACGCTGAGTGACAGGCTGGAACTGAGCCCAAAGGGGTGCAACAAAAAATGCCCAAATTCCAGGGAACACGGGCGGATTCCTGCAGCTCCGGCAGTTATGGGGCTGCCACCACTGCCTGCAGCTTGGTTACTTTCCAGGTGGGTAAATCAAACCCTAGTAACAGCAGGATTATTATTTTAAAATTTTTCCTCTTTCTACCTCCGATTATGAAGCTTGGCACAGATTTCCTGACACAGATCCCCTTTCTCTACCTACAGGCACTCCTTTTCGGCTGCAAGAGCTGAGGAGTGATCAGACAGAGATTTGTGGTGTTCAGAGTCTGAGCAGGAGGGAGGGATGGGTAGTTCGGTGCTGCCAGGTACAGGTCCGGCTGAGCATCGCCTGTCAGCTCCGGGGAATGAAAGTTTCATGATTAGAACTCCTGCATGAGATGCTGCGTATTTTACAAGGCAATTAAAACTCCTGGATGAAAGTTTTTCATAAAGGGCAGCAGTTCCCCAAACTGCTTTGGGATGGATGAGGGATCATACACATCTTTATTTCGGGTCATGATCCTTTCTGCTTGCTGCTGAAATACAGCACCAGGCTTGTGCACAGCCAGCACGGCAGACCTTTAGAACCTGAAAGAGTTGGATTTTTGTGTTAAAGAGTTTTGTTTATTCCCGAAGAGCAAGCAGAGCACTGCCACGGAAGCAGGAGTGCAGCAGAGGGCACTCTTAGTCCTTGCTGGCCAGGGTGGGACACAGCAGCTGGGTATTGGACAGGAGCCTCTGTACATATGGAGTGACTTGAGAAAGATGGAGACAGGGTTAGGAAGCTTTCCCGGGGAGACGTGGTGCAAAGGATGGGCCAATACAAAGCCGGGCTGGGAGCCCAGGCACTGTGCAATGCAGCCCCAGCATATCCCAGTCCCAGCTGAGTGCTGGGAAACAGGACAAAAGATGGGAAAAACCACAGCGAGTATGTAGTGGGATATTTAAATTCAGCCTCCTTCCTTTCTGCCTCCAGGGTAGGGCAGTTTAGCTGGGAATCAAGCCCTGCAATTCATCCAGGCCCTTTCAGGTTCCTGTGCAACACCAGATCAGCCTCCACATTCCCTGTGTGTCCATTACTGGAAACAAAAAACTCTGATTCTTAATTAATTAGCATTTGGAAATCCCCTTGGGTTTGGGGCTGGAGAACATTAGCGCAGTGCAAACCACCTGAGATGTACCTTCTCCTCTTCGATGAGATGGGGGATTTTGCAATCACCTCCATGACAGCCACCTCTACTTGTGGCACACCAGATGACTATGTCTGCACACAAAAGATTTCAGGTTCTGGAGATGCCATAAACATCTACTGCCCTCAGGCACTTTGAAGCTCCAGGCAGTCTGGCTGGAAATACATTCCTTCTCCTTTTGGAGGGCCTGAACTATGTTGTCACCTAAAATTAGCTGCTCACATTTCCCAGGACATTCTCCTGCCGCTTGTAAACAAGACAGGGATAAAGTGCTGCATACTTCTGGTCTCATTTTCTCACATGGCAAGAATATAAACCCCAGCTGAATTCTGACCCCTCCAGGGCCTCTGAGGATGGGAAGATGGCATATTTGTGGCTTTTTGAAAGGACAGTGTGTAATGTGTTGCTCAATCCATTCCTCCTGCTAGAATAAGACATCCCCCTTTGTGCATCAACAGGACAAGGAGAATGGCTTTAAGCTGTAAGAGGACAGGTTTAGATCAGATATTAGGAAGAAATCCTTCCCTGTGAGGCTGGTGAGGCCTTGGCACAGGTTGCCCAGAGAAACTATGATTTCTCTATCCCTGGAAGTGTCTAAGACCAGGTTGGACGGGGCTTGGAGCACACTGGGATAGTGGAAGGTTAGCCTGCCCATGGCAGGGAGTGGGACTGGATGAACTTAAGTTCCTTTCGAACCCAAACCACTCCATCATTCTCTGATTCTATAAGAAGCAGCAGCTGCACCTCAAACTGTGATCTTCCAAATTCTGCTTTAACATAAACCTGCTGTGTGACCTCGGATGAACTGTTCATCCAAAATCCCAACATCACTCACTTGTCAGGAGTTCTGTGGGAAATATTCAGCAGTAAGCCAACATTATGATGGCTGATTAAGTTTTCAACCTACAACAAAAGTAAAGAATAATTTGATTATAAATCATCCTTTCCAAGCTTATCATCATCATCATCATCATCATCATCATCATCATCATCATCATCATCATCATCATCCCCCACCTGAATGCTTCCACCTTCCCAGGGCAGTAAAACATACCAAGCTCAGTCCTTCAAGCCACTTCTTGGATTATAGGAGCAGGATGTGAAGTATCAGCTGGAGATCCCTTGATTTTGGGAGCTCATTCCACCCATTGTCCAAGCTTTTGTAGGGCACTGGGAGAACCAAAACTACCCCTCATGCTAGAACTGAGCTGCTAACCTTGCTGGACATGCCAAGAGGTAAAAGAAGAACATGATGGTTGAGTGACTCAGAATGATCAAAGGCAGGAAACACCAAGTTAACACCAATTTTTATTTCTTCCTTTTTTTATTTCTTCCTTTCACCTGAGGCAGAAGCTGCCTCAAGTGAAGGGATAAAGATGTCAACTCTGCTTAAAATCTCCCCCAGGCAAAGAATAGTGTGTATTTAATACACCTTGTTACATTCTTCTGGGTTCAGTCACCATGCCCAACCAGCAGCTTCTCTGAATTTATAGTTATTTATAGTTATTTGAAAAGCAGATATTTAAATAATTGCTAAAATTAGGCCAAAATAATAAAATTAAGGCAAGCATACACACAGTTTTTTGGCTCAGCAGGATCTTTCCCCATGTCCCTGTGCCTGGGGAAGCCAAAATATAAGCTGCTACAAGCAGCATGGGACAGAGAATTGTGCTCTGTACCCATTCCTCAGTGACTTCAGAACTGTCTCCTGTCCCAAAGCTGCTTGGTTATCCCCAGAACACACTAGTGGCCTCTGGAGCCTTGCAGCAGGTTTGTGTTCTCACAGCTGGTCAGTTCTGGCAAAAGTTACTTCTGGAGTGGATGACAGGCCCTCATTCCCATTTGGGACTCCTTCGACCAGATGACGTAAAACTCTTTTAACCTGATGACACCAAACATGAACTAGGCCCAGCAGAGGTGGTGAGATCTATCCTACTCATAGGGGTTCCATTTCCTTGGTCATTACCCAACCACTGCTGCCTGCTTGATGCATCCTGCTCCCACACTCAGGCTGGTCACAAGTGCCAGATCCAGGGCCATTGAGGAGTCCTTTCTCTGCTTTTTGTTCCAGTCTGAGGATACAATGCAATTTTTAAGTTGGGCTAGGCCTTTTCACTTCTCTCCCACTGGTACACAGCTACGAGACTCAAGTGCCACTGGTGGTTTCTCCATTTGTGGTTTATTACTCGTAACAGAAATAAAAAACCCACCAAGGTCTCTCAAGGCTCTGTGTTTGCTGCAAGGCTGGGAAGGAGTTCTGCTGGTCTGTGTGTCTTGGGGCAAGACAGATAAACAGCCCTGGATATTTCTGGGGCTCAACATGGTTCCCAGAGAATTAACAGCTGAGAAGGGCTCTTCCAGACCTCAGTTCAAGATAGCACTAATTCAGTGTGTCTAGAAGGATATTTAGGGTCAGATTCATTCTGTCTAATTGATAGAAAATTAATTAAGGCATCTCTATTTGTAGCCTAATCTCTCTAGGCTCTCTTTAATAAGTGAAGAAGAGCTGGGGCTGGGGCTCCTGAACAGCCTTCTGAAATTGCTGGCTCTGTTGTCCAAGTGCATCAGCTGTGGCACCACAGTAGTGACTGTAAATTGTTAAAAGAAAGTGTCACAGAAATGCAGCACCAGAGCTCAGCAAAGGCTCAATGCCTCAACTTGTCTAACTCCAACCTGGGTGCAATGGTTTCCCTTTCCTATGGATGGAAAGGACAGGAAAACAACCCCCTCCTCACTCCAGCACAGCCCTGTGATGAAATGCTGACTGCAGGGCAACACCTGCTGGCTCCGGCAGAGCTGGGATTGCCTCTGCCTGGCTTGCCAGATGCACAGCCCCGAGACCACACTGCTGTGCCCATAGCACAAGGGATGTCAGGCAGGGGGCAAATTTTGTCCATGGTTGCAGAGTTGGCTTGTGAAATACACAATTATATTAGTTCTGGGAGAAGCTATTGTATTTGAGGATTTATTGTGACATTGAAGTTTATCATGGGATATGACACTTGGGATGGCTGAGGTGGCTGCTGATGTCTTTGTAAATATTATATATATATAAGAACAATCTTAACATTTTAAGTTCAGAAAGAGATGGTGCTCTGACAGAGCTGGCCAGCAAAAGCATATGTTCTCTTCTAGGAAAAAAATAAATGCCACTCTGAAGCCTGATCTCGGCAGGATGCAAACCTCAGTTCTGCAGTACCAGAGTTACAGCCCAGAGCCTGCAGGAGAAAGACACCAAACCCTATTTATCAAAACATGGGATCCTTGTTTCAGAACAGATGAACAGTGAGAAACTCAGCACTTCCAAGGACATCCATGCAACAAGGCTGCGGGATGACAGCAAGTGATCCCCTGAGACCCTTAACAACTGTAAAATCTGGATGTTTAGATACAAGTGTGAGTCACCATCACAGCCAGGAGCATTTGTGCCAAGGCACAGGCTTGCACAGAACTGCAGGAAAACAACCCCTGGGAGGAAACAGCTGCACCACCTGTGAAACAGATGTTTCCTCAGGTTTTTCCACTTCTTAACTTACTGAACGCTTAATTGTCCCGAAGGAAAACTGCAGGGAGGGAGGGCATGTTTAAGGTGGACTTGGACAGGATTATTTAAGGAGGCTGCCAGTGCCAAGGACTCCTCTGGAGCACAGCTCTAGTGTCTGTGACCACTCTGTGACCACTCTGTGTGCTTCAACACCTGCACAGGTGAGACACAGCAGGATGTGCTGGAGGTAACATTGCTTGGGAAAAAAGGGACAAAGGGACCTCTCTCCAGTTGGGCTATGAAATAACGTTACTGGTTCTGCCTACAAATGCTGCTTTTTCTCATCCCATTTTAGGGACACTGAGATCTGCCACCTCCTGAAGAAGCTGCAGCTCTGCCACAAGGACTAGGAGCCTCCTCTAGTGCCTGTGTCTACACAGCTCTATCCAAAAGGGTGCAAAGAGAAATTCTCTTCTGGATCCCATCCCTCCAAGATCACATAAGATCTCAGCCCTAAAATCCAGGACTCAGACAAAACAGCTCTGACATAGTTCTGTAACTCACAACAGCTGCACATCGCAGGAGCCTCAACAGGCAGCAACAACTCCCTGAGCTCTGGCAGCCTGGGAGGACCTGGAGGGGTGGGTGGCCTCCCTGGATTTCTGTAGCTTTCATTAGGAGTTTGAGATTCCAACAGGTGCCTGCCCACACCTTTCCCATTCAGGTTTTGGAATTACTCCAGCTCATTACATGGAATTAGTGAATAATCTAAGTTGGAAGGACCCTCAGGTCATCTGGTCCTCCTGCAGCCCAACCCAGCCCTGAGGATAGAGAAGAGGGGTAGTTTTCAGAGACCAGGAGAGATGAGCAGGTCAGTGGGGTCCCCAGCTCAGCCAGCTACCGCTCTGCCAGCCTTTCCTGTACACAGGAATCACAGCACAGGAATCCTTGATTACCTTCCAGCCCTCTGAAACAAAGAGCCGGCACCTTTGGAGTGGCAGGGACTTCTCCCAGCTGAAGGAATTGTTAGCCATGGAATATAACACAGACACTTCCAAAATCAGCTGCAAACCTGCTGATTAAAGAGCAGCATCTTCCTCCAAAGGACTGCACAAGCTGAGTAACTAAACCTTAAAAATTATTTGGGAGATGTTAAGTGTGAGACTTTCACTTGCCTGTCCTTAATTCTTTTTGTTGTGGTTACAGACAGACATCTGTGAGGTTGGTTTTGGATAGTTTTTTTTTTTCATTTGTTTATTTACAAATTAATATTTTTGAAGTTTCACATCACAAATGTTTAAGAAAAGACACATTCCAAGCTCCATTAAGAGCCTTTTTATAGGAATGATGGGATTTTACACTCATTGATAACGAAATCGTCTGTGGTTGGAACCATTATTGCCTTCAGACAGACAAAACTCACACAAGCTGTGTTTGACTCTCCTCCACAGAGGACTCTCTTCCTACACAGTTCCCTAGCTCACTTTCCCAGAAAGTTGTGTGGTGGTAGAAACCCCTATATATATTTAGAGGTGACAGTTTTATTAGTTTTACTGGAAAGTTATTAAAAATGCTGCATTTTTTCATACCATTTATGTACAGCAGTGTTACTGTTACAAAACTGCTTAAAACACTTCAAATTCAGAACCTCTGTTTTCAGTTCAGCTTTTGCCACACTGTCTTAAATTTTCCAATCACTATAAAGCAACCACTGACACACTGCTCAAACTTTTGCAGTTTGGTCCATTTGATTTCAGATATGAAATAACAGATATTTTCAAATCAGTTTTCCAAAACCTCAGTCTGTTATTTTTTCTGTTTTAAGGAAGTTATTTGAACCAGTAATTTGCATCTCTATATTTTAAATTGTTTCCGCCTCAGAAACATGATGTCATCTGGCAATAGAGGTGCGTGAGATGGGTTTGAAGGCAGACTTCGGGTGAATAACAGTCGCTTGGGTTTTTTCCAACCTGATCCCTGCAATATGGCCATGAGTCAGGTTAAAGAAAAGCTGTACTTGTTCCATTTCTTGGCCCAGCGAATAGTTCCAAATCACCTTTACTCCAATGCCTCTTCATGCACAGTCACGCGGCCTGCCCAGAACCACCTTTTCCCGTGCTGGGGCAGAGACAACAGCCGACCCCGGCAATTTCACAGTGTTCTCTCTGGTGTATTAGACTGGAAGTTGATGACCTCTCTGGCAGAGACAGACAAGTCTGCAAGGTCAAGATGCTTTTTTAAAAAAAGGAAATTTTGGGGGATTTTCAGATTTTTACAAAATTGAGCCCAACATGGCCTAACCTCACAAAATGGGATGGGGGAGATGAAAACTGTAGGGCTGAGCTCTGTTTTAAGGTCACTAGGCAAAAAGGCTTTTCCTGCCAGGACAGCTGTTGGTCCCTTGGTACTCAGCACCTTCAGTACCCACAGAAATGATCCTGGCTCTGGTATTAATTAATTGCTGTGGCTCTGTGTGTGTCCCCTGAAACATTCTGCCTGGACAGCGCACCTGCTGTTTTAGCTGTAGTGGAAAAACTGGTATTCTTCTGGCAGAATTTGGGCTTTCCCCAGGGCTTGGGAGGAGGTGAAGGCCATTCTCCAGCCCTTTCCTTGCAGAATGGAGAGGCAGCCAGGATCTGTCCCTTCTATTCCAGTCTCAGATAAATGAAATAATCATAAAAATGTGTGTAGGAAAGGTGAGAGTATGTGAAAGAGAGTCGGGGCTCTGCAGTGGTTGCGTCATCCTTCCACATCCTTTACAGGAAGACATTCACTCCATAAATACCCTGCATTGTGGCTGGGCCTGAAGCTTATGCTGAATTTAACAGACTGTGCACTGTGAGCAGTGTGGATGGGGATGTGCACACGCGGTTCCTCTCCCTTGCCAGATGGAAGCTGCTCTGTGTTCTCCAGAGGCAGGGATCACAGGCTTTCCAGGGGCTAAATCACCATTTCAAAAGAGTGCTGGTGTGTTTCAGGAGGAAGAGAAGAAAAAAAATCATCCATTATCAGGAAATCTGGAGTTCTTTCATGGGCACTACAGGAACCTGAGGTCTGGACAGAGCTAAAAAACATAGATCAGAGGTAGGACGCAGGAGGGCCACACCAGTTTACACCAGTTGAACATCTGACCTCCATTCCCTTTTGGCACTCAGAGTGATTTTGGAAATAATTCTTAGCATATACCTGCACTGCAGACCCACAGCTACCTCCAGCTCAGCACTGGATCTCACGTCCTTCAGGCACTTCAATTTTTTTAATTGAGATCCTGCTCTGCCTGAGGGCCTGAGCCAGCAGAGAAGCTGCTGTCAGCATTCCCAAAGCTCAACCCTCTCAAGTTCGACCATACTGCTCTTCCATGTTCCCATGGATGCACATGGAGCTGCTGTCCCTGTGGCAGGGGGAATCCTCATTTACACCACAACAGGAACTGTCCCTCTGCCATTCCTGTGGCATTAATCCACACACTCCCTCCAAGGGCTTCTTCTTTGTTTACAAACTAAAGAAACACAAATTCTTGCATTACTGAGAATTTATGCTCAGCTCTGGGTCAAATTTTAAGAATCCTTTTCTTTCCAAGTAACAAATGTTTGTTTTGCTGAAGAAAAGGGGAGTGAAGCTGTTCCACTCAAATGGGTGTAAATCAGGAGTAATTCCATGGAATCCCAAAGGCCGGGAGCAGGGAAAACCCAGCATGAAGAGTGTATGCTATCCATTTCCATGAGCATATGAAATCCACATTGCTTCTCTTATCCCCCATTGCTTTTGTTCTTTTCTCACCTGTCGTAGGTTAAGAAGGAAATGAGTTTTTTGGGAGATTGTGGTCAAACCAATCAGTGCTTGGATTGGAATATTGGCACCTGGTTTGGCCACTGAAGGTGTGGACCGCCTCTGAGAGCACAGGGGGTTAAAAGCAAGAACTCCCAGGAGAACTCTCTCTTGGTCCCGGTCAGTGGAGGAGCTCAGAGCTCCCCTGCCCGGCCTGGGCTGGCTGGGGGAGGGAAGCCATGCGGCCGGGTGAGGTAGGCTGGAGCCTCGGGCAGAGGAGATGGGCAAGTGTTCAAAAATGTCATGGATTGAGGCTGGCACAATGCCAGTTCCCCCATGAAAATACACTTTCCCTAGTGGCTTCTCTGAGATGTGATCAGGAACAGAGCAAAGCAGGTTCCAACATAGGAAAAAAGGAAACAAACTTTATTAACTACAGCATCTAAAAAGGAAAAGACACAAAACTAAGAATAAAAACCCTCAACATACATTTCTCCTCCTCCCCTCTTCTCCTCCACAGCATGAAACACCATAGATTTCCACACCATCACCATCTCTCAGATAATCAACTTTTGAGTCCATCATCAACCCTCAAATAATTAACTCTCAAGTCCATCAGGGAGAGAGAAGAGTCTCCCCTTGCACCATAGGCTTCCACCAGAAACACAATTGAAACCTCTTGTGTTTCCATGACACTCGTGGCACTGCAGAAGAACATCTGCCCTCATGACTTCTTCCCCCCCATGTCCAGTGCTCTCACCACTGCACATGGGCCAGGACTGCTTTTAGGGTTCCCCGTTTAAGGATGCTCCACCCAGTTCTACAAGCAGCAGTCTCTCAACTTTGGGACACCAGTCCCCCCCAAATTTCACCCCCTGGGGCTGAGGGGCCTCGTGAACAGAGATCTTCCTCTTCACTAAAGACAGAGGGCATCTCACACACTTCTCAGCCGTCTCTGTTCTCGCCACTGCTTCACTGCACTCTCTTTGGCTTCAAGGCATTGCCTCCCCCTAAATGCAGTCCCTGGGTCACAGGAAAAACATGGGTCTGTCCATGGCCATACAAGAAAGAGTCCAGCCCAAGGCCACTCAATCATCTCCTCCCACTTCTTCGGACATCTCTCACATGCACCAACTTTCATCACACTTGCTCATTTCCTCATGCTTCATCTCTCTCTCCTCATTCAGATTCTGGAGGATCAGTATTTGTAAGGTTCCCATTATTCTAGAAAGGGGTTAAAATCTTTGCCTCTGTCTGCCCAGGACTCCCACAGCGGCCAGGCACTTTTTTTGTGCCACATCCTCCACTTCTCCTTCTGGCCGGCCGTGCTGCCAATCCATAAGATCAAATTCCAAGGCAGCACAGGCACTGGCTCTCTCTCTCTGTCTCCCGGGGAGTCGGAGGGGGGCCCGGTGCTTCTCAGGCTCCTCCACCCTTCCATCTTGCAAGGCCTTCACCCCCCTGCTCTGCCCGAGGCTCCGGCCTACCTCACCCGGCCGCATGGCTTCCCTCCCCCAGCCAGCCCCGGCTGGGCAGGGGAGCTCTGAGCTCCTCCACTGACCGGGACCAAGAGAGAGTTCTCCTGGCAGTTCTTGCTTTTAACCCCCTGTGTTCTCAGAGGCAGTCCATACCTCCAGTGGCCAAACCAGGTGCCAATATTCAAATCCAAGCACTGATTGGTTTGACCACAACCTCCCAAAAAACTCACTTCCTTCTTAACCTATGACACCACCCTTGCCCAGTCTCCATGGTAGAAAGAATGTCATGACCAGGACGTCAGGGCAGTTACTACTGGATGTTTGGGTGTTTTAGTAAATGATGGTCTCCAGATGCTAAAGATCTGAGAAGGCTTCAGATGCTTGCCTCTGCTGTCTTTCACACAACTATAAATTCCATGTCACTTCACTTCCTTCACCAGACTCATCCCAGATGCAAGCAGAGGAACCAGATCAGCATGCAGCCTGGAGCTACTAAAAGCAAACAGCCAATGGCATTTCTTAGGGAAAGGCTCTTTCAGTGATTAATAATATACAAACAATAGAGGGGCCTTGGGACACATTTCTCTAAGTCACAGCAGTTTTCACATAAGCAACTGGGAAGCTTTTAGCCCAAAACAAGAGAGAAAATTATTTACTGCGTTCAGCTTACCCAGTTTATTTGTTTTTCTCTTTAAGAAGAAGCAGCCTTACTGGGAATATGAGTGAAAAGATCCTGTTCACAACTTGGGCTTGACTTTGCCTGAACTAAAAGTCACTTGGGTTTAAGTCAACATGAGTCAGGTGAAAAGAATGGTTCCCACAGCCCCAGATCAGGAATTTAAGGATTCAGAATGTCCTTTAATACAGCTGCTGTTGCTCTCGGGGGTTCCAGAAGTGCAAACAGAGTCAGAGGGGTTTTTCTAAACCAGGATCAGGTGTGGCTTTGAGATCCATTTGATAACATGAAGAGTTTTTGCTATTGTGTACAGTGAGGTGCGACTGCATTTTACTTCCGTTTCAGTGGGCCATTTTTAACCCTGGTGGGAGTTTGGGGTCTGATGAGCACTGATGGGAAAAAGTCTTGCAGGAAAGGCCTTGTGATCCTCTCAAAGGAGGGTTGAGAAGTAGATTTCCATGTAGAATGTTTATCTTTGCACACTCACTCAGGTTCTCCCAATTGAGAAGTGTTTGGCCAATGCTCTCAGGCACATGGTGTTGTTTTTGTAGTTGTCCTATGCAGGGCCAGGAGCTGGATCCATCCAACTCAGGGCATTCTATGAGTCCATGAACTGTGAGATCGCTTGCACACTTATCCTGACTAACTTAGGTTTGACACACAGTTAAGTCTCCTGTTTATGTCACTTCTGAAATGAATTGTAGATGCTGGTGTTGATCCAAATTTATGGACAAAGTTACTTGATTCTTCAAATAGTTCCTAGATCCTGTTTATAAATTCTTGGATACTTTAGATCAGATGTGTCAGCAGGAGCCAGGATACCTTTCCTTTTTCTGGTAGTGCAAAGTAGTCATAAACCTGGTTTAGCTGGCCAGTTAAAGTGGATTTACTGATTCTTTGGACTTGAAGCTGCTCAGAAAGTCAGAGTATATCAGTGAATATTTGTCTGCATGTGGTACACTTCAGATGGATCCTTACAAAAATGCACACTTTCCTCAGAGAGCCACTTTTGACATTTTGTGGTCTCTTCCTTCCATAAACACAGCTCGTTTTATTGAAAACAGCTGGATTTGCACCAGTGTCACAGAGATGATGGTCTGTGCTGTCTTGTCCTGACAATTACAGATGTCAAAGAGAATCATTAAAGGACTGTTTCATTTGAAGGTATAAATTAGATGAGGGAAAACCCCTGCATTTTAGACACACATTCAGTCTCTTATATTGGAGTGTCTGGGCATGTTAGAATCTTTTTCACATGTCTTATTGTTTCCTGGTGGACAGCCCCAGGGCTCATTAGCTCTCAGACATGGAGAACATTTGTGCTGGGAACAGTATTTGTAACCTTCAGAGTCAAACCAGAGCCAAGAGATTTCAAAACACAGTTTGTACAGTAGTGATAACTCTGCTCCCAGATAGCCCACTGCAGAGTTTTCTAAGCAGTTACTGGGATTACCAAGACAGCAGGGAATCCAAAGAAACAAAATGTGTATTCTAGACTTTGTAGGCCAATCTTGCCTTTGGTAAGGGTAAAGAAACAATTACTTCCTTGAAGTGACAGATCCGTGATGTTTCCTGGCCAAGGCAAGGTAAGAAAGTTCCCATTCCTCTTTAATGAGAAGGAAATTTGTACAGAGAAAGAATGAGGATGGACTGTTTCTAGTGCAGTCTTTTATGGAAAGAGTTTAGGGAAGCTCCATGTGGGGGCTTCTAAAAGGTTTAAGTGCTGCAGTGTTTCATAGAAGCATAGAATGTTCCAGCTTGGAAGGGACCCCCAGGGATCATTGAGTCCAACATCTGGCCCTGCACAGACACCCAACAATCCCACCCTGTGCCTGAGAGGGTGGTCCAAAGGCTCCTGAAGTTGTGGCAGCCTCAGGGTCGTGGCCGTTCCCCAGGGAGCCTGATCAGTGCCCCAGCACCCTCTGGGGCAAGAACCTTTCCTGATATCCAGCCTCTTGGAACCACTTAAGTAATTCAGATCTTATCAATACAAACCTACAAAACAAGGCAGAGAAGAGGATTTCCTGCAGAACCACTTCCCTATATTTCCCTTGCCGTCTTTGAGATCTAGGGATTTCAAACCTTATGGCTCAAAGGAAAACTGGTTTCATACAAACAGATAAATATCTATTTGGAGATCTTCTGGCAAGTTTTACAGCATCACAGGGTTTCTTAGGAAGTTTTTCAGTGCATGAGAGAATATATTTTCTTTCCCTGCAGAAAAGCTGCAGCTATTTGACATTCCACTCCTCCAGGTGCAGTTCCTGCTGTGCTAACACCATAGCTCTGAATGATGGATTGCTGTGACCAGCACATACAAATAGAGACCCTCCAGGTTTTCGCAGAAATATGAAATGGTCATTTTCAGGAATGAGAAGACTCAGAAGATAAAATAACTATGCTACAGTGAATCAGGTACAGTCACTTCCATGAGATAATTCCCACTGAATATTCCTGGCTTGATTTTCAATCACATTAAACAGTCCGGTCACTTCTCCTTGGCCTTACATATTTTCCTTTTGGTGCTTCCTGACATGTTAACTACATACGTGTGTTTTTAATTCAATTGTAACTTCTCACAATTAGTAGGTTGGTATCAGATGGAAACAGTCTGGTACTCCTTCATCAGGAGGGATGTGAGTTGCACCGAGCCTGGGACTAAAAGCCATGATGAGAATAGACAGATTATAAATTCCAAAGAGGGATGCTGGAAAAGCCTCAAGAAGGAATTAAATAAGCAGAAGAGAAAAGTCTGGTTTGAAAAAGAGGTGAATCCAGCTTGCTGTGTTTGTGGAGTCCATGTGTGGGCCCGCATATTTTCACATGAGCCCCTGTCCAAGATTCATTCCCTCTTTCCAGATGCCTCATTCATACACAAATTCACAGCTTCATGAAAAATGCTTTGCTGTGTCCCTGGGATTCCCCTCAATGGTAAAATAATATTTCAGAGCATGGCTAGAAAATCTTGTCCCTTCCCAGACTGGTCTGTACTGTTTGGGTGTAACAGGAATGTTATGGTTGCTTTCCATATTACTGCTGAGAATTGCATCCCAGGATTTTTATAGGTTTAGGCTTTGCTTAGCAAGTTCATTCTTTCCATGGGACAAGCAATTGGAAGTATTGGATATGGACAAATCTGAAAGAGGTTTCCTTATTCACAGAGGGAGAAAGCAACACCATGCCCTTAAATTCAAGACTCTGACACTTCTTCCCACCTTCTGCCTCACTTTGATTTCTCCAAAAGGAAGGAAGTCCATGAATCCAAGGAAACAAGTATTTATTTCTTATCTACATGCCATGTGCAGAAAGGAGCAGGAAGGGAGCACCTAACACAGCACAGCCTGACCTGACTCCTCCTTTCAGTCCTTGAATCCCAAATTCCCTGCTCCTTCCACACAGTGGAGCCACACTCAGTTCTTCAGTCCTGCCCTTCCTAGCCCCAGCCACCTCCCACAGCCATCACTGTGCCTGGACATGAGTCACCTTATAACAATGTCCTGCTTTCAGGTGGGACAAAGTTAATTTCTCCATGACACAGAGCAAAAAAGCTGAGCTCACAATGCAACAAAATGAGAGAAAATCATTAAATGTGAGAGAGGCCAAGCCTGGTCCAGTGTCACCTTGATCATGCCCAGCCACTTTATCTCTTTGCAGCATTTCTCATTTTCACTGGTGGAAAAAAAAGGTCTTGTAACAAGCAGAGCTTTTGGTAAGCCCCTGCTCATCTTTGAGGACGTAAATAATTTGACCAATGTTGAACATGTACCTATTCTGAACACAGTCCCTTCCAGCTGCACCTCGCAAAGTTTAAAAGACTGGCCAAGAATTCCCAGGTAAGCAGCTGTCTATCCCTGATCTCACCACACATAGAATGATCTACAGTGCAAAGGAGGAACTTGTTGGACACCACAGACCTGAGCATGGCCAAGCCAGAAGCACGGGGCAGTTCTGCTCGGTCTGCCATGATTCCATCAGCACAGACAGGACAAATATTCCAGTAATTTCAGAGAACAGAGGGTCCTTTCTGAGCTGCCATGTACTGCCATGTGTTTCCCTGCTGTCAGTATCCATGGGATTCCCAGCAAGGGCCTACAGACACTGACAGTATCTGCTCCGGAGTTTCTAAAGGAGACTGAGGACAAGCTGGTTTTAGCCTCTTGTTTATTTGAACAAGTTCATTGCTTGCCAGAAAAGTTCCCCTCCAAACCCCACCCACACTCTCCTGAGCCAGAAGGCAAGGCCCTTCCATCCCACACAGGCTGCTGTGTCCAGCCAGCTCCCTGGGAGGAGGTTCCTCACTTCTCGAGCTGCTAAAAGCAGCGCTGAGCTCAGACAAGAGATTTCACCCACTGTCCGGGTTGGGGAACACCAGGGTGGCATTCTGGAAGCCTGAAAAACCCAGCATCCTGCTCCTGGAAGGAACCACTTGCCCGTGGCATATCAGAGGGATGCCACATCCCCTTCCACAGATGAACCTTGTTGGCCATGCAAGGCCTGATGCAGTACATGGATAAAGGTTTCTTTTCCATGCAGCCAACTGAGTTCCTGCTGTCCCAAAACTCCCAGATACTGGTTTCAGATAGAGCCAAAGCAATGTGCTCAGAGTTGAATGAGCTCTGGAGATTCCATGTGGACCAAAGAGAGCAAAGACCTGAATTCAAAGATGTTGCAGGATGTCGGAAGAGCCCCAGGATAAGGATCTGCTCAAGAGGTGGATGTTCAATACTGATGACACAGGACCTGTTCTGTCATGAACCGTGGGATCACTGTTGTCACTCAGAGGCACTTCCAGGGCAGGATGGGGTAGTGTGCTGGGCTGCCAGCCCTGTTCAGAGTCTGTGACAAGATCCAGCTCTCCTTCCACTGGGGAGTGTAGGATAAAGCTGAGGTAGAAATCAAGGAGAACATACAACACTGAGTCTTTTTCAGTCTGCTCCAAAACTGCTCTGGTGCTCTTTGGTCTTCATTGCTGCAGTTACCAGCAATGAAATTAGTTAAACAGCAACAAAGAAAATGTAACTCTGTGAAAAAAACTCAAATGGTCATTTCATGGGTCTCAAGGAAACTCAAGAACCTTGTTTCCCTCTCATCTGCTCACCAGTTTAAAGGGGATCCATTCACCCCCACAAATAAACTCTCCTAATTCAGAGGTTTAGCTGCGAAAACAGCCTATTTTGGAGATCTAAGAATGTCTTGAGGTGCTGAAGTTGACATCCAAGCATCTCCAACTCATTGAGCATGCAGTATTTGTGCAGTAATTCATAAGTAGGAAGCACTGCTTTGCCCACACTCCATATGAGAAGGATGGCTGCTGTTACATGCACTCGAGGAATATTTACAGTTCTAAGCCTTGTTACATTGGGTGGGACCTTAACTGGGGATAAGCAACCAACAGATGAATCCAAAATCTGACCCCTGTGGATCATATGCCAGAGGATTTGATGCTGCCAGTTCATTTCCAGTGACTTCCCAGTCAGTCCCAGTGACTGCGGCATCAAGGCTGCCAGGCCAGGCTCCAGGTCAGCAGCAATGTCAGGGGAAAGGAAACCTTCTTAGGGATTGAGTTTGGTCCCAGGAGAGAGGTAGAGTTGCTCTCTCAGGCATTATGGAAACAACAAAAAGAGGGATCCAGCCTGATCACAAGGAAAGAATGTCTCTGATCTCCCCTTCCCAAGTGCTATGACTCCACACAGAGAGAGGGAGGGTGAGCAAAGCCAGAGCACAGCCTAGGCCCCCCATCGAGGGAACTGGGTGTTCCAGACCAAGACAGCAGCCCCAGGTTTGTTCACATATTTCAGGGATACCTGACTCTGCACTGGAAACCAGACCACTTTGTTTTCATGGTGGCCATTCAGAGCTCGTGCTCTGCTCTAGCTGTTGTTCTGCATGACAAACACAAAGCCTTCAGTAAATGAACTTACATGTTGGGCTTGTTTTTAAAAGCATTCACATTTATGGGAACTAGGAACTCATACCAATTCAGGCTAAATCTGAACAACAGAGAAAATAAATCAGACTGGGCTTTGTCCACATACTTTTCTATGAAGAAAGTTGTTTACAATACATACTACAGTCCAGAATAAATCTGGGATAAACAAAGTTGAGCTTTTAATCTTCTCAGTCCTTCTTCCTGTGGATAAGAAACCTTTTCAAGAGAGAACCAGCCTACCATCTATTCACTCCGTCTAGTTTAACTCCTCGTGAGGATCAGTGCAGACAGCATGGAGGACAGAATGCACCCCATCCCGTGCGTCACTTGGCTGCATGGATGTTTCTCAACACTCCTTCCCTTGCTTTGCTAGGCAAAATAACACCTTTCTCCAAAGGCAGCAGAACAGCTTGCCTGTGTGCTAGCTCCAAATCCCTTCTGGCAGGAACCAAGCACCAGCAACTCCAGCAGGAAGCAGGAGAAGATGCAATCATTAGTTTGCAGGAAGGGCTTAGAACTTTTAAAATCAGAACTTCTATTCCCTCTGTCTGAATCTTTGTACTGCAGAGGTTTTGTGAGAAGACCTTTTTAAGATCTCCAGTAGCCACCAAAATGTTACCTGTTGGATCATCAGATATTTCACTCTGGATAATGACTGGTTCCTTTCCTAAATCAGCACACAGAGAGGTGTCATTTAAGGAATGAAAAGTCACACACTAATTTTTGAATTTGCAGGACTTAGAAAGTCACACTCCTGAAATGTAGGGAACCTAGTATTTTCCAATCCCTACATCACCTTTTTTTGCCTGCAAACACAGAGCCGGCCTGTGAGAATGCTGGCCATGGCAGAGCTTTATACCCAACAAACACCAGCACTTCTACCCAGTGACCAAACACGAAAGACACAAACTGTCTCCTTTGACACAAACACCAAACCACACACATGTGCCTTGCAGCCAAGACTCACTTTGAAGTTCTTGTGTCACAAAGAGGGGCACAAGGGAGCTCATTTTGGTCTGGTTCAGCCTCCAGTCACACAAACTCCTATATTTCCTCTCCTTGTCACCTTCTTGCTGTCTCCATAAGTGCTTTTCTGCAGCTGAAATATGGATTAGGAAACTGACCTGAAATAAAAATAACCTAACATGATGAAAAAATCATAAACAAAGGGGATTTTATCCTGGTTTTCTTTTGGAATTGAGATAATTCCAAAAGCTAGGCCATCGCATAGCCACGCAAATGGTACAGCAAGATGAGAGAGGGGAACAGTGATGGTGCAGAGGGGATCAGTCACAGAAAGGAGTATTTGACTGGCTTCCAGAACAATCAGCCATATCAAGGAGAACATGGCTGGGTTCTGGAAAAATCTGCTGCAACAAGGAGAACGTGACTGGGGTTCTGGAAATGCACTGCTGCTGTAAAGAAATACTTGTGAAACCAAATCCTTTGGAGCTATTTGTTTTTCACTGGAGACTTGAGAGCCTGTCCACTGCTGACTGAGAGCCTACCACACAGACAAATCCCACTTGGCTGCCCATTAGCAACAAAGAATCATTGTCCTGCAGGACCACAACATTCTTGGGTCTGTCTCTGATACTTTGAATAAAAACAACTCGAAAATCTCAGTTTAACAACTTGGTTGACAGAAGAAGAAAAACACGAACCTGTTAATGCAACCAGTGCTATTAATAACCTTTAAAGACCCAAGCTGAGAACTGGGTAAGGCCCACAGGAAGGCGAGAGATGAGCTCCAAGTCTTTGTGGTTCAGGAGAATTTCCTGTCTTGTCAGCGTGCATTTCCTCTGATCCAGGGAGGGAGGGATGGTGTCCAAGGCCATTCCTTTCACTCACTGACCATGACATCAGCTGGAGGAAGGGGTGGCTGAGCAGTTTTAATGCTAACAGATAGTGACTTAGGAATGTAATTTCTAGGAGAGATAAGCCAAGTTGGATGTGGGGCCTTGGGGATACTGGAGTAACTCCAGTGAGGATGTGCAGATTAACTCTGTTCCTTTCCAGAGGGAGCTATTCCAGCAGGACCTGTCTGCACCCATCAGGGTCCATCCATTGCATGAATGACCTGGGCTGACCATTCCCCCCCGCTTCTGGAGAGCCACAGTGGAGACTGCGAGGGTCACAAATAACTGCTGGAAGTGAGGAAATCCTGTGGAATGGGCCACGGCAAATGCCAGGATACCAGTGGGAGGGAATCCTGTGATCCTTCTGTTTTCATGGCCCAGGGAGAAAACACTGTCTGTCATGGTTTTTCACCAGCAGACAGACCTCTGGAAATAGATGGCCACACGTGGATTTAGGAGTCTGGGCAATCAGGCTGGTAAATGTTTAGTGCAGGGTTTTTGAAAAGCAGATAAAGCATGTCCTTCTTGAAAATCCCTCCTCCAGCAGTCACAAACGCAAGGTGCTGTGGCAATGTTCCCTAACAACACAGCATTTCCCAAGGCTCCATCGCGTGCTAGTGCCCAAACCAGAAACAGACCCTACTGCTTCTGATTCCCAGTTCCTGCTCTCATTACCAGAAAATTCCTCTCCTCTATGGCACAGCCAACTGCTTCCAATAATAAATCCAACCTGTTGCAAAGATCAAGTCCATTTTTTCACTGCTTAACCCAAAAGAACGCTTAATTTTCAAAACACAGGTTAGGCTTTTCACCAGGGAAAGGATTTGTTTTTCACTATTCATCTGGTTTTTGGTTTTTTTGTTTTGGTTTTTTTTTTCCCCTCTCTCTTTTTTAAAAGCGAAACATTCAATCACTCTGTTCAATATAGGGTTCCTAGGCCAGGAGCAACTATCGTTACCCTGTAAATCTTCATTATTCTTACTATAAATACACTTCTGTATTTTTCATTTTGTTATTTTTATTACTAAAAATGGCACCTTTAGTAAACTTCAAAATGTCTTCCAGAATTAAGAACTCTGAATCAAATCCTGTAGTCCTGACTTCTGAGAAGAAACACTTTAAAACAAAAATTGTAGTATTCCTTGGCTTATGTCCAAAGCAGTAACATTGAACTGTAGCTTTCCAACACTGCTTTAATTATGCTAGTCTGGTGCTAAAGATAATATCGGTTTACCTAGACAGAATCAGATTGTCATAATGGTGTGTTACCTATTCCTATGTGGGAATATGCTAAATCAGGATAAAAAAAAAATATTTTTAAACTGTGCCCACTCAAGTTATGTCAGAACACAAGATTTGTGAATGAGGTTTAATGTTAACAGGTACTTCTAGCACATACAGTAATCACTGCTGGGCTAAAAATTAATACAATTGCATGCAAAAATTACACTTGTCCTTTTATAAAAGTAGCATATTTGGTTTCTGGACCTGGAAATTCAGATTCTGTGGAGGCTGGAAGATTTTCAGATTAATAGAAAGTAACTGAAAATAGTTTTATCACCAAGCTTATGAGTGTAAAGACTGATCTGTTGAAAGGAGAAGCAAATGTTAATTAGATCCTTAAATTCTGTTTTTCATTCCTCATTCAGCACAAATGAGTAACTAATTTTTCAGAGAAAGGATGCTTTTGTTAAAGAACTGAATCACACCAGACTCCCATTAAATCCCATCTTGTCCAAGAACCAATAACTCACTATAAATAGGAAAACAGGGGGTTTAAATGACTGACTCTGTCTGGGATGGATCTTTTGTCTCTGCTTCCCTCTTGAACTTCATCCCATCAGATGGGGTTGGACACAATTTTTCAGTACAAAAACAGGCAACAAGGGAGGCAGGAACATTAAACTAGGTGCTTTATAGGTGTTTTTGTTGTGCTTCCTCAGGTCCAGCCCTGTGCTGAATAGGGAGGTGTAATTCTGAAAGCAACACCACTCCATGGAAAAGGCAGGAGCTTTAGGGCTTCCAAACAATCAAAACCAGTCAGGGAGATCAAAGCTCTTCACCCTGGGCCAGCTTCAGCATTGGTGGCCTCATTAACCTCCCTGCCACACAAAAGAAGGAAATTATTAATTTTTCTGAATGCCTTTGATATGGACACTAATTCTCTTCCATCAAAGCCAAAGAATACCTGGAAAACCACTTCAGAGGATTTGAAATTATCTCAAAATATCTTCAATACAAAGAACATTGAAATAGGAGAAAGCAGGTTGAAATTTAAAAATCAAAAATCCCACAGAAAACCTTTGTTGAAAAGCCCAAGCCTCTGAAAACCTGTTGAGCTTTTAGCCTGAAAAAAAGAGGGGAGTTCTACCTTCCCTTCAGTTTTTCAGTATTCATTAAACAGGAGCAAGATCAAGAAAAATTGTCCTACTGTATTCCTCTCCCAGAGCCCGATGGAAACCTTGCAAGTGGAAATAAGAAAAATACAATTTACTTCTGGAACCTCCAGCCAAAGAGTTCAGACAGCAAGGCTTTATCCCTTTAAACTTTAGAGAAAAGTTTTCCAGATTCCCACCCTGATTCCCTCATCCATGTTCGCTGGAATCAAAGAAGCAATATAAATATTTGATTTCTCTGATTTTTTTTCTTTTTTTTTTTTTTTTTTTTTTTTTTTAAGTGACAAACCACCTCTAAGAAAGCAGATCTTGGTAAACTGGATGGTTGGCAATTAAGAATATATTCAAGTGTCTCTCTGTTCACTGAAGTAATCCATTCAGCTGGCCTCTTTGGAGCAGAACATTCCCCCGCTGGTCCCAAAATGGGTACTGCTCCATCAAATCCAGAGAATTTCAGGGATTTATTGAATTTTCTCTGCCTAGATAATCTTAGATCAGCCTTACAGACTTAATAGACCCTGCAGTGTGCAAAACCCACAGGTATTCCATCCTGGAAGAGGTGTGGATATCATCTTATCTCCCCTCCCTTCCCCATTCCTTAGGACTGATTGGGTTTTTTAAATATAAGGGTTAAATCTTTAGAAAATTCCCTTGAGGTCATCTATCCAGTAATTGTAACTGTGATTATCTCATCCACAGAAATGGTCAGTTTGGGAGTTTATTCTGGTTTATTCTGTGTAGTCAGTTCCAGTGTTGTATCATAAATGTGAAAATTCCCTGAGTCCGTGGGAGATTTGCAGATGGCACTGGACATTACTGCAAGCCAGATCCTTGTGCGCAGTTCTACCTCTCCCACCCATTCAAATTCCCTGCTTCCCAATGCCACTGAATCTCATCCCAAGCCCAGAGGAGCAATCTTTCCTCCCTCAAAGACACGATCCAGTTTCCACATGTATTACCTAGCACATGGACACCATATTCAGGGGGTCTGCTATGGTAAAAAAACCCACAAAAAAAAACCCATGTGAGGCCTTCTGTCTAATAAGAGAAAACCTGGAAAAACTTTCTTGAAATGTGTTATGCTGGAAGTTCAGCACCTCCTCATCCTTTTTACAGCAGCCAGAGAACAGATTCAGCCTCTTACCTTTCACCACTGGAAGACTGTCCATAGCAAATCCTACCCTCTAGCTTTGATTTCTGGATTAAATAAATCTGGTTCCTCCAGCTTTCTCCATAGCACCAGAGTTTTAGACCTCTGGTTGTTCTTTTGCGTCTCCTTTGTTCTCCAGTGTGTTTTTCTCTCCCTCAGTGCACCAAAGACTCCCAGAGCAGCACAATTAATCACCCTGTGCCTCACATGACTTTACTGCTAATATATGGTAGGATAAAAAGTTTTGTTGGGTTTTTTTTCTTTTTTTTTTTTTTACAAAGTAAAGCACCAACTGTTAAACTGTGGTCCCCTAAAAACTCCACGTCAATCTCTGCTGTGTCACCACTGAGTAAATTCCCATTCCTACAGACCCACTCTGGTTTTCCTTGCTTGTCTTGATCTTGATCTACCTGTTCTTTTGCGTCTCCTTTGTTCTCCAGTGTGTTTTTCTCTCCCTCAGTGCACCAAAGACTCCCAGAGCAGCACAATTAATCACCCTGTGCCTCACATGACTTTACTGCTAATATATGGTAGGATAAAAAGTTTTGTTGGTTTTTTTTTTCTTTTTTTTCTTTTTTTTTACAAAGTAAAGCACCAACTGTTAAACTGTGGTCCCCTAAAAACTCCACGTCAATCTCTGCTGTGTCACCACTGAGTAAATTCCCATTCCTACAAACCCACTCTGGTTTTCCTTGCTTGTCCAGGAGAACTTGATCTACCTGTTCCAGACTCACAGGAAGAAATGAATCACAAATATATAAAAAATCAACTGCACAAGCTTCTGAAGAGACAAAAGAGATGAGGGATAGGTCTCTGAGGAGCTTTCTTGGTGCTTCTGCAGCCCTATCTGGGCAAGGATAGATTTGTAACTTCTCCAGAAATGCAGCCATGAATCCCTCAAGTGTAATTTTTCTCATCATTGACCATTTGTGGGGTCATGTAAGACTTTTCCAGGTATCTCCACTTGATGTTGTGTTTCCAGCTCAGTTTTAAGGCTGCAGGTAGAGCCAAATGTCACGTAACTGGGACCAGACCACCACATGCTTCTGCTCTGCCACCTCATACTCAGCTTTGCCAAGGCCTCATGACATGGGTACCACACTCTACACAAGTCCAGATTTTAACTTACAGAGTGCAAAATACAGTCAGTGAAAAAAACCCTGAACACTCCACACACTGCTTAGAGCTTGGTCAAACTGGAATGCAGAGAAAGTGCTTTTAATTGCATTTTACAGAAGGGATTAAGAGAAAAGAGGCCTGATTCAGCTCCTTAACTCCAGGCATCTTTTTGATGTGCTTCAATTAGATGCCTAAAGTGAAGAGCAGCCCTTCTCCACACATTTTGCACTGCTACACAGTTACATGCACAGACACACGCACACAGGCGCCTACCTGAGTGCAAAGGGTGCAGCAGAGACTTGTGCCAGCTCCTGCAGTGAAAACTGATCACTGATGGTACTGCCATCTTCCAGCCATGCTATTTTCAGCACGGATGCCCTGATGAATCCACTGTCTCAGCCTCCAGCTCTCCCTCTTTCTCTGCCAGCCTTGCACTGTGCCCTTTCCTGCGCTGGCTCCATTCAAACAAGGCCCTTGCATGACTTTCTGTGTTTCCTGTTGCCTTAGAATCAGTTTGAACAGACTGGGGATTGTTTTCAGCAATATCAGAACTGCTGTACTGAGCCATTAGCTGAACACTTTGGGATGTTCACTGGTGGGATGAAAAAGCTCATTTATGTACTTTATCTTAAAACATCGTTATCATAGGATCCCACAGCTGACTGTGTATGGACTACAAACATTCCGACAGATATCCCAAGAACTACTCACAACCAAATATCCAGACCCAGGATTAAATCTGTTTCATGGGGTCCTTATGGAGGATGTAAACAAAAAAGCCTTGCCAGGTAGTAAGTTATTCCTGTGAACACCCAGAGTGCTCTTATTTGACCATCTGACCGTTCCATAAATTCTTCGAGGGTGAATTCCCTGTATTACCAATGAAGAAAACACAAAGCAGTCCTCTTTTTTATTCTCTTCCTGGTGAATTATATCCACAATCTGAGATGGCCCTTGCTGAATCCTGGTGAGACACAGCAGACTATGATTTGATCCGTGTGGAGGATAGAAGTGGTCTCCAAAGAATTTTCTCTGAGGAGTGAGTAAGGACATCCCTCAGTGAAGATATGAAGAGGATAAAAACTACAGAGGAATGGGGATTGACTGATGGTGTGGGAACAGGAATGTAAAACCAGCATGGGGAGCACACATGCTCATAGACAGCAAAACTGACAGCCCTGGGAATAAATTCCTCTGGCGCCACTTTTGGATTTGCTCAGCTATTCCCTACACTGAACTCCTTGTGTTGTTGCTCACAGTCATCCCACTCAGAAGCCACTGAAGATGGAAATAGATTCCTTTAAAGCAAAAAGAATGGACTGTCCTTTTCCTTCTATCTTGACTTTTTAGGGGACCTCACAAAACCCACAGATAAATATGAGAATAGGACTTCACATAAATGACTGCACTTTTTCTTAAATAGAATGCAAGACAGGACATTAAGTCCCTCCCAATGCACCTTGACTATATACAAGAGACTGGGTCTGGATAAGAAAGCTAGCAGGCACAAACACATCAATGAACTTTTATTACAACATCTTTCAAAAATACTACTGGCAGCTAGAAATCAAACAGAAATTATTTTTACTTGTTGTGAGATCATGACAGGAACTGTGAATCATCAATAAATAAACAAACAAACAAATAAGAATCTCAAGTCTACAATAATTTGTAATTCTACATTGAAAAAGACCCCAGATCTCTACATCACTTTAAGCGACATTATCTTCATAATGAAAAAATTGATTTGATCAAATTTTAAGACATACCATGTCAGGCAATAATGGAAAACAGATTTCATGGCATATTTTCTTCTGGATTACTTCAATTACTTTCAGAATCTCAGAAGTTATTCCAAACTCGAAGTTTTGCTTTATTTTTTGTTTTGACTTGTTTTATTTATGATTTCAATTATCCCTGGCCAAATGAATCCCTGATCTCAGTCCACTGCATACAGTTGCCTAAGAAAAAGAACTGACTTGCACCTGCAAGACCAACAAAGGGAAGGTTCTAACACAGTAACATCCAGTACTGAGGGCACAAAACCCATTTAAGTCAGTTTCAAGTTTGAGCTAAAACGAGCAAATTCAAATTAAAATCTCCCAGGCAAGATTCTAAAGATCAAAACCATTAATTTTAAAAGTTGAAAGCAGTCAGGGCCTCCTTCCAGGAGGTACTGAGTGACCCTTAATGCCAATCGAAGTTACCAAGGGTTGAAAGAGCTATGAAGCCTCCAGGACTGAGGCTTCCAACAGGCTACAGCTCCCAGAGACCAGATGAAAGTGGGCTAAGGGATCACCCCTCCAGTGGATTCCAGTAAACACTAGTTGGAATTCACTCAGCAGTTTTCAGGACCAAGTTCCTAGATCCAGGAATACCTGTTGTCCCAGCAAAGGGAACAAGGGACACATATATTTTGGCTGCTAACTGCTGACACTCACCCTCAGGACAGAGGAATACCTACATCTTCCTTTCATGGCCTCTTTGTCAGTTCATAAATTTTTTAAAGAGAAATAAACACTTTTTCATGTAATAACATGCTCCTGGCACTATTTTTACTCTGTCACAAGGTTAAGTGCATAAACAGCAGTCACTTCAGATATAACACTGAATTTAAACTTTTATTCTCCTGGTCCAACACAATCACATCCTTCTGCATTTTCGTTGCCCAACATCCATGCCTATGGATTATCCTAGGTAAAGCAAGTTTTGTATTACTCAGTTGGAAGGAAAAAGCCAGAAAGGGATTATTAAAGACAGTGGACTCACTTCATCAAATGACAACTACTGGCTTTTGTAAGTAATAACAAGCATGAGAGACAGCTTTGCGGGCTCTGCAGAGCAGAGCTCCAAGTTGACCAGTGGATAAATTGCCATGTTGGGAACATAAAACCATTCTGGAAGCTGACATCTGAAAGGCAGACGCAGCAGGGGCTTCAAAGGGGGTGAAATTGCAAGAGACCAGGTTGCCATTGACACCAAGGCACAAAAAGTGCAACTTGACAACCCAAGGTCTTCATTCAGCTGAGTTATCAACTGTGGGTCTTACTGCCTTTCTGATTTCATGCTAGATTTTAGATTTTAGGGAGGAGCTTGGAGAAAAATTATCTGAGGGTGCTCTAAGGACTCCGAAGTCAGAAAACACATAAACCGTTAATCTCATGTCTTGCACCCCCGAAGACTTGATATTCTAGAGCAGCCAAAGTTACTGGCCGTGCTTCAGCATGATGAGAGATGCTGCTCAGAATGAGGATGAAGGATTCTCACTGCCTCCTGCAGGAATGTAGGAAGGATCAAACGTGCCCTGCTCTGCCCGCAGGGAAAGCAGAGCAAAGAATTCTCCGCTCCCCTCCCGGTGGGTTTCCGCTTTTAGTCATGGAAGAAGGATGTTGTGGGGCAAGACTTGAGCGAGCGCTAACACATCACTTCGGAAGGAGTTCCAGAATTGGCTCCATCACACGAAGCTGCCCAATGCTAGCACCGGAAAACCTCCACCCGACACCGGCGGGCTCTTGCTGCCCTCTCCCGGGATACCGCAGGCGGAGGCACCGCCCGGCTCGCCCGGAGCCCGAGCCACCGCGGCGAAAACAGCGCCGAGGCTTTGAGCTGGATCCATGGCGTGCGGCAGCGCCTGCTCAACCACAGCCAGGGACAGAGCACAGGGCTCACCCGCGACGGGAGGTGCCGAAATTCCAACCGGCTCTGGGGATGCCGAAAATACCAACCAGTTCTCAGGCTCACTCGTCTCTGCTCCATCGCTACCAGGGGGTTCATCTTCGGGAATTGCCACCTCGCTGTCGAAGGCCTGCGGAAGCAAACAAGAGGAGAGGATCACACCGTACCCAATCCAACCCCGCATCCACAATCCAACCTCTCTACCACAAAAAAAAAAAAAAAAAACAAAACAAAAAAACCCCAAACAAACAAAAAAAACCAAACAAACAAAAAAACCCCCACCACCACAAGTCTTTGCCCTTTCAACACTGTCAAAAACAGCCCGATTTTGTAAACCCTGTGCCAGCTCTGACAGCAGTGGTGCCTTGAAGAGATGACCAAAGTGCTTGTCACAGCATGGAGCTGTGTCAGGGGAGGGTTAGGTTGAATATCAGAAAAAGGTTCTTCCCTCAGAGGGTGCTGGGCCACTGAGCAGGGTCTACAGGCAATGGTCATAACTGCAAGCGTGTGGACAATGCACTCAGGCACAGGGTGGGATTGTTCGAATGTCCTGTGCAGGGCTAAATGTTGTTCTCGATGATCCCGGTGTGTCCCTCCCAGCTCAACATACGCTATGATTTTTTTCCTGATATCTGAATCTCCTGTCTCAGCTTAAGGCCATTTCCTGCTGCCCTCTCACTGCAGACATTGTAGAAGAGACCGGTCCCCACCTCACTCCAGCCTCCCCTCAGGCAGCTGCAGTTGCCCCAGGCCTCCCTGAGCTGCCCCAAACCGCCGCCCTGGCCCCGCTCGCCCCCGCGGCTGTCGCTCCTCCTGCCGCCAGGGGCCGCTGCGGCGGCAGGGGCGCCGCTCTCTCCGCCCGCCGGGGCCGCGNGAGGGACCGAGGGACCGGGGCACCGGGGGTGGAACGGAAGGAGGGGCGGCGGCGGCGGCGGGGCCGTGCCGGGCCGGGCCGGGCCGGGAGGTGGAACGCACGGCCCCGCTGAACCCGCCGCGGGGCCTGCGGGAGCAGCATGGCCGCCAGCCTGTGGATGGGGGACGTGAGTGTCCGGCTGGGACCGCGCGGCTTTGTGCGGGGCGGCGGGGCTGCGGGGGTACGCGGCCGGGCCGGGGGTGGCGCGGGAGGCACTGACCGGCTGGCACCCGCACAATGACTGACTGACACTCTCCCACAGACCGACTGACGCCCTCTCATTGACGGACACTCTTGCACTGACTGACACTCTCACACCAATTGATGCCCTCACTCTGGCACCATCACGCTGACTGTCTGACAGCATTGCAGCAACTGACAGCCTTACTCTGACTGACTGACACTCTCTAACACCCACACAACAACCGACAGACTGATACCCTCACAGTTCTGACACCCTCACTCTGACTGACACCTGACACCAGCTGACCCTCTCCCTGACTGACCCCTTCACACCACTGACACCCCCACACTCCCCGACACAGCCTCACAGCCCTCAGACATTCAGACACACCTGAACTCCCCAAGTGACACGTCATACACTCCTGTGCATGCTGACCTGCTCACACAGCCTGACACACACACTCAGACATAGACCCCAGCCTGACAGGCACATTTGTGAGCAGTTACACACACGCACACCCCCAGAGTGACCCTCATTGCCTGCCTGCAGCCAGGTCACAGCCAGACTTACACCAGTGTCCCTGGCTGTCAGACACATGCATTGGCACCAGAAAGTCTCACACTTCCATACTCTTAAGAGGCACTTACTCCTATACTCGCAGCGTGTACACTTGCATGCTTCAAGGATTTACCTGCTGTTTTACCTGCTCAGCTGCTATAGGCATTTACATGCTTACATTGTGCCAGGCATTTGCACACACTCATGGTTGTGCTGCTAATTGTGCTCACACTTGTAGGCACATTTGTATGCACCTTTCCAAGATTATCCCTCACAACCTGGCCTCTTACACCCTCATAGGGATTTTGACTCTCCTGCATGCATGCACATTCAAAGCACTTACACTTCCTGCTAGGTACCTCATTCCTGCCTGTGTGTGTACCTGGCAGGAAGAACAGCCATATGAAGCATACTCACAGGGGCTTCTTCACCCAAGGGTGTCTTGCTGCCCACTTATGTGCCCACTGTAGGCACACTCACAGTGATGCATAGCCCACAGTGTCCCTTGTGTGCCCTTAACACACCCTCACTCCTCTGCCCCTGTGTCCTTTACACTCACTGCTGAACACACACTTTCACACACGTTTCACACTCACCCCAGCATGTTGTAGGGCTCTGCCACCCAGCCGCACTGCACGTGTGTGTGTGTGTGCTCAGTGTGTTGTGGTGCCTGCATTTCTGCCACTGTGGTACACTGTGACACACACATGTGGTCCTACTGCATGTAGTGTCTTTGCTGTCTGCCACACATTTGTACACACCTGTGTGCACTCCACTTTGTGTGTACATGTCACAACTTCCCTGCCACCTATTTCTTGGACACACATCTTCCTTCAGCCCCTTTCTTGCAGCTCACACCAGCACAGTCCTGCTTGCACGTGGTGTTCCTCATCACTCACGTGTGTGTGTGTACACACAGTGCAACACATCCTGGAGAATCCCACTGGGTACTTCCCTTCCACACACACACTCAGCACACCCAGTTTGCCACAGTATCAGGGTGTCCTCTACTACCTCTGCTTGTGCATGGAGACTCCATGGAGTCAGTTCTCCCTTTTCCCCACACAGAGGGTTTTCTGCCGCCTGTCTGTGATAAAGCCCATCTTCTTTTTCATCACTACTCTCACAAGCAGGCCATGGCTTTTTGAGCCATGTGGACATATCTAAGCAACTGGTTGTCTTTACAAATACAGCTTTCCTGTACACACGCAGCCAGGATCACCCTGCATGGCACGTCTGTGCAGAGTGGTGCTGCCTCTGCTCCTGGGACAAGTCAGTTCTGCCTCACACTCGCTTCCACAGGGCATCTGCTGCCTTTTACAGGTGCAAGTGCAGTATGGTCACCTTCTTTCACATACTGCACAATCTGTCACACACACAAGTGGTGGAGCCACCTAGTACCTGACAGACACACAAATACTTGAGGGCTGTAGGTTACCGTGAGCCACCTGTTTTGCACAGGTAAATACATGGAGCTATATATATTTTATACTACATTTTTCAGCTCCATGTTACCTGTCACACACACTGCTCCCCATTTTAATTTTGGTTAGTTCCCTCTTCCCGTTTCTGTTATACACAGTGAACAGTGCCCTGTTCACTCACTCACAGTATATTTGATCCAAATTCCAGCACCCTTTCCTACTTGTCAGTCCGTTACGCCACACAGACACCTGCTCTCCAGCATGTTCACATACACTCTTACCTGCACAGTGCAGTCCTTCCCTGTGACATGAACATGGTCAGTGCTCCCATGGGCAGGATGAAGTGTAGAGCTGCTGTGGGACACGATTCCAGGGCTTCCCCCAAGTGCTGCCCTGGTATCTCCGGGGTTGTGCGAGGCAGGCACAGCTCTGCAGACCCCTAACACAGCTCCACGGGGCAGTGTCATCTGCCACATGCCACCCAGAGTTGTGCCACACTTGTGTATCCACAGTGCTGGCCCAGCCTTCACTTGTACCTGGAGAAGGAGCCTGCCACCCTGTCCCCTGCTCCCTATAGCGAATGCTTAGTTTGATGCTGTATGTTTCTGAGTGGCTTTTGTCCTTCTGTGAAGCTCCCTGTTCTCTGAAATTCATGCTGTCTCTTGGGTTCCACTTTGCAGACTGTTGAGCCTGGTTCATGCATGCCTGCTGGTTTTGAGTGGCATCGACCCTCTTAAATGAGTCTTCTTTTTGAAGTGTAAGGGTAAAATCCTTCTCAATAATGTTTTAACTGCTTAGAGGGACATTGACACATATATTCTCTTTTTTGTAGATGCCCTGATCTAACTTTCTTCATTTTTTTGCTTTTATAGCTGGAGCCCTATATGGATGAAAACTTTGTTTCAAGAGCCTTTGCCACCATGGGAGAGCTTGTACTGAGTGTAAAAATCATTCGAAACAGGTTGACTGGGTAACTGTTTCTGTTTGTTCTCCAAGTGCTTTTGGACTGAAGCCTCGCTGTGGTCCTTCCATATCAGAGTGAATTTTCCCTTTGAGTTTCTCACCATTGCTGCTACCAATATGTGAATATTGATGAGAGCAATGGAGAGGGCACTGCTGGCTCTTCAGCCTTCCCTCAACAGACAAGGTTTGGCCCACATCGTGCAGTGCTCCAGCACTCAGTCAGAGCAGTGTATGTATCTCATTCCATCCCTCTGAGAATTACACCTCCCCATGCTTTGGTCACTAGTCTGTAGTGCAGCTATGTGGTGCTGACAGAGGTGGGAAGTCTCACTCGGAGCAATAAGAGAACTTTTAGAGTTCATTTGAAATAAAATGAGTGATTTATGCAGAATAAAGTAGTTTTGTTCTTATTGATTGTTCTTTTAAGTGTTGTAATTTCAGTTTTCAGTAGTTTAAACTTGGGTGGGCAAATTGATAGTCAATGAAAGTAGGAAGTAAACTGTAAGTTAACCATTTTCTAGGTGCTTTTGTTGACCTGACATGGTAAGTAGGGGCTATCCCTTGAGATCAAGCTTCTCTTTGGTAACTAATATTTATACTTTAAAAAGAAGCTCTTTTATGTACTGCAACTATAGAAAATTTCTTACCAGTTATCTAAAATACAGCTTTCCTCATCAAATGTGTTTTAAATTTATAACTTTGGTCTCTTCTCTTCTGTGTTGTATGTTCAGAATTCCAGCAGGCTATTGCTTTGTAGAATTTGCAGATCTAGCTACTGCAGAGAAATGTTTACACAAAATTAATGGAAAACCACTTCCTGGTGCTACACCGGTAAGTAAATGGGATCAGCCAGTTGAGAACCAAAATTTGGAAGGGGCAGATAGTGTAAAATGTGTATTTTTAATGATTACAGATAAATTCAATAATTAGAAAACTGGAATTCTTCTTTGCTTTAGAATAGAAGTTATGACTATAAAACTGTTAATGTTCTTGCTTAGAAAATTGTTGAGAAAAACCACTGATTTCTTTGTGACTGTCTAGACAAAATTCAGGTGTAGAAGTGTTGTGGGGTGTGATGGTTTTTATAGCTAACCATTGCTGCTGTTACCAAAGATGGACTAATCAGAAACCTGAGAAGAGCAAGGAAGAAATTAGGCTGAGTATAGTGTATGTCTGCCACAATTCTTCCATCTCTCTCCTTTTGTATTATCATGGAGTCACTGAGTGGTTTGGGTTGGAAGGGACCTTAAAGATTATCATATTTCATCCCCTACCATGGGTAGGGACACCTTCCAGTAGACCAAGTTACTCTAAGCCCCATCTAACCAGGCTTTGAACACTTTCAGGGATGAGGCAACCTGAGAATTTAACTCTGTGTGTTGTTACATGTGTACAGGATGAGCTTGCAAATTCACACTGTCTTTTGAGTAACCCTGATTGGCAAGAGAAACATGACTTTTAATCTTGCATTGTTCTTGGCCCTTAGCAAACAGAAGCTACTCAAACCTCTTTACGGTGGAGAATGAGACAGAGTATTGAATAATTGCAGTGCATAACTGACATCTCTTCTACATAAAAGCTGGGTAGTTAGGGAGAAGAGGAGGAATAGGCAGAGAGGCTAATTTTAGGATGTTGGCTCGAATATGTGGTAGATTAAATGGGACGGCTGACACAGCTGTCTGTTGTACCCACAGGAGTTGGCTGCAGTAGCTGGGGTGACTGATTCATAAAGCAACTCTAGAATCACGTCAGTTATGGTGTGATATACAAGGTAAATGGATTCCTATTTCAGAGTAGTTAATACCCAGAGTAGGAGACTGGGAAGTTCAGATTGAGCTATTTAGTCAACGTTCCTCAGAGGGTGACGTGCCCTGTTAAAAGGAGTTGATGAGAGGCTTGGAGATATCTGTTTCACGTGTTTGCTCATGATTAAGGCAAGCTGATCATACTGGATGCCTTCTGTAGTCACTGGAAAGACAAAGAGAGCAAGGAATAAGATAATAATGGAAGTTTGGTTTTGGGAATACCCATCTTTCTTCACAGTTTTGTCCAAAACACAGTGCTGTGTGGAGGGATGATTTGCATAACGCGCAGAGAAAGTTACAGATGTCAGGCAGAGATCCAAAGCAGCCCAAATCAGTGCACTCAGAACGCAACTGCCCAGCTCATCCTTTGCATTTGGAGAATTTTGTTTACAGAAAGCTTGAGTGTGGCTCATGCTTTTATTTATTTTTAAATACTGAATCAGTTAAAGGAATAACAGAGAGCCATGGTGCTGGTGCTGTCTCTCTTTTCCAAGCTTTGGTGTTCCCAGTTCCCGTCTAAGTGGCAATACTCTCAGGTGTCTTAATGATTTTAAACACAGAATATTGCAGTGAAGAGTAAAATAAAAAAATCTAAAAAACCCTAAGTGCTTCAGTGGAATCTAAATTTTGTGTTAGCTTGTAAATGATCCACAGAAAGTTGTGTAGTACTGTGCTCCGGAGAATGCAAGTGTGCAACTAACAGGATTATAGCCTAGACTTAAATCTGTGCGCTATTTCCCAAGAATTATTTACCTCTTTTTGAGGGAATGAAATCCATCATACAAGGGCTCTTCACTGTACTGAACAAGTTCCCTGATCTCTAGGGCATTTCTGATTGTGATCTGAAATCCTGATTTTAGGATCCGAAATCCTGATCCTGAGATTAGCCCCTGATCTCTAAGAGCTGATTCAAAGATCTTGGTCTCCTTAGATCTTGGTCTAAACTTAGATGTAAGTTGGGTGAAAGTTGCTAAAAGTCTGGTAGGTTGGGAACAGAGAGTTCCAGATGTGACAGAGGGCGCAAATGTAGGCTGCTGGGAAACTTGTTTCAAAAATAAATTCAGATGCAAAATTTAAAGAAGGCTGCAGTGTCCAATGTAGTTCTTTCAGAACCCTTTAATTTTGAATCTTACTAAATGTCCAGAGTCAAGTATTTAGCCACACTTCCAGACTCAGGTTGATTCCATTTTCCAGTGTGTTGGATTTTGGTCTGTGAGTTCTTGTGTTAAATCACAAAAGTCCAGGAGTGGTACTGTTATTTCATTTTAAGACCTTAAAATTTGAAGAAATATAACATTTGTTATTACTACCTCTGTTCACATTTTGATTTTCATTATTATATCTGTACTGATGCTAAATAAAAATGTGCTTGTTACCTTAACTGGCTGGCCTGAAGGCATTGAACATGTGTCAGCATTAAGTTGTATTAAATCAGCTTATTGTATTTTTCCCTAATTGCTTGAATTCACATGACAACATTTGAATGTATGGATTCATTTTTGCCTTGTTTCAGGCAAAACGATTTAAATTGAATTATGCAACATATGGAAAACAGCCTGATAACAGGTAAGTGCTCAATATTGAAATCTTAATTTTGCCTGCTTAATCTCTCTATTAATTGCCTTGCAAAAAGTATTCAAAATATGTAAACCCAAAGTTCATCACTACCAGACTTTAGTAGAGGGAAGAGAGCTTAGACTGCCAGTTTTGTGCTTTGCCCTGTGCGTGGCACAGCAGATTTATCCAGTGTCCTTTAAGGTATTTCAACTTTGTAGCATCAAAGTATCTAATTCATATATTATAATTTAAGATCTATGTGTTATGATTTAAGATCTATGTATTGGAAATAACATATCTATAAATGAGATATTTTTTCTTGCCATTTTAGAAATCAGAGATATTCTGTGAGTAATAAGAATTGAAATAATCTTTAAATAAAAAGCAGTATTAAGTTGCTTGGTTGTGCTGCTTCAATTAACTTGAAAAAGCAGTGTCAATCAAAATTTTAGTTAAGCAACTTAACTTTGGTGGCACTTTAAAGTCTCCGTTAAATGGTCTTTCAGTATTGCTTTTCTTTAAGTTCAAATATTTAGGCTAAATGGTAACTGTCACTACTGTCAGTCAGCATGTCCCTTTTTTTTTTTTTTTTTTTTTTTGTATGATTGTATTTAAGAGATTTTCTTTTGATGTCTTTAGTCCAGAATATTCCCTTTTTGTGGGAGACCTGACTCCTGACGTGGATGATGGGATGTTATATGAATTTTTTGTTAAAGTTTATCCATCGTGTAGAGGTGGAAAAGTTGTTTTGGACCAGGCAGGAGTATCCAAGTAAGTTGTCTTTTATTCTTTTTTTTTTTTTTTTTTACTTCACATGTGGCAACAGGAAAGACAGAATGCAGCAAGGGGAAAAATTTCTTTTGGCTTAGAGTTTAGTAACCTTAAAATATTGTGGTTTTAGCCATTCAGTCTGCAGTTCGCTTGAGTTTTGGTAGTCACCATGGGTATTGTCACTCCTCTGTCAGTGTGAGGCCCTTTGTGTGTTATTGCACTTTGTAAAATGCTGAAAAATTTCTTAAGTAATCTTGAAACACTCTCTTCCTGGACTCTTGGGTGGAATTGTGCTTTACAGACTTTAGGCTATTGAGTGTATATTCCTGTGAGAGCTGTACGAGTTTTCTGTCAAAGAGGGTAGGGCACACAAAGCTATGATTTACTGTCAGGTTCTCAGTAGCTGCCTTGTTTGTCTTTCCTGAAAATGTCTTGCTAAAAACAGGAATCAAAAAGTTGGATTTCTTAATGTAATTAAAATATTTTCTAAATAGCACGAAATTAAGTTGTATTTTCCAGAGGAAGGAGCAGTTGGTGAGCATCCTTGTTTTCAAAGCAGAGCGTGGGTTCAGTGAAGCACAATTTTGTGATATAACATCTGTGAGAAAGTTGGGATAAGATATAGGCTGTGGCTGTAGGTCCCTTCACCTTCTCATATGGGGTTTCTTACTCTTAGACAGGTTGGTTTGAAGGAATCTCTGGAGGTCTCTGGTCCAGCTCCTAACAGGACTGCAACCAGCGCTAGATCATATCATCCATGGATTGTGTAGCCTGGAAAACCTCCCAGAATGGAGTTAATTCAATCTGTCTGGGCAGCCTGTTCCAGAGCTGCTCTCCTCCCCACTCATGAAGTTCCTCTTCATGTGCATCTTGAACCTCTTGCAGAGCTACTCAGTCTCTCTGGCTGTTGGGTCCTCATGCTGTCATTTCCACTTCCCCTGGGACTGACACTGCTGGGTTGGGCTCTGTGTGACTTCTGCTCCTCCTCAATGTAAACCCCACAGTTCCTGTTGTGCTGCACCTGCTTCAGTCTCTCTCTGTAGAACAGGTGTTGGTGCTGCAGGTTGGACTGTTAGTTGGGTTTTGGGAACTGTGCATAGGTGCAGACCTCGAGGAAGAGGAATCTGTGGTAGCTTGGGAAGTGGGGGAGGAGCAGGCACTTAAAGTCCTGTTTCTGGGAAGAGCAAAGCTGTCTCCCCTGGCAGTGCCAGAGTGTTGGTGCCAGGGGCTTTGTTGGGACTTGTGCAATTGCTCAAAGCTGAGGCATCTGCAGGTGTCAGTGTTATGTGAGAGAGGAGCTTAGGGCTTGTGGACATGCCCAGTGAAGCCCTGGCCCTTCCAGCCAGGGCTGGTGGATCAGGGAGGCCTCCTCCCAGCACCTCTTGTTCAGACAGGAGAGGAGCTTGGAGTGTGGTGCTGTGGTGCTGTGCCTCCTTCTCTGCTTTCTGCTGAGGGTACAGGTGCTGGTGCTTTTCCAAACTTCAGGGGCAGGACAGTAGGTCTGCAGGAAGAAATTATTTCTTTCCTCACCAGTGGTTTAACCATTGGTGTGGAAAAGCTGAATGTCTGGAAGACTTGGAAGAATCACTGTGTCCTTTGCAGCACGCAGCATCTATTGCTGTACACCGCATCCATCTCTGTCTGTCTCTATTTTGGAATTGCCAGTCTTCTCAGTTTCTCTTACACACTCCTGGTGCCATCTGAAAATCTGGAGGAGCCTTTCGGTAGCTTAGAAGCTTAGTTGGGTTTGTGTGTGAACACCTTAAACTGACTTAGAAGTTTACTTGCACTGGATTAATTTGCCATAGTCCTTTGGCAGAAGGCAAGTTAAATGAACGTGGGTCTGTATAGAGTTTTGCTTCTGTTTAGTAATCTAGTTTGTATGTAGATAAGTCTAAGCTTTGATCTGGTCGTTTTGTGAGGAGGATACATCCATACCTGTATGTATATGTGTGTGTGTGTATATATATATATAAAAGATATTTATATATCTTGCATATGAGTCTTGCTGTGCAAGGTACTGCATTTTCTGGGGCATGAACTGCTCTGAAATAGCTGTCAGTGGGGACTTCCCATGAGTAGTAGTTGATGCTGCTTTCAAAATAGCACATTACTTGGTGTTTAGCAGTTCCCACAGAATAGATAATGCACTGAAAATTTACACCCTTGCTTACGGCTCGTTCTTTTCCCCAGGTAGACAAGCCCTTCCCTCCCAAACTTCTTCCTTTGCTTAGATGGATTCCTCTTACCGTCCCACACCTAAGTCTTTGATCTTTCTGCTGCGTTAGGCAGCCCATCCCATGATGGGATCCTGGCACTGCCCTCTTGGATGCTGTTGCATTGCTTCTGACTCACTACAGCATCAAAATCCCACGCAAAGGACTGTTGGGGTTGGAGGGAGTTGGAGTTTTCTGGCTGGCTGACGTGCAGTGCTGCCACATCACAGTGAAGGCTTGTTGCAGAGTCCAGGGGTTCTGGATGTGCTGTCCCTGTTCCAGCTGTGCTCTTGACTTATCAGTATCCTCCCAGCAGAGATTTGGGGTTTTACCATGTGTCAGTTCACGCATTTCAACATGGCTTGTGTCAGCTCACTTCCAGTTCCCCAGAATCCACTGGCACAAGAACTACTTTACATTGACAAGCCCTTGAAAGTACTGCCAGAGCTTGGACGTGTGGCTTCAGGGATTCTGGAAAAGCAACTGGAAGGCAGAATAATTTCATCTCTCCCAAGAGCAGGGACGACAACCCTAGTGAACATTTTTATTCACTGTGTTTCCCAAACCAAACCAAACTTCACTGTAACTAATTTTTGTAATGTGGCATCGCTCTTTGGGGTTGGTTTTATGTGAGTTTTTCTGTGTCTCTGCAGAGGTTATGGGTTCGTGAAATTCACAGATGAACTGGAACAGAAGAGAGCACTGACAGAGTGTCAGGGAGCTGTGGGGTTGGGCTCTAAACCTGTACGCTTGAGTGTGGCTATACCAAAAGCGTGAGTAGAAGAACAGCTGGACGTTTATATGAAAATTCACGTCTGGTTTTAAATGCCTTTTAGTGCTTTGAATACATGTCCTGGATGTCTCCATCACAAAATGAAATAATAACTATGAATATGGGGAGTATCAGAATGCCCAGGAGTTCAAAGAAATTCTAACATTAGCTCAAGGCTAAGCATTTTATACTGTTTTGAATTGTTTATATTAGTAAATCTGTATACATGTACACACGCTGTAGTTAAATGTGATTGTTTTTAAAATGTATGTTCCTTTGCTTTAAATTGAAATAGTTTAAATCTTGATGATGTCTGGATAGCAAAGCTCAACTACCTTGCTAATTCTTTTATGATGTCTACTACATATAAGACTTTTGGGGCAGGTATTAACTTTTTTTTCTGTGTTTGTTCAGAACCTGATACAATGAGATCCTGGTCTGACTTGGGGCTCGTAGCACTAGGGTAATACGAATCATAGTAATTGCTCCCTATTTGAATAATATTTAGATTTTCAGTGAACTCATAAGGCTGGGGGGGAAAAGGAAGAGAAAAGCAGAAAAAATGGGTGCATTGTGGTGAGAAGATTGATGTTTCCTTCTTCCTGCTTCTCACTAATTTCATCATTAGTAGAAATAGCTGTATGTGTGACATATTTTCATTTCCAAACAATATTTGTCATCTCATTATTTCAAGTCTTGATAGTTAGGTGGAATGGTGTTCCTTGGGAATGTTGCCAGTTCATAAAGTGGCAAGGAATAGGAATTTTAGTAAGTTCTCAGGGTATTTAAGTTTATTTTTTGATTTCTAGTAGTTCTTATTTCATGAATGTTTTCAAGTTTGTGCATTGAAGATCATCCAGTTCAGAGAGAAAGGGGACGAGTCCTTGCTTAGGTTTCTGTATGACAGTGGCAGAAGGGAGAGTTTTTTCCATTCTTACAAAAGAAAACTTGAGGGTTTTAGCCAGCCTTTAAGTCTTTAACTCTTCATGTAAAGCAAGACTCAGTACTTTCTCTCGGAAAACTGCAGATCACTTAACTTCATCCTCTTTACCAGACGGAAGAAGGGACTCCATTATCTGGATTGTGGTTCAGGATTTTTCTAAACTGAAGCTCATAGTCCTGAACTCTTCCCTTCCCAAAGCCAGGAAGTGATACCCAATTAGCTCATAATGAATGAAAGTAATGTTTATTAGTGAAGAGGAATATGAATACAGGAAAAGGTATTAAATTTAAACCGCTTCTTTATGCAAATATATGCAAATAATAAATATTGTTGCAGTGAATAGTGAATATATTTTAAAGATTGAAATTTGCTTGTTAGACTAAGCCTTGTCTCTTTACCACGTTGTATCTTAAGCTATTTCACTGCTTTTTTCATACTTGTTCTGCACTATTTTGTTGCAATTTTTAAAAAATGGTTTATTGCTATTTTATTGCTATTTTTATCCTGCTTTATTTTTTGAAGTAATCGTGTGAAACCAGTGGAGTACAATCAGATGTACGGCTATAATTACAACCAGTATTACCAACAGTACCACAACTACTACGCTCAGTGGGGGTACGACCAGAACACGGGCAGTTACAGCTACAGCTACCCCCAGTATGGCTACACGCAGAGCACCATGCAGGTAGGGCAGCACAAAAACACCACAGACTCCAAAGGTGGCATGGGAACATCTCATCTTCAGCTCTGAGAATCACAGAATGTCCTGAGCTGGAGAGGACGCGCAGGAATCATTGAGTCCCACTCCTGGCCCTGCTCAGGACACCCCAACAATCACCCCTGTGCTTGAGAGCATTGTTCAAAGGCTCCTGGAGCTGAGGCAGCCTTGGGACCGTGACCATTCCCTGGGGAGTCTGTTCAGTGCCCAGGCTGCCTCTGGGGGAAGAATCTTTTCCAGATATCCAGCCTGACCCTCTCCTGACACAGCTCCAGCCATTCCCTCAGGTCCTGTCCCTGGTCATGGAGAGCAGAAATCGGAGCTGTCCCTTGGGAGGAGCTGCAGACCCTAATGATCTCTGCCCTCAGTCTGTTCTGCTCCAAACTGAACACAGCAAGACATCTTAGTATATACCTCTTAATGATGAAGTTTTAATATAGCTACTATTCAGTGTTTAGCCCCTGGTGTGTCTTCTTGCCTTATGGAGAGTATATTGCTGAGGTTAAAACAAGTCTGGAGGACACAAAAGGTCTCTTAGTACAGTTGAGATGGCAGAAGAGTTCTCTTGGTACAGGCAGTGCTCAGAGTGCCTTTGGGATCCTTCATAAACTTTGTTATAAAGGATAGAACACATCAGAACAGTCACCCCACTTCAACCCTGGAATTTCAAGAGCTGCCTCTGATAGATGTTTAGTGTAAGATCTCGCCCAAGGAGTGTTAGGAATGGAACACAGGCTTATGTGTGAAGAATTCCATTGTAATAACTCCAGTATAAAAGTCAGTCTCTGACAATACTAATCAACAAGCGATGCTTGCAAAAGAAAAGATAATTATCCACTGTCCTAAGGGGGTTGTTTTTCCTTGCAGACATATGAAGAAGTTGGTGAGGATGCATTGGAAGGTACGTTTCTCAAATTCTGTATTGAAGTTGTCTGTATGTCCTGCACTGCTTGGAGATAGACTTTCTCAAATTGGCCCTAATTTCAATTTATAATATACCTTTATCTTCGAGTAAATCTGAGAAAATCTGTGAGTTACTATTGCCTACAACAGTTGCATCCTGGTTTTACTGTTGCTACTCTTAGTCTGAACCTGGTGAGGACTGAAACTGTTTGACTTTCCCAGCACTGAGATTTTAATCTTCTGAAGTACTGAAACTTTAATCTTTTTTTTTTACTAGGGTTTCTTTTTCTGATATGCTACCAAGAAAAAAGTAGATATTCTGTTTTTCTATAAAATATTGACATTTAGAGCCCAGAATACTTCATTGTGCTTTAAGTTTACAAGAAAAAGGGAATAATATTAGTCACTACACTGATAAAACATTTCAAGCAGTTGTTGCTTGAAATGGGTCACTAAACCAGATCGGGGATTTTAGATACCTGTACAAGTAGCTTTAATTTATTGATGCAAGAAACTATCGTTTCATGCCAGCCATTCCAGATTTCTGTCTTGAGTGCAATACACACTATGCAGTGTATTTTACTCTATTCTTTAAAAAAAAATTAAAATTACATAGTAACGGATCTACAGGATCCACAGGTATGGAAGCTGTTATTGGCTCTTGAAAGCATTCTAGGAGAGCTTTCCTTTTGCTGAAGCAAACATACTAGGACTAGAATGGGATATCTCGGGATATTTCTTTTTCTGGTTGATTAAATGAAAGATTCCTACCTTTGTAGGAAACTGAATTAATGTATTGTCATTGTATAATTCCTTTTCCTTAAATCTCTTCTCCTGTAATGTGTTACATGGTGTAGCTAAAACCAAACATGGAATGGTTTGGGTGGGAAGGAGCTTCCAAAGACACCTTTATCCACCCACTGCCATGGGCAGGGACACCTTCTACTTGACCAGGTCACTCCGAGCCCTGTCCAACCTGGCCTTGGACACTTTAAGAAATGGGGCAACCACAGCTTCCCTGGGCAACCTGTGCCAGGGCCTCACCTCCCTCACAGGGAAGTTACACGTTTACAAACATTTTGTTCCTCACGTGTTTTAGAGTCTTTCCATTCATTCAGCTTTGTACTGAGAGTCATTCACGATCTTTGTGATTGTGCTACTCTGATAACCTGAGCTTTGGGTTGCCAGTGTTGTCAGGTGAGCTTTACACCCTACAGGGGTTTGGGGAGTCCATCACTGTGCATTTGGAGCAGCAGGATTGGACCTGCACGCTTTTTGTCCAGCTCCAAAATGCTTTCCAAACATTTCTTCCACATGTAAAATAGGGCTATGCTCACCATGATGCTGTGGTGCCACTGACACTCCCTTCTTTCCTAACTGTGACTCCAGCCTTGAACTGCTGGAGGCTTTGGCAGATGAGCTCTGGTGACTGCAGCAGCACAGGATGCTCGCATCCATTTGTCCATCCATCATTTGTGACCTCACAGTGGAAGGAGCAGAAGAGAATGGGTACCTCTACCTCTGCTTCTGCCCATCAGGGCAAGCCCCTTCTGGCAGTGCAGCTGACTGCACTGGGCTGTGAGGTGCAGGTGTTTCCTCCACTGGCTGTTCTGTGGGGCAATCACTGTTGTAAAAAGGGATGTGGTTATTGGATGTAGTTATTCCTTATCTCATTGCAGAGAGATTGGGTAGGACTGATCTGGTTAGGTTTGTCACTTGGCAAGTGCTGGGAATGTTTGGTGACTCACAGAATCACAGAATACTTGGGCTTGCGAGGACCTCTGGAGATCATCCAGACCAATTCCCTGCTTATGCAGGCTTACCTAGAGTATGGCTCACAGGAACACATCCAGATGGGTTTGGAATGTCTCCAGAGAGGGAGACTCCACACCCTCCCTGGGAAGCTGTTCCAGTACTGTGCCACCCTCCATGAAAATAACTTCTTGTTCATGTTGAGGTGGTTGCTCCTTGTCCTGTCAGTGGGCACCACTGAACAGAGTCTGGCATTATCCTCTGACATCTGCCCTGGAGATACTAAGACTCCCCCCATGTTTGTTTTAATATACCAACTTGTTTACAAGGTGGGTTTTTTCTGAACACCTTTGATGTGTGACCTATTTGTCTGTCTTTTCTCCCATAGATCCCACACCTCAGTTAGATGTCCACGAAGCAAACAAGCAGTTTATGGAACAGAGTGAAGAGCTCTATGATGCCTTGATGGACTGTCATTGGCAGCCTTTGGACACTGTCTCATCAGAGATCCCAGCCATGTTATAGCCTCATTGCTGAGGCATTGTGGCTGTGAGACATCCTCCCATTGTGCTCCAGACTGTTACACTGCCCCCGGATCCTGCAGCTGTGAGGGGTGGCCCTTTCCCCACCCAGGTCAGGTACTCGGAGTACAGGAGGACTGTGGCCTTTCCTGTAGAGAACAAGTATTGTAGGAGCATCACAGTAACCTTTATTCATGGCGAAAAATAGAACTGCGACAGTTTTATTCCTTTTGTCTTGAAATGAACTCTTAATACTTACTGGGAATTGTAATTTATAAACTCAACAAGATGGCACAGGAGAGAGACTCTACTCCATCGTACAATAAAAAAGTTGGTCTTTTAAGTAAAATTACACTTTGCATTTTGGTTCCTGCCCATCTTTCTGCTTTGCTGCCCATTCAACTGTCTTAAGTCATTTGACCCAACGCTCATGAATGAGTTATTTCAAAAAAGATCATTGTTGGACACCACTAAAATGTCTCAAAATCTTTCCAGTGACTGGGTGAGGTTGCTATAACTTGAGCGTGTGATGAAAGTTTGCATTGTGGTTAACTTAAGCTGTGATCTTGAGCTTGCAAGTTTGATATTCTCAAGCAATCAACCCAAAGAGCACTTTGGAGAAAAAAGACAGAAAGGAGTGTTATAAAGCTTTTACCTGGTGATACCTTGCACACCTGGCCTGCTTCTCCACCTGTGTATGAGGAAATAATTCCCCGTGAACCAGCAGTTTAAAACACTTTTCCCAGCAACCATATTTAAATGTTATTTTGTGTATCATGCCTTTATTTTTTTTATTGTGGACACACCTTGATGGTCTCATTGAGATGTTGAGATTTTGTAGTGTCTTCCACTGTCCAGTCAGAGCAAAACTAAAGATCTTGCAGCAAAAAGGGGTCAGAGCAATTGCATTGATATACTGTGCAGCAAATGGTTGTTAACTTGAAAAGCAGTTTTCTACCGGATGTTGTATAAGCTGATTGGACAAGCAATATATTTAAGCTGATATGTTGCATTAGAGGTGAAAGTGAAAATAATAGCACTTATATACATGTTATAAGCCCTTTTTCAGGCTTTTTGTGCCTTAAACTCTTGGAGAAATAGGATCAGAGAAACTACCTGTAATAAATGTCTGTCCAAGGAATAGTTTGGTAACTGAAATTGCTACTGCAGAGCATTTCGTTGCCTCTCTGCCCATGTTGATGCAGAGATTTGCCACCAAATTTAAATACTTTGATAAAGCTACTTCTACTACACCTTTCTTTGTGTCTATAATTATGACCTATTTGTCAGTCTATGGTCTTTTTTATCAACTGGAAGTTGGATGTGAAGGGAATGGTGATGTGACTGGAGTTCGAGTGAGCTAGAGGACTACTGGACTCCTGCATTCTCATCTGCTTTGAATTTTTCTCATGCTGTGCCCCTGGCTGTGCTGCTGTCTCACCTTCAGCTGCTCTGAATGTAAGGAAAGGAATGTTCCCTGTGTATGCCAGGAGTTTCGGAAGCAGCAGAAGTGGAAGAGAGCAGAGCTGTATATCCTCTAATGTGGCTGCTCAGCTCAAGACACCCCCTCTTCTCGGGAAGTTCAGCAGAGTGGCATTGCAGAAATTATGTAAAGAATGGCATTTAAAACACTTTCTGGATCATTCTGTTACTGTGCTGCCCTGTGTGCCTGCCCTTCTCCTGTTTTGCAGTTGTCTTTTCCTATCCCCACGAATTTTGGCTTTTACAGTGTAGCCATCCCAGTTTGCTCCGGGGGGCAGGGGTGAAGCCACATTTATTTATCAATATAAATTTATTCTGCTGTTCTCATCTGCCCAGCATTGCTGTCTGTGGAGTATTCCCTAATGCCTGGATAAACTACGTCTATGAAAGTCTGTCTCTAGAGGAGAGAAGAGCAGGTTATCAGGAATCAGACAGCAACCTTTGGGAAAATCCTTTTGCTCTCTGCTTTTATTTTGTGGTGGAAAGAAAAATGGTAAATATTAATCCAACCCATCCCAACCTCTAATTCCTGGGAGAGCTGGGCATGTACAGAGCCTTGTGAGGAATAATTTGGGAGTGCAGAAGCCAGCAGAAATGACCTGCTGACTCCTGTTTACTGGTGCTGCAGAGCTTAAAATAGCTCCAGCTTTTGTTTCAGGGGAGAGGTTGATGCGAGGCTCTGGGCCTCATTCCCTGGAAATAGGAGCCAGGCTTTTTGGGTTGGTTGGAAGAATCTCAGCCAAGGTTGTTTGCAGCTGTTAAATCTCTGCATTGTTTGGGTTTGATTTTTTTTTTTCATATCACTTACTTATCTTAATGTTCATTTTCAGCTCCTGGCCATTATTGCTGTGTCTGAAGCACAGGAGAGGCTTTTAAATGGAGCTACAAAACAGCCACATCCTGGGATTTGTAAGGTTTGCCTTTTGGAATCCCAGTCAGAGTGTGGGATTTTGTTTCTCCTGGATGGCTGCAGGAAAAGCCTAGATTAATTACCATTTAGTGTCACACAGGATGAAAGACAAGGCCTCCATGTAGTAAGGTAAATTCTGCTTTTATCTCTAAGTGCTAAGGGCAAGAAGTCCAAGGCAGATGATATCACAGCTCCTGAAAATTGCGTCCATATCGGCAGCAGAGATCAAGAAGCACTCTGCCCTTAAGCAGGCAAGGTTTATAGCAATTCCAAAAACAACTCAAATATTCTTACTGTGTTCTTTGATGAAGATGTGATCCTCCAATTTAGATTAAATTGTAGGGACTCTGATTCCCGTTTGAGTTACGCAGACTGGGAATGTTCAGCAGAGCTGGAGGGACGTGGGTATTTTAAGACACAGAGTGGTGATTTCCAAAGGCTGAGCTCTGAGGCTGTGGGGGGCCCTCTTGCTATTAGTCTGTGTTTAATTAAAAGCATGACAATACACATTGGGGTGGCCTGGGGACGATCCTGACCTGCTTCCAAAGGGATGAGGAGTCTGGAAGCATTTCTTTAGCAAATGATAAGAGGAGCTGCTAGTGATTTTTTTTTTTCCATGTGAGTCTGACTAGAGAAAATTCCTATTACTTGGATCAGTTTCTGGAGACGTGTTCATATCCCACACACTGAGATGCATACAACACCCTTAGGAATTTCTCTAAATTCCTTTTGAGCAACAGAGATAAATATTTGACTCTAATCTTTCTGTACTGGGTATCTCATTACTAGCTTGTTAACCTTCAGCTTTTGCTGAGGAAGATCTGACAGAAATTTTTACTGTCCAGCCTTGCTATCTCCCAGTGATCTTGTAAAGCTTACTGGATACACCCATTTCTGGATTTAACTTGGGATTTGCTTAACTATTAAACTAATTCAGTGGCAGGCTGGGGTGTGAATTTGAAAAGCAGCAGCAGAAACTGATAGAGCTGCTTCAGGAAATGTCACTGACAGCTCACTTTCTTGTTTTTCCTGGTCAGAGCAGTTTTTCAAAAATACCTCCTTTTTTTTTCTTCCTTAGCAGTTATTCCAAGTCAAAATGGTTTTTCCAAGTGCAGTCAGTTTTTTAAGAGGGTGTTTGGGGTCCTGCTCAGCACACACTCATTTTTCCCAGGCACATGGTGGGAATTTTGGGGTGTTCTGTGCAGTTCTGATGCACAGATGATGATCCATGTGGGTCTCTTCCAAATCAGGATGTTGCATGATTCTATCATTCAAAGATCATGCTGACTCTGCTGTAAAATTTCCAGGGAAAAAGAAATGGTGAATAACACAGTTGGTAGAGTTGAGAGCTGACCATGGCCAAGACTTGCTTCCACCCCTTGATGTGTCCCAGGGAGCCGTAGGCACAACAATCTACCTGGATCACTAATGCACACCTGCTTTTCCTTACTGATAGTTTTCACATCTCCGTGCATTGTCTGCTCCCATCTGTCAGGTGCTGGGAACTGCAGCTCTTCCAGCATGTGCTCTCTGTCCTGTGCTGTGGAAGAAGCTGGTGAGAGATTCTCATGAGGGCTTCTCATCAGGGCTTCGCTGACCATGGACATGCAGTGGGATTTTTCTCTGCCACTCTTGGATCTCCGTCCATCGTGTTATGGCAGGCTGAGGTCTGCTGGGCATCCAGTGCTTTTCATTGCTGCTCTTTGGGGATTCTCCCAGTTCAGCATTTGGAAGAGTTTCTTCCCAAGCAGTGTTTGCCAAGGTTTGAATTCTTGGGATTTTTTGGATGATTTTTCCTACAGTAATTTCCCAGGATTTACTCTGCCCTAGGATTTGACATGATTTTTAGGCTCACATGGTATCAGTGGCTGTGCCAAGGAGACTCCAGGAATTGCCTCATGACTTGGCGGACCAGCTGTGAGATCCATGGAGGAGGAGAATGGGAGCAGCTGCTTGTACCTTGTCCCTGACAGCTTTGGCAAGGACTGTCTTGGGGAAGGTTTGGCTACACAAGGTTTGGGGCTCGTTCCCAGACTTGGCCGTAAACAGGTGAGTGTTTATTTTGTTGCTGATCTGCCAGCCATGTTTGGAGGGAATTACTAACTCAAAAGGTCATTGCTGATCACTGGGAATTTTTTCAACTGTTTGTTTGCTCAGAACAGATTAAAACATGACCATCCTTTTTGCCCTTTCTCCAGGACTTGCAGGCTTTTCCAGCTGATTTCCCACTATGGTTGTGCCTTCAGCATCAGCACCAGCAGCTGTTCCAGCACTCCCTTCCCGCCCGTTGACAGGTGCTGCCATTTTAAATCCTTTCCATGAATTATGAACCATGAACCAGGAGCTTCACAGAGGTATTGTGTTGGCAAACAGACTTCTGTTTCCAAGAACCTTTCCTTCTATTCCCCGAGGGTGGTGCTCCCCCCACCCCCCCAACCCCGTTCCAAACGGGAGGAAGGAGAAGGGGAAATGCAGCTGCTGTTTTCAGCTTTTCAAAGAGCACCCCTGGTGTGGACCTAGCATGGAGAAGGAGAGAGAAATTGTACTTGTCCCACCCGGACTGGAGAGTCGTTTAGGTGGGCTGGGATGTGCAGCTGCTTCCAGTGCTGGTGGGTGTTGTTGTGAATCGTGGGATCTGAAATAGTTTGGGTTGGGAGAGGACTGAAAGCTCATCTCGTTCCAGCCGCTGCCGTGGGCAGGAACACCTAGAGCAGGTTGTTCAGGGGTCTTTTCTATGCTTTGGGATGGGGTGGCGCGGGAGACTGGAAGGGGGAAAGGCGGGAACGACGATTGGGACTGCAGACAGCGCGCCTACAACTCCCAGGAGCCTCTGCGAGAGAGCCCGGCACCAGCAGCCAATCGGAGCCCGCACTGCCGCGCTATAAAAGGTGGCCGCGGACCAGTTTCCGCCTCTTTCGGCCATGGCGGCGAGTAGGGGTGGCTGTGGCGTGGGCGCCGGGAACCATCCACCGCCATCCTTCGTCGCTGGGGGTCTCCCGCCGCTCGGCTCCGCCGCATCGGCGCCCTGTGGGCATCGCGTCCGGCGGCGGCGCTTCGGTGCGCTTCGAGGGCTGCGAAGGGCAGCGCGGCCTTGCGCCCGCCCTTCTCCTCAGGCCGGGCCCGGCCCCAGGTGAGTGAGGGACCCCTGAGGCTGAGCTAATGCCCTGTCCCGGGACAGGCGGCCGCGGGCGGAAGAGCCGCCCGGCCCTATCGAAGCTGCGTCTGTCGGTGCTGTGGTAGATGCAGTCAAAAAGGAGCCGAGAGCAAAGGGATTTTCCTCGACGGTCGCCGCTCAGTTGGAACCTTCGTAACTGTCCGGCAACATTTCGGGAAAGTACATAGCCCACCATGGGCTAGGGGGGTTACTGGCGCTGGAAGGAGGCGGCTGCCGCAAATCCCTGCCCCTGGGGTCCGTATTGATGCACGGCGTGGGAGGAGGGGAAGGGATGTATCCCGTCTTTCTGTGGTTTTGTTTTAACTTACTTCTCTTGCAATTTACTGAAGGCTCAAGACTCTTCTTCCCCAGCAGCATCCTGGTGTAGAAGGTGATCCTGGGACATGGGATTGCTGGTGACAGCCTCAGCTTTGAGCAGGTGAGATGGGCAGGTTCTGGAGTTCTCCATTGAGAGGCTGAGAATTGGTTGGTTTTGTGGCCTCCCTGGACCAGCATAGGAACCAGCAGCGTTTGCTGCCCCTCTGCTGTTGGGCAGTGCTAGCATCCTCCATAGGTCTTGTCCTTGGGAATGAGCCCTGCAAACTCCCTTAGTTCTTGTGCCATCCAGATCATGTGTGGGTGAGATAAGGGTAATTCCTCTCTGGGGCTCGATAGAGGCAGAACTGGGTGTCAGCCCTGATCCCAGAGCCAGTCAATCACTCTGTCACAGACTTTACCAGATAAACGCGGTGTTCACCTGCATGTTAATCCAAGAGCTGTGGCTCCATGCAGTAGCTGCAGGTCTCCAACAACATGCCAGAGCAATGGGAAGGTCTTTGACTGCTGGGCCTCTTCTGCCTGTGACTGTCACTCACCCCTCCAATATATTTTTGGGAATTGGGCTGTTTCTTGCTTGGGGTTCCAGGGTGAAATGAATCAAAGGTGTGTCCACAAAAGTCTGCAGCCCACTGCTGAAATTGGGGGTATGTTGTGATGTCTTCCAGAAGTCCTGGGTGTTCCAGAACTCATCCATCTGATGGACAAACCCAGGTGAGAGGGTAGTACCTTTGTTGGATCTCCACAGCTCATCCCTCCAAATCCCTTTCCCATCAGATCTGAATACCGATCTTGTGGTCGAAAAAGGAGGAAGAGTAACATTCATGCTGGTCTTGGGCTCTCTGCGGGTGTGTCCTGTGCTGAGAGGGGCCACTAGGAAGACAGGCTGTGCTGGTCTCACTGTTTTGGGAGTTCTGGTTGGGAAGGAAATTCCTGGTCAGGAGAGGGGATGAACATTGGGCGCAGGGGGCAGACGTGCCATGAGGGTTGGGGGGCTGGAATTTGTCAGGAATATCTGAGCCATGGATTTGGAGTGACCCATTGGCTTCAGGCACTAAACTGTGGTTCTGTTTTTTCAGCAATAACTGTGGAAAAAGATGAGAACCTGTGAGCCCTGTCCCAAGGGCTTCACCTTGCTTCCCATAGGACCCGAGTTGTGGGAAAGCTGCAGTGCAGAACATGTGAGTGTCCTCTGGGGAACTCCTGGTGTTGGGATGGGCAGTAAGGGTAAATAGATACTGAGAGGAAGTTCTTGGCTGTGAGGGTGAGGAGGCCCTGGTTGCCCAGAGAAACCGAAGTGTCATGGGCCAGGTTGGATGGGGCTTAGGCATCCTGCTCTGGTATCCTTGCCCATGGCAGGGTATGGAATGGGGTGAGCTTTTAAGATGCCTTCTAACCCAAACCATTCTGGGATTGCATGATCTGGAGTGGGGTCTGGAGGGCCGGGGGCAGTTCAAGCTAACTGTGCTGGAAGTGGCCAGTTTTTCACCTGGACTGTGCAGGTGGGAATGATGAAACTTGTTTCAGAGGCTTTTAGTTGACCAGAGTTGTCATCTGTGGTGCAGGGTGTGGGTGAGATCAGTGGCAGTGCAGCCTGGTCTGTGATGATTCCCGAGTCTGGAGACTGTTGGATGAGTCCTGCGGATATGGGGCTGAGGCCAGGCATAAGCTACCCAAAACCTCAGGGCGGGGAGGGGACATCCAGGAGTCCTGGCATGTGGATGGAATCTGACACAGCACTGAGCCTGACTGTTCATCACTCAGCTGGATTCTTTTTTATCCCATTTTTCAGGTCTGAGCAGAGGGTGAGCCATCCCTGAGGGACTTGGTGCTGCAGTGCCTGACTGTTCTTTTCCAGCCCTCTCTTCAGAAGTGGGAGCTCTGCAGAGCCAGATCCTGGCTCCTTCCTGAGCTATGAGTTCCACTAAGTGGGATCAGCCACTTCTGGGCTCCATTCACCTGCAGTGGAGGGAGATGGAACTGGCGTGGCTCCAGGTGTTGCTGAAGCTCCAGTTCAGATGCTCCACGTGGAAGAACAGTCGGTTCCATGGATTTTTCTCAGGAGGGGGTTTGGATATTAAATACTTGATTAGAGCAGGGATCCAGTAATGCCAAGGTGGCGGGTTTGATCCCTGTATGGACTGTTCACTTAAGAGCTGGACTTGGTGATCCACGTGGTCCCTTCCTACTTGGACTATTCTGTTTGCGTGATAGGATTTTGAATAAATATGATTACTTCAAATCCTTGTGGTGTCTCGTGTGTTTGAGTTGCATTGGGATAGGTTGAGGCTGGGCTGGCTCTGAGCCATGGAGCCTGAGCAATCCCCTTCCAGTCGAGTTCCCCAGTGCTCAGAGGCAAGTTCCTGTTCGCTGCAGCACCTGCCAGTGGGGTGTCCTCCACAGCCCTGCTCAGGAGTCCCTGGAGTGCAGAAACACCTGGGCCTCCATGGAGGTACTAGAGCATCTCCTTGCAACCTTGCAGCTTTCCTAGGATCTTGGCTCCTGAGGATGCCAGTGAGTCTGTGCACTCACTGCCTGGCTGTCCCTGTTGTCACCAAAGCCAGGCAATGGAGACATGAGGGGCTGCCAGTGGAGGCGGAGCTGGCATGTGGCAACACTAGACATCCTGGTGACAGCCAAGACTAAATGCCAGTGTGATTAGCTCAATCTGTATTGCTGCTGAAGTTTGAAATGCTGGGCTGTTGCTAGGGTTTGTGTTTTGGAGTTTGGTGGTTGGGAAACAGGTAAATAGATAAAAATTGTTTTAAAACCAAGGTAATTAAAAAGGCAAATAAATTAATTCAGTGAGTTTCCTAAGTGGTTAAAAGAACTATGCAGCAGCTCTGAACCCTTTTTTGTATGTATACCTGGGAAGAAGACTTAAACTTCTTTCCTCAGTGTTACTGGGAAAGATGAGGATGCAGCTGGTAGCTGCTCCCTCCCCGGGACAGTTTGTTTCTCTGTCCAGGTGACAGCAAGCCCAGAGCTGTCCCTGTGCCCAGGTGGGGTGGGGACAAGGGTGGAGACCTGTCCTTTCTCTGCTAGCACAGCAGGAATGCAGTGGGTTGGGATCGAGTCAGCTCAGCCATGGAGACAGTGACAGATTCCCCCCAGGATCCTGACCCCAAGGGATACTTCCAGTTCCGTGCCATCGTGCTGGGAGATGCAGACGTGGGCAAGTCCTCACTGATGGGCTGGGCGGGAGTCGTGGTGGGGCAGCCACTCCAGGCCCCACCATCGGCGTTGAGTTCTACAGCCAGACTATCCTGATGCCATCCACCGGCAAGGCCGAGCTGATCTGGGACACAGCTGGCCAAGAGCGGCTCAGGTGAGGTGGGTATGTGGACCCCAGCACCCCACTGAGTCATCCTTCCACTGGGGGGGTTGTAAATCCCCAGCTGGGCATGCAAGGACAGACAGCAATGGCTCAATGGGATGGTGATACTTGAGGGGCCAGTGCCACCTTATGCTGAGCTTGCAGTGACACTGGAGCTGTTCAGGGGAGCAGCCAAAGGAGCACGACCAGGTGCTTGTTGCCCTGGGCTGGGGCTGCGTGGTTTCTTTCCTGATTGCATCAGGCTGGAGTCAGGAGCACCTGGGAGTGTGAGAGAGGCTCAAATGGGGCGCAAAGGGCTACAGATCAAAGTGCTGTGGCTGGAGCTGGACTCCCAGGCCCTCCCCACCCCGAGAACCTTTTGGGAACCCCAGGGTTGGCTCTGGTGGTGCCCTATTTCTGTCTGGTGCTGGCACATCCTCACTGCATCTGGGGCTGTTGTGGGGGATAAACGTTACCACAGAGACCCTGAAAACCCCACAGGTTTCCTCTGGAGCCCCCCAGACTGGGGAGAGGGATGCTGAACAGAAAACAGTGGTGTAAATAGACAAGACAGGTCTCCCTTTACAACTGCCGGGGGTCCAACCTGTCACGCAAAAATCTCCCAAGCCCCATCCTAGGGCTGTTGGGGTCAGAGCTTCCCAGTATCCTTTGAAAACCTGCTGGGTACGCCCAGATCCATCACCAGGAACTTCTACCGGAGTGCGGCGGGGGTGCTGCTGGTGTTTGACCTCACCAACCGGGCATCTTTTGAGCATGTTCCTGAGTGGTACCATGAGGCTGTGGGGGACCGGCTGCCTGCCTTTGTCCTGGTGGGACACAAGTGTGACCTGGTGGCCGAGCAGGCCGTGGCAGCAGAGGAAGCTGGACACCTCGCCGCCACTCTGGGCATGGCCTTCGTGGAGACCTCGGCCCTCAGCAACCTCAACGTGGAGTTGGCCTTCCAGCCACTGGCTGGAGGTATCCAGCAGGCGCTGGGCGGGGGGATCCTTGCCCCACACCAGGGATATGACAGCATCAGGCTCATCCCCAACCAGAGTCGCCGCCAGCCCCTGGCAAGGAGGGAGCCACAGGAGCGCTGCCAGTGCTGATGGAGATAGGGGAATGTGGGACCTCAAATTGTGGGGATGCTTATCTCTCCACCCAGAGTCTGCAGCCTTTGGGTGATTATGGAATTGGGTCTCCCACCTGGGTTTGGATTTATTTCAAACCTTGATTTGGGGGCTCTGAAAAAATAGTACTCTTCTGTAGGAGTGTTTTTAATAAACCTAAGTCTTTTCCACACTAAATAAAGGCTGTGCCAAGCACTACATCCCAGGTAGGGGCACAGCACCCAATCTACGGCATGGGGGATCCTCTGCTTTGAGGGGCATTGCTGGTGGGGCAACAGCTCCCCTTGTCTAGGACACTTTTCAAGGTGTCCTGTCCATGGGAAAATGGGAGCAGGCACCCTGAGTGCTTCCTGCAGGATGGAGCCAAAAAAAAGGGGGACAAAGGGGCTGCAAAGGGGCCACACAGCACCAATGGTACAGGGAACGCCTCCTGGGTGGAGGAGCTCCCCGCCTGCCTGAACACGCTCCTGGTGCGGGGGTGGCAGGTCCTGGCAGGCACCAGAGGCACTGATGGAGCCACGGTGGCAGTACCAGTTCCGGGTAATCATGCTGGGGGACTCGACTGTGGGGAAATCCTCACTGTTGCGGCGCTACACCGAGGGTGTTTTCCTGGACGCTGTCAACCAGACGGTCGGGGTGGACTTCTACGTCCAATTCGTGGAGCTGGAGCCAGGGCTGCAAGTGAAGCTGCAGTTCTGGGACACAGCCGGGCAGGAGAGGTTCAGGTGGGTCCATGGGGTCAGGAGGGGTGGTGGAGAGAGGTGTCCCCCTCCATATTTGGGGTGGAGTGTTGTGGTTCCAAGCCCAAGGAGGCTGTTGGTGTGGCTGTGTACCCTCTTGCCCCTTTGGGTAAGGAACCACCATGTCAAGAGCCAAGGGAAAGGAGCCCTTGAGACTGCCTTGTAAGCCCTTGCTCCCACTCTAAAGGGGGTGCAGTACTCCCCCAACAACCCCCCTGCCACACCAGCTGCAGAGGGGCTGGAGAACAGCTGGGAGCCCACCGAGTGCCGGGCAAAACATCTTCCTCAGCTCAGCTGCTAGAAGCCTTCACATCTCACTGTGGGGCTGTCTCCACCAGCCAGGCAGCTCCTGGTGACAGGGAAGCTTGGGAGATGTGGCTGCAGGGGATGGGAGAGTGGCAGATCTGGATTTGCAGGAATGGGAAAGTTCCAGGACTGTTGCAGCAGAGATGGGAAAGTACTGGGGACATGGCAGCAGGAACAGAGGAGTTCCAGGACCATGACAGCAGGGATGGTGGAGCCCTGGGGACATGGCTGCAGACACAGGGGCACCTGGGGGCTGTGGCTGCAGGAGACAGATGAGCTTAGGTGGCTGAGCACAGAGCTGCCCCTGGAGCTCCTACTGACACAGCAAAAGGCTGATTCTCACTCCTCTCATGGTGCTTTGAATGCAAGGTGCTGCTTGCAGGAGCAGGTCCTAGCCAGGGCCACTCTGTAGGCAGGGAACATGCTGCCCGAGGTGACACAGGAAACCCCAGGGGCCACTCACTCCCCTGCTCTTGGTGTCCCCACCCCAGGTCCGTGACTCGCTCCTACTACCGCAACTCGGCTGGGGGGATGCTGCTTTTCGACATCACCAACCGCGCGTCCTTTGAGAGCATCCGGCAATGGCATCGAGAGGTGACTGACACGATCCAGCCCGTCCGCATGGTCTTCCTGCTGGTGGGACACAAGAGTGACCTGGCCGGGCAGCGCCGGGTGGGCCAGAGGGAGGCGGAGAAGTTGGCGGCCTCCCTGGGTGTCCAGTATGTGGAGACCTCAGCCAAAGATGCTTCCAATGTGGTCCAGGCCTTCCAGATGCTGACGGCGGCCATTTACCAAGCGCTGCAGACGGGGCGGTTGGTGGCCACCGAGGCGTGGGATGGGGTGAAGAGCAGCGTCCCACTGCCGGTGCTGCCCAGGGCTCAGGCACTGGAGGAGGAGGAAAAGCGGAAGAGATGCTCGTGCTAGAGCTGGGGACGCTGGCAAGGCAGGGACATACTGGGCTCAGGAGGGGAAGTGGATATGGAGCAGCCAGGCACAGGCAGGGGTGGCATGGCTGTATTAAATACCTCTGGTCACCCTCTGCCTGCTTGTGTTTTCCTGGGAAAAAGGAAGCTCACTGGAAGGGTGAAGTCCTCAGGTGGAACCCCACCTGAGAAGTCAATGTCACCCCTTCCCCTATTCTCTCTTGTACTGACTGAGATCTCTATCACAAAGCCCTGAATCTTTAAGTCTTGCCAAATAGAATTAAAAGTTACAAATTTATTGTAGAACTCAGATGATGTATCTGCCCCTCTGGCTGAGTACATGCCTAGTTGAGTCCAACACAAAAATAACCACATACCATTCTGAGGAAATGCCCACTTTCCCCTTCAGATTAATCTTCATACAATATAATTTGAAAAAAAAAAACCTCTGCTGCAGAGTGAGGTGCAGAAAGGAGCTCCCCAGGCTCCTTATCCCACACCGACATGAGGAGCGAGCCTGGGATAGTCATGGAAGGAGCTGCACCCACCCTGCAGGTACCTGGAGCCTCCAGAGAGCTGGACAAGGAGGATGAGCCCACCTCTGCCTAGGGCTGCAGGGGCCTTCCTGTCGTGCAGGGGTTTGCAGTGCTGCCAGCTCCTGCATCCCCACAACACAGCCCCTGCAGCTTCCCTGGGGTCTGAGGAGAGCAGAGGGAATAGGGGCATGTGGCCTTTCAAATGTCCAGGCACAGACAGAATCAGGGAGACCCTGACATCCTGCTTTGTCACAACATCCCCCTCCCAACAGTTCAAATATCCCAGCAGTGGCTTGGAGGTCAGGAGGGAAAGTGATGTGGCCATCCTGACTGGCAGGTGAGGGACTGGGCAAATCCTTGCGGTCTAGAAGGGTCTGGAGGGGAGGAAACCTCTGGAAGAACAGCTGAAGGCATTCGGTTTGTGCACCCTGGAGGAAACGGGAGACTCACCAGCGTCTGCAGTTCCTCCCAAGGGACACCTCCAGTCTCTGCTCCCTGTGACCAGAGACAGGACCCGAGGGAACAGCTGAAGCTGTGTCAGGGGAGGGATAGATTGCATATTAGGAAACAGCTCTTCCCTCAGAGGGTGCTTGGGCAATGACCAGGCTCCCCAGGGAACAGGCAAAGTCCCAAGGCTGCCACAGCTCCAGAGTGCTCTCAGGCATAGGGTGGGAGTGCTGGGGTGTCCTGGGCAGGCCAGGAGCTGGACTCAATAATCCTTGGGGATCTTTTCCAGCTCAGGATATTCCATGATTCTGCTCCCTGCAAACTCTCAGGAGCTCTCCCACAGAACAGCACCACACACAGAGCTGAGGTGACAGGGACCTTCCCTGTGCAATGCTGCTTGAAGAGCACAGCAGCTTAGAATAATTTCTTTATTCATGTAAAACAAATGCAAGTATTTATATAAACACTGACATTACAAAGTACTGGAGCAGGTAGGGGCAGGAAGGAGGAAACAAAAAACCTCTACAGATGCTTCTAATACTGTCCCACACACAATCAAATGCTCTGTCCCTTGGATAATCACTTGTACTATAAACCACTTTCAAGTCACAAATAAAAGTCTGTTTGAGATATGTCGCATTCTGAGGAGTAACGAGAACAGGGCGTAGAATGTTTTTGGCAGGTCTCCTCATCAAGTCAAGATATTGCTGCACCGTTAATAAAAATAGATGCTTCTCTGTAAAGCATTAAAAAAATATCCCACAGGTGACATCATGGAGGCTTCAGTGAGCGGCAGGAATCCCAAACTGCACTGGTGGTGTCTCCGGCTCTGTCCAGGGGCTATTTCTTGGTCGTTTTGCGGATCAGTGCCATTCTCTGCAACAAGAGAGGGAAAACCATGGGAAGCTGAGCAGCTCAGAGCAGGTGACTGCACAACCACCCACAGCAGAAACAAGACATCCCAGGTGCTCCCAGGATGCTGTCTGACTTGCTTCCACACAGGTCTTTCACGTCTGTTTGAATCTTAATGGGGTTCCAGGATGAAGAGAAGGAAATATCTGTGCTGCTCCACTTGGCAACCTGGGGCAGTGGAATCAAAGCCCATCTCAAGGTCTCTCTCTCTGCCCAGTGGGAGCTGCAGCATCACTCATGAACCCACTGCAGGGCAGCTTCTTCTCGGCTCTCACCACAGCTTAAAAACCAATGGTCCAATACAGTTTAAAAGCAAAATTTAGGGTGTTTTCAGTCCCTTTGCACAGAGATGGAGTTGCCAGGGGCAGCCGAGAAGTGCCTGTGTGCAGCTCCTAGTTGGTTTTAACCCTCCCAAGCTCCTCAGCACCAAGAGCTGCTTCTCTTTGGGCAAAGCCAACATAGCTGAGGAGACACAGCAACCTCAGCTCGCTGCACAAACAGATCAGGAGGCTCTGGAAGTCATTTCTGGTCTGAATGACTTGGAGGAGGCCACAAATTCACAATGCCAGGAGGCCATGACCACCACCCTCATATCAGCCTTCCATGTAATTCCTGGTGTTGTCAGGGCTCCTTACCTGTTTGTGAGCTTCTGTAGTGCAGGCTTTTTTGTAGGGCCTGATTTCTTCAGAACCAAAGCCCGGGATCCACATATTCCACTGGCGCTCTGGAATTCACAGAATGGTTTAGGTTGGAAGAGACATTAAAGCTCACCCGGTTCCAACCCCCTGCCATGGGCAGGGATGCATTATCTACTCACAGGCTTTCACCACAGCACCGCAGCTGTGCCCTGACTCCAGGAGGAGCTGAGAACTGGGGGGAGAAGGGAAAAAGCCAGATAAGAGTCACTCACCAAGGTGCAACTGGACATCTTTGACTTCCAGAGTGTTGGACTTGCGGTGCCGTGCGAGCTGGCAGGCAGCTGTTACCACACTCTCAATGAAGTCATCAGCGATCTGTAGCAGCATCTGTGGTGGAACAAGGGCAACAATCACTCTGGTCAGCACTGAACAGTTGAAATTATGTGGGAAGATGAAAACAAGCCCTCAGAAGCTGGTATTTAGAATTACAGAATATCCTCAATTGGGAGGGACCTGCAAGGATCATCCAGGCCAGCTCCTGGCCCTGCACAGGACATCCCAGCAATCCCCATCCTGTGCCTGAGAGCATTGTCCAAATGCTCCTTGACTCTGGCTGCCTGAGGAGCTGGCATTGCCTGGGGAGCCTGGGCAGTACCCAGCACACTCTGGGGGAAGAATCTTTCCCTGATCCTGACCCCGCTCCAGCCATTCCCTGGCTCCTGCCCCTGCCATAGGGAGCAGAGGTTGGAGCTGCCTCTTGGGAAGAGCTTCAACCCCGACTGAGCTCTGCCCTCAATCTCTGCTCCAGCTGAACACACCAAGTGCCATAAGCTGCTCCTCTTGTGGTCCCTCTTGATCCTTCCCCATCTTCAGTCTCCTTTGGGAGCCCTCTAATAGCTTTAGATCTTTCTTATATTGTGGTGTCCAAAATTCCACTCAAAGGAGTGGATTTCATAGGTGTTTGCTGCAATTGTTGTTTTAAAAGCCTTTTTGGGACTGGGATGCAGGAAACCAGGGATGGCTGAAGGCTGCATGGGCAAACAAGTGTTACATGAACCAATGCTCCCTCCTTGGACAAAGGCCCACTGATCCGTGACCAATTACCTCTTTCTGCAGTCCCTTCCATGGGTTGGAACCTACCTCTTCCACATCTTCATCCAGCTGCTCGTTCGGATCCACCTCACGCACCAGGTCCTGCAATTTCTTCTTGGTTAAAACCTGAGCATGTGGGAGGAGAGGAAGGATTTACTCCCCTGCCCCAGCAAAGACGCTACCTGTGGAGCACAGCCATAACCACAACCACCTCTTCCTCCATGCCCCCAGGGCCAAGTCACACTGTTGACACAGTCTATCAGCTCAGGAATGGTAGAGATAAGAAATATCAGGTGTAAGGAGTCATTTTCAAGCACCAGTGGTTGCTCAGGACAGCAACTGGAGTGCAGCAGCCAGAATAAATGTTTCCAGCATGAAAATGCTGCTGGCAAGGAATGAAAAGGCAAAACTACAAGTGCTGAGATGCAGACAGCAATTGCAATCAGTGCATCAGTGACTAAAGTTGTACCCAGGGCATGAGAGAAGCATTTCCATGGCTCTAGCACTTATCAGCTTTAGTGCTTCATATGGAAAACAGAGTTGTGGGAGTGCTGGGTTATTCCAGGGCAGTCAGACCTGGCAGGAGCAGAAACTACACTGGGTTGAGCAACAGGATGCTGATCTTAAAAGATATGGATGGAAGTTGTCAGCCTGGTCAGGTCAAGCAGACACAGATGGGAAATTCCTGCACTTCCTCATCCCTTCACTGCTGTGGCTGTTTCATGCTGGGGTTTAGCAAACTTCCTAAGAGTCCAGGTGCCATCAAAGCCATCGGGGGCAATGCCAGGACATTCCCTGGGCAGCAGTTTGTTTTATGCGAATCAAAGGCTCCATGCCAGGTTGGGGTGTTCAGCAATTCCACCCCCTGCCATGGGCAGGGACACCTTCCACTACAGGCTGCTCCAAGGCTCATGCATCCTGGCCTTGGACACTCTCAGGAATGGGGCAGCCACAGCTTCTCTGGGCAACCTGCACCTCACCACCCACTTCTCTCCATATTTTTCCCATCTGAACCCCACTTAAAAATAACTTCCCCTGTCACACCCCCATATACACTTTCCTAAGACTGGAAAAACCTCTACACCTACAGCATCCACACCCCATCCAGACAGGAAACACCTGGGAGAGAGGAACTCTGTGAGGAAGTTTTGTTCACTCCGTAACTGGTAATTTAATAAACGTTATATTTCTGCTGGTGATTTAAAGAAGGCAAATGAAGACACAGGCATACTTGTGATGCCCGAGTATCATCCCTGTTGTCCCAAACTCGGGATGGAATTACCTGGTTGCTTTCAGGACTGAGCCGCCCTCCTCCACTGGGCGTTCCTGGCATCTTTGCCACAGTGGTGCTGTTGGCCATGGAGCTCTGTGGGGGGGTGCTGGCTGGTTCTGGCTTGATTGAGGAGAAGTTGGAGAGGTTGATCAAGGCAGATGCGCCAAACTGGTTCATAATCTGTTGGGCTTTAGCTTTTAGATCATAAAGCTTGTCTAGGTCTTGCTTCTTCTTGGGGTTCTGAGGATCCAAAACAATCAGCTGGAAAGGGAGAGGAAAGCCATGGTTAGCAAACAGAAGGAACTCAGCAGGGTGAACAGGTCTTTGTCCAGAGAAAACTGCAGTGTTCTGACAGGGCCTGCAGTTTATAGATCAGGAATCTCTGCTCACAGCATGAAGGGAGAAGTGATGCTTAGTAGCAGAGAAAACCTTCCCCACTGTACAGAAAATTAAGTTGTCCAGCATCACAGTGGCTGCATGCTGGTGACAGCACTGACCCACCCACCCATTCATCCTTTGAGCTGAACCCCTTCACATCCACCCTCACACAGCCTTCCTGACCATTTCCCACAAAGTTCATTTTGGGTCTGTTCTTCTTGGGGTTCTGAGGATCCAAAACAATCAGCTGGAAAGGGAGAGGAAAGCCATGGTTAGCAAACAGAAGGAACTCAGCAGGGTGAACAGGTCTTTGTCCAGAGAAAACTGCAGTGTTCTGACAGGGCCTGCAGTTTATAGATCAGGAATCTCTGCTCACAGCATGAAGGGAGAAGTGATGCTTAGTAGCAGAGAAAACCTTCCCCACTGTACAGAAAATTAAGTTGTCCAGCATCACAGTGGCTGCATGCTGGTGACAGCACTGACCCACCCACCCATTCATCCTTTGAGCTGAACCCCTTCACATCCACCCTCACACAGCCTTGCTGACCATTTCCCACAAAGAACAGACCACTCAGAGCAGATTTTAACTGCAGGACATGGCTTTTTGCTGCTGCAGTAGCATGAAATCCCTCAATCCAGAGCCCCGGAGAGAATGCAGGACCCAGCCTCCCTGAAGTCTCACTTTTGGCAGCATCACGCTCACAGCCCAAGCTGCAGTGAGCCCTCCATGTGGGACTGATAACACCAGTTCATTTTGGGTTCTGAGAACACAGTCTGGTGCTCAAAGGGGGAGGAACAGATGTGTGCCCATAGCAGGCAATTGGCAGCCCCAGGAAACAGAGGAGGATTTATGGAGCTCCCAATGGTGAGCTACAAGTGCATTGTGCAGTTACACAGATCCTCCAGGAGCTGAAGTTACTCAGGCTGTGGGTCATGGGGCGAACATTGACTGGCACCTCCTCTGTTTCTGCTCTAAGCCTCAGGCTCAATGAAGTTTTGCTCTGTCTTTACTGCTTCATGACAGGAAATTCATCCAAATCCTGCACCTTCCAGTACCCCAAGCATTGATGGGTCTGTCACAGGAAAGAGAGTTTAAGGAATGGTTTGATGGCAAAGCCTCTCGTGGTGGGGCCAGAGATGGCTGAGAAGCTAAGGGTGAATTCACAAGAAGTATTTGTTTAACCAGTTTTAGGGACATTCACATACAGTGTCTGCTCTCTGATCTACAAATAGACATTTCCCTTAATGAAAGAAATCCTGGTTAGTTTGGATTAATTAATATCAAAACCCACACGAGAAAGTACATGAGAGAATTCAGCTTTAGTGCTTCACTCCAATGCACACGCATGCACCTGCAGACACCTGGAGCCCTTTGAGGGGAATTTATGTCCCTGACACCCTTCTGCAGTGCCCTTGGCAAGTTTCCAGCTCCATTTCAATTGAATTAACAATGGAAAATTGTTACACTCACAACCTAAACCCCTCAGCTGGCACTTCTGGCTGAAAAGTCCAGTACAAGATAAGAGAGACCTTGAGTCTTGGCTTTAGCTGGGGTTGATCTCAGCCTGTTCACCCCATGCCTCACTTCACAGACCCACAAAGCAGCAACTCCTACTCACTATGCACTGAAATCCTTGGACACAAAGCCCCAGTATCCTTGGGCAGAAGCACTTCAGCAGAATAAAGTAATTTGGTTGGTTTATTCCCAGTTCTTACTGCACCCTTCACATGCCACTAAGATCCCTGAACACAAATTCATGGCAGGAGCAGATTCACAGGATAAATCCCAGCCCCATTTACTTACAACTATCTGAGTGTCTAGATCTTTAATTACATCAGCAACTGCTGGGAGCCCAGTGAGTGAAGCCCCAGTCCACATCCTTCCCAGAATGTTACCAGTCAGTATTACCTACTCTGGCATCCTCCTCTTCCACGTAACTCTCATTCCTACAGAAAGGCCAGGTATTTTTTGTATCACCAATTCTGTATAAGATGGTTAAAGGAAACAGTTTCACAAACTGTCCTCACTACAGGGCTACAGACTGCACTGTTAGAAATGATCACACAGTCGCTGCTGCAGTGGACAAGCATCCCACAGGATTCTGAAGAAAAATATGGTCAAACTCTGTTTCTGCCAGGAAACAGCACCCTGGTACCTGCTGATGGGCAAGTAAACCCAGATCCCCACAGCAGCAGCTCCCTCCAGGGCAAGAGGAGGTTTGGGTGCTGCGTCAGCACCAAAATTGTTCAGTTCTGCAACAGCACAGCATCAGAATCGTAACTAAAATCCATGTCAATGACAAACAGCTCGGGGGCTCCCACTTCCATTAACCAGAGTGATTTTTACCAAATATCTAAACCCAGTCATAGAATCTCAGAACGGTTTGGGTGGGAAGAAACTTTAACGATCTCAATCCCTCTCCTGACACAGGCAGGGACACCTTCCACTGCCCAAGGTGGCCACAAGCCCCGCCAAACCTGGCCTTGGACCCTTCAGGGATGAAGCAGCCACAGCCTCCCTGGGCCCAGGGCCAGGTCTCGGTGTGCCAGGGCCCCACCACCCTCACAGGGAGGAATTCCTTCCTAGCACCCCATCTATCCCCGCACTCTGGCAGTTGGAAGCCATTGTGCTTTCCCTCCAGGTCCTTGTCCAAAGTTCCTCTTCAGCTCCCCGGGAGCCCCTTCAGGCGCTCCAAGAATCTCCCCGGGGCCTTCTCTTCTCCAGGCAGAACACCCCGAGCTTAAGGCGCTCACCGCACGGAGACAGCCGGGATGGGACCGAATCCCCTCCCAGTGCAGAACGTCCCCGCCGGGAGTCGCGGGGCAGAACGAAGGTCAGAACCGACCGCCACCGGGACCGACTCGGCGCTCACTCTTGTGCTCCCTCCCGGACTCGCGACAGCCGATGTGGAATGCCCAGGCGGTCCGCGCAGCCCCCTCGAGCCCCCCGTACCTCCCCATGGCCCGCGGGCACTCCGCAGCCCCCTCGAGCCCCCCGTACCTCCCCATGGCCCGCGGGCACACCGCAGCCCCGCCGCCGCCGCCGCGCTCCCTCCGCCGCCCGCCGCCACTCGGCAGCGCTTCCGCTTCCGGCCGCCGCCGCCGCCAATGGGGAGCGAGTCCCCTGCGCGCGCGTGCGCGCCACAGCGCTCCCGCCAAAAGCGCTCCGCCTCCCCGCGCTGCTTCAGGGAAGAGGTGTTCCCAGCATGCCCCGCGCGATTTGCATAATCCTGGCCGGCTAAAAAGCGGGGAAAACGGCGCTTTTTCGAGGGAAAAGACCACAAAAATGGACATAAGAAACGAGTTGAAGACGGATGAAAGAATAGAAATACCGAACTTCATGTTTAGTATCTGCGGCGTCTGTCGCCCTGTCCTGGCCGGTACACCGGCGCGTTCCCTTTTTGAGCGGGGGCAGCCTGGCGCTTTAAAAAGGGCTTCTGCCGTGCGTGGCACGGGGGGGGCCGCGCGCCGCCCGCGCGGAATCGACATCAAGAGATTTCGGAAGCACAATTTTTGTGAGGGAGGGCTGCCGGTAACCGCCTGTTCCGGCGCGCCCCAATCGGTGAACGGCAGAGAACGGCAGAGAACGGCTTTGGGCGGCGTGTGCGCTGCGGCGGGCTCGTGGTGCCCCGCGGTATTGCCTCACGTCTCCACGAGCGGCTGCCAGGCTGGGGCGGGAGGGAAGTTATGACACGCAGACGGTGGGAAAGGTGAGACAAGGACTTTAACACTCTAGCCCGGTGGATTGACTGCATCTCCGGCCAGCAGGCAGTGCAGGGCACTCCACTCCATATCTGTCTTTCTATATATAAAACATAGATTTACATATGATTACTTTAAAAAAGCCCACTGTGAGCACGGGGAAGGTCCTCCTTTATGTGCCTTCCCCCTGCCCAATATCGTGCTGCTGTACTCCCCTCCTTACAAAGCTTCATGGTACACGTGCGTGAGGGGACAGTGCCCAGGCCACGCACGGGCCCCCTCAGGACAGGGGCTGCCGGTCCCCTGCGCCGCAGCTGGCAGCTCCCCGGGCCGCGGGGCAGGGCTCTGGTACTGCACTGGGGGGCACCCGGCAGCTCCTGTGATGATGCAGGTGCTGTGGCGCATCCCGGTGGGCTCCAGCTCACTGAATGGCATGGCGTACTCAGGCTCTGGCGGCAGCGGCTCCGCGTACTCATGGTGCTTCCCTGGGACGTCATAGTGGTTCAGGACCAGTGGTAGAGCGTAGCCCTCTTCCAAGAGCAGCTTGAAGGTGGAGGGACCCGTCTGGCTGCTGGGGCTCACCTGCACCAGGTCTGGCTCAGTGTACTCTGAAACAGGGAGGCTGCCATGTCAGGAGAGTGATGGTGCTGCGGCGGAGGTGGGTGAGGCGGGTTGAAAAACTGAGCATGTTTGGACTTTCAGGGATAGAAAAACTGCCAAAACCCACCCAGTGCAGGGCACCCACACATGGAGACCCCATATTCCTCTGCCACACCATAGAGAGGGGCTCCTGCTGTCCCCAGCCACCTTCCAGTGCCAACAGCTGTAACTGAGGTGGACTACTACTACTAAATAACGTGTAATGTAATAACAACTGTAATGTGTTATTACAATAAATGATAATAATTAATTATAATAATTAAATGGGCATGTCTAATTTTTCAGGACCTCCTTGTTGCACAGGTCCACAATGCAGGAGGGGTCAGACCAGAATGGGGAAGGAGGTACAATTGGGAAGATTCGGCTCCAGCTCTGGGCTGAGGGACCAGTTCCTGCCCTGATGTCCCTGTTACCTGGCGAATGGGTCCAGCTGAGGTCCCCTGGTGTGGGGGCTGTGGGGAAGGAGGCTGGACTGGGGGTTGGCATGCTCTGCAGGGAGCAGACCTGGCTCGACTCCAGCTTGGGGTACCCTGGGCAGAGAGAGGAAACCCTCAGTTGTCACGGACTGTCACCTGGATGTGCAGGTGCCCCGGGGGCGTGGGATAAGTCCAGGCTTGGTAGCAGCAACAATTAAACCAGCTGCACCCCACGGCACACAGACCCCTGATTTTGGGGAGGAGTTGTGGACCCTTTTACCTTTTGTGATCCTGCAGTTCAGCTCCACTTCTGACTTCCTGCCAAGGGGAGACGCAAGATGGGGCAAGAGGTCCCAGCTACCCTGTGCCCACCACCACCTATCTCCGCACACCCATTGCTTTAGGGGCTGCACCCCTTGAGCCCCAGTGAGCAACTAGATGAAGCTGCTGGAATTTGGGGAGGTGACGCTGAGTCCCCCAGGGCAAAGCAGGGAACAAGCCAGGACCAACCTCTTCCTGTGGCAGAGGAAAGCCAGGAGCAGGAGGCAGGAGCAGAGTAGCACAAAGCCACCAATAAGCAGCATCACCAGCAGTGTGGAGCCTGGGGAGAGAGGGCAGTGTCAGCGCGCTGGGCCCCCATCCCACCCCTTTGCACCCATGAATGTCAGAAGCCCAACTGGGGCCACTAGTGGAGGAAAATCAATGTGTTCCCATGGGGGGATGAAGCCCCAGTGGCACCTCAAACACCAAAAGACAATGCTGCACCCCAAGGGCAGCCCCCCCATGGAACCCACCTGCTTTCTCCGGGTCAAGAGCGATGCCAGGGATGGGGGTGCAGCTGGCTGCGTGGCTGGTGGGTTCAAGCACCTCCTTGGGGACACTGGGCACTACAGGACAGAGCAGGGACTGACTGTGGGGCCACCACAGGGTGTATAGGGAGGTGAAGGCCTCAGGAGGATGTTTCGGACATGGGGGTGTGAGCTCCTGTGGAGGGTCTCACCATAGGGATGGGGCACGCGGACCCGTGCCAGCTGGCAGCCCACCAGGGCCACCTTGAGGGCAACGCGCTGGTGCCAGCTCTGTGGTGTGACACGGATGTAGCGGGCGACGATGGGGGGGATAAAGGCATTAGAGACCTCCCCCTGGTTGTCAGCATTTCCTTCAAACACCTACCAGAGAGGGTGAAGAGGCGCCAATGGCTAAATATCCATGGGCAGGGGGTCTCAGCCCAGGGATATTCTCCCCACTCCCACCTTGTCCTCCTGACCACTGCTGCCTCTGTAGGGTCTCCAATTCTTCCCGTCGCGGCTAGAGGAGACATGGTAGGACGTCACGTAGTAGTCGTGCTGCTCGGAGGAACCCTTTGTGATGATGCCTGTGAATGCAGGAGGGGGTTCCAAGCTGTCAATTAGGGGTTGCGGGGCTGGGGAAGGGCTGCCCTCTACCCCACTGCCCTCTACTCTCAGTTGGCTCTGAGATATTCAAGACCGAGCTGGGAAAGGACTAGGAGGGCAAGACACATCACCTGGCAGAGGGGGATCCTTCTGACCCTGGGAGGGGATTTGGGTGGCAGATTTCAGTGTGGGACACTCTGGTCTGCCCCCACGAACTGATAACCTCCAGTCCCGGCTGCCAGCCCTGCATTCCTCCCTCCTCCAGCCTCTGGCCGGACAATGTTCCCATTTTCCTCACTGTGGTTGCCAGCCACTGGCACACAAAGCCCCTGCTTTTGGCAGTCTCGGGCCGCACAAAAGACGCTCACTGGCACCAGATGCAAGAGCATAATATTAACTTGTTCATCCCAGAAATGGCTGCAGATGAGGGGGGCAAAGGGACAAAAGGAGGACAGGAGCAGCCGGAGGGGCTGGTGTGCTCTGCATCCCAGTTTGCACCAGTAAAACCACGGCACAATGAACTCCAGTGTATTCTGGGAGTTATGGGGGTGCAACTTCCCTGGGCAGTTTTGTGGGGATCAGTGAAGCTGGCACAACGGAAGGACAGTGGTCAGGGTGGCACGGGGACACAGGCCGCTGTTGTCTCCCTCTGATGGCCAACTCTCACCTGTGACATTCCTTCGGGTGCCCAGGTCCAGCTCCAGCCAGGCAGCCTTGGCACCGGGTTCAGCTGCCCAGGAGTGGCCAGTGGTGTTAAGTGCTGCCCGTTCAGCCACCCAGGCTCGGTCCTGGCCCAGCATGTCCACCTCATGCCACCAGGACGAGGCATTGAAGGTGACCACCTCCAGAACATCATCACAGGCTAGGGACAGGAGACAGCACACTGGAAACCCGGAAACCCCAACCAGGTACGGGGGAGTAGCAGCAGGTCTGGCAGCTAAAATCATGCCTTAATTTCAGGGAAAATGGGGAAAAATACCTTTATGGAATACAAGTCGCTTCTCGGACAGAGATCCCCTGTATGGAAGAAAGCAGGGGGAGCATCAAACGGTGTGAACAAACCCTGGGGTCTCTGAAACAGGGGTGGTGGTTTCCCAGTGTCAGTGCAGGTGGGTCCCACACCTCCATGTGGGGTGCAGCCCCAGCCACTCCTCACCCACCTTTTGGAGCGGAGCCCGTTGGCAAAGGCTGACTCATAGAGTGTGATTCCCTTCTCCCGAGACAGGGTGATCTGCCCTCCCAGTTCATCCGCAATCACCCCAGCATGCACAGCTGCCTTGCACAGCACCGATGTCTGCAGGGAGTGGGGAGTAAGTGCAGTCCCCCACAGTAGGCCTGAGCACCCCGTGGGGCACCCCAAGGCCACACTCATCACCTCTGGGTTGCTGAGGGTGACAAGCAGTGGCCATGTGCTGTGGGGACCATCCCCAGTGGGTGCACCATGGTGCCCACACTTACGTCCTGGTAGCCCTGGCTCGGGTTGCCCCAGATGTCCCCATGGATGTCCTTGCAGCCCGCAGGGCAGTACACACTGAAACACATGGTAAGGGGTGGGTCAGGGCTCCCTCCCTTCCAAACCCCCTCTTCATACCCACTCTGCTCCCCATCCCACTGGAGCTGTATGTCACAAGAAGGATAGGATGAAACCAGGACTGATGGGGACCCCTACAGCAGGGGACCCAAAAATGGGACTATTCCCCATCCCGACCACTCACCTGATATGCTCCTGGGTGTAATGGGTGCCTCGAACAAGGCAGGAGACCAGGTCTGCAAGGCAGGGACACCTCAGGGTGAGGGATCCCCACCTGCCCCACAGCACACACCCACTTCTGCCTCAGAGCACTCCATTCCCCTTCCCAACCAAGTCCTGCTCATTTGGACTCTGCCTTCCACACCCCCATATGTGGAGGAGCAGGGAGGGATGGCCCCTTGGTCCCTGCAGCCATTGGCCCCATGGCACTATCTATGCTGCCTGTGGCTCTGCCTGATATTGGGGTGCCACCTGACTTGGGGGTTCAGGGCTCTCAAAGGGGTCCCAGCTGGCTGTATGACCTGCGGGTCTCCCATGTTTGCCCCCAGCCACGGAGAACACAGAAGTTCGGGAGCTCAGGGCAATGGAAGCTCATCCTGGGGTCAGCAAGGAGCTTCCTTCACATCCCTGCACAGGCCAGGACACATCCCAGGGGTGTCTCTGCATCCCAGGGGATGCTGCCCCCATACCTGGGTGCTGCGAGGTGGCATAGGACACAAGGAGGCCTCGTCCCGAGCGGTGGCTGGTGCTGTTGAACAGGACGGTCACGGTGCTGGAGTTTGTCACCAGGAGTGGGGCAGAAGGGACGGAGTTCCTGCAGTAGGGCCCTGCCAGCAGGGATGGCACCAAGGAGAGGATTTGGGATCCCTGGGGACACACTTGGACACCTAGACCCCAGGACTTCACCTCCCCCTGCTTGGCCCTTGCCAGGGCCAGGGGGGGTCAGGCATTTGGGCTGTGCTCAGGGTGGTCCCAAAGTTGTTCCACATCCAGGGTGGCCCATCCCCAAGGTAGTCGCAGCACCAGGGTACTGAATAGTGGTCCCATGAAGCATGGCCCCGTGTCAGGCTGGTTCCATCTTGAAGATGGTTTCATGTTTCGGGATGGTCTCACATCCAGGATGGCCCCAGGCCAGGGCAACCTCATGACAGGATGGTTCCCATGCCCAGGCTGGTCCATTGCCCTCATTGGGCACCTGCCACCACATCCCCCATTGCAGAGACTGGTACACATGGCATCACCCCATGGGACCCCAAAATGGGAGCTGTGTCCTCGTCTCCTCCCCATGTCCCCTTTCATAGGTGCTGCTGAAGCTGCCTCCTAAACTGCCCCTCCTCCCATTTAATCCACATTAATTTGCAATTCTATCTCCCTGATTAAAACTTCAGCTTAGCAGGCAAGCGGATTCCTTAGGGACATCTCTGGTTCCAGCTGCGGACAGAATATGGTCCCAATCCCTGGACTGCCATCACCCCCTGTCCCCCATATCATCCTGCTCTCCATCATGCCTATCAAACCCAGAGATGTTTTGAGCCATCATTGTGCTGGGGACAGGCAACTGTGTCCCTGTGTTCCCCTGGGGCTGCTGGTGACACCTCCCCCTGTGCCTCCGTTTCTCTGCCCTGACCCACACTCTCATCCTGCCTGGGTCATATTGAACCAGGAGGTTGATCCCAGGGCACGTGGGACACGTGCATGCAGAGATCTCACACAAGAGACCCGAGATCATACAGAACTGAGATCTGCACAATATGCAGATGAGATCCAGATGAGCCACATGCAGACTTCCCTTCCACTGGTTGCCAGATGGCAGTGCTGCCCTGGGTCACTGGTGCCACCTCTGTATGGATTTTGGTGATACCCTGGGAGCTGGGGACCCCTCAGCTGAGCCCCAGAGGCTGCCACCCCCATGGGGAGCCTGCCACTCCCCGCAGAATCAGGCCAGGGGCCAGACACCAGCTCTGAGTCAAGGAAGAAGCCCACAGCCTCTGCCTGCTCCAGCCACTTCCCAGAGAACATCTGGAACTTCTCAAGGACCAGTGTCAGCCATGGGAGAGAGAGTGGAACCCAAGCTCTGTGTCATGCTGGCATGGCTCCAGTGGTACCCAAAGGGGCTGTGGGTGCCTGGCCACCTCCCCCAGCCCCACAAGACCATCATCTCAGAGTCCCCCACTTTCCCACATTGCTGTACCTCAGCGTGGGGCCAGGATGTCTCTTAGCTTTGGGGACAATTATGTCCCTGAGGCCACAGCAGAGGGGATGGGGACCAGGGACCTTGTGTGCTGTCACCCCTTTGGGGATCAGCCCAGAAAGGGTGAAAGCCCTGAAGAACAGGGAAAACTCCCAGTCCCATGGATCCAAGCCAGCTCTTTTTCATCCCGCATTTCCCATCGCATCTCCTGTCCAGCCCCTGCCCCTCACCAGGGCTGGTCCTCCATCCCACCCCACCACTTGATGCTTCCCCCCACCCCCAAGATGTTTTCCTCAGCATTCATCATGTTCCCAGTGCTGCCAAATCCCTCCAAGACCATTAAGTCTGTCTGGGAAAATCCTGGAACTGTTTAGGCAACGGCTGGGCCGACAAATTAATTATTCAGTGGCTGCATCTGGTCCCAGCTGGGCAGTTCCTCCCCAAGCTTCGCAATAATCTTCTCTTTGGGTACCCACCTCCTCAGATATTCCCATTTGCAAATATAACTCTCCTTCTATATCCTCATCCTTGGACATCAACTCTTCTATTTGGGTACCCCCACTCTTCAGGTATCTCCTTCTTTGATTATTTCTCTTTGGATAACTCGCTCGTCAGATACCGGACACCCCTCATCCTCTGATATTCCCCTCCATGGATACCCCCTCCTTGAATACCCGCCTCCTTGGATATTGCCCCACTTGGTTAATCCCTTCCTTAGATATTCTCCCTCCCCAAGGTGAAATCAGCTAAACCCCCAGATTTTCCTGATATTCTCCCTATCCACAACATTGGATCACCCTTGCCTCAGTTCCCTCAGGATCTCCTTACCGTAGGCAGTGCCGGTCTGGGGGTCAGCGAGCAGCAAGGAGCTGTGGGCACACTGCTCCGAGGGCTCCAGATCCACATCCCCGAATGCCAGGAGCAGGGAGGTACCCGGGGGAGCTTGAAGCCGCCAGCAACACATGGTGTGGTTAGGATATGTGCCCGGGTAGTTCTTGGAGCTCAGAGTGCCACTGTGGGGTGTCAACAGCGTGTGGCCACAGCCGTTTCCTGCAGAGACACCGGGGAGAGTGCTCAGACAGGCTGTTCCCTGCCTCAGTTTCCCTCCTTGGTGAGGACCCCAGAACAACCCCATGGCACCTGCAGCCTCTTCAGATGTTCTCCTCATCCAAAGCATCATTTTCTGGTGGCTTTTCTGGATGCTTCTGGCACTGGGAACTGTCCACAGGAGGATCCAGGGATGAAGCTGCCAATAGCTTCCCCCACAGCTACCCAGCATGACCCTCTACCTCCAGCTCCTCTGCATCCTCCAGTCCCGGAGAACCCCAGTTTGGGGGGATATAAAAGGATTCAAGGAGAGAATATCCCCACTCCATGGGGCTGTACAGTACTGAGCAGCCCCCAAGAACCCCTGACTGCAGCCTTGACCTTGAGGATAACTTTGGACAGCTGCATCCCCATTGCATCCTTCCCAGGGTGATGCCAGACTCACTACAAAAGGGGCTTTTCTCTGGGCTCACTGCCTCTGGGCATGAGGGAATATCCTGGAAATAAGCTGAAACCACCAGGCATTGAGACCTGGCCATAATTTCTGGGCAGGATTGGGGTGCAAGGAAAGCACCACTCAGCCCCACTGTGTGGGCCAGGCGTTTTTAGGGGTCCAGTGCCCAACACCTCCTCCTCACATCCCCCAAAAGCTGTTGCTTCTGCCAAGCATTCCCTGGCACAGCCAGAAAGAAAAAGGAAGGTGGGCATAGATTTGCCCAGCCTTGGCTCCCCTCGCTGTCGCTGGGAGACAACACAAAGCGCCAGCAAGGGAAAATCCTGCAGGGATAAAAAAGGGGGGGCTGGCGGCGAAAGATGCCAGCCCCACAGAGTCCCCTCCTCCCCAGCCTGTGGGAAGGACTTGCATCCAAACTGGGGGAGGTTTATCCTGCGGGACTGGGAAAAATCACCAACTTTTCCCCTTTCTGGGCAGTGTCCACTGACAGAACAGAGCTGGGAAGGATCAGGCCCTCCAAGATGGGGGCTGAGGGGGGCAGTGGGGACCTCAGGGCTGCCAGGAGGTGTGCTCTGCTGTGGGAGAAATTTGGGGTTTGGGAGTTTCTAGCACAAAAAGTCAAAGCCACTGGGATCTGCATGGAAAACCCTCTATGGCCAGGACAGCTGGACATGTGAGCCCAAGTGGGAAGTCTTGGATGGATCCCCCCAGCTCTATATCCATACTGGTGGTGCAGAGGAGCTGTGGGGACCCATTCCGGGAAAAACCCATCCAAGTAAAGGAAATCTTTGTCAGAAACATCCTGAGTGTGACCAGCACGTGCTGGGAGGGAATGCTAGAGATAAACTGAGAGCTGCAGGCACTCCTGGGAATTTGGCTCCAAAGATGACACTGAGGGGCCAGGAATAGCCACGACTGAGCCACAGGGGACTTACCCCCAGCCACAGAAACTTTACTCCCCTCCCAAAAAAATGTGAAAACTGGATTTCCGTTGGGCGAGGGTGAACTCACGGCTGGACCCCGCTAGGATCATTCCTGCCAAGGATTTGTTTGTTTTCTCACAGGATGCAAGAAAGACACAACAGGGCGATGCTCCGACAAAAGCCCGGCACATCCCTGTCTGTGTCATGCTGCTGGCCCCGGGAAAGCTCCCCCGTGTCCACCAGTGGGTTGGGGATCCAGTGGAAACCTGCTGCATGATGTGCCACAAATCACACTTTTTGACCGGGAATGTAGCGGCATTCTGCCTCCAGTGATCCCGGCCGGTCCCCGTGCCTCAGTTTCCCCTCGGGGAAAATAATGCTTTGGATGACCCAGCGTTGTTTCCTCGCTCTTGGATGAGCTGGGGACGAGTGACACCGGGAAACACGAACTTTGGGATCACATTTGGGTGAACATTTCCTCGAGGTCGTCCTGGACCCCGCGGCTCCAAATCCCGCAGGGAGCGGCATTCCTGAGACGGAGCCCACTGCCCGGCTCTGCATGTAAACTCCAGGATTCTCTTAACCCATGGATTAGGGGTTCCCCGGGAAAGCCCTGCAGGCGGCATGCAGCCGGACGCGGGGCTCTCGGGACCCCCGGCGCAGTCGCCACCGGGGGCAGGGACAGGGAGAGCTGGGGGGGCTGCGGGGAAATGGGCGGGTGCAGGACCGGCGTGATGCGGGGGTGGTGGGGGCAAGGACAGAGCTCCACCCGTCCGATACCGCAGCAGAGGGATACTGGGGACCCCGTCCCGGACCAGCACCAGGACAGACGGACGGCGGGAACCCTGTCCAGTCCAGTACCGGGACAGGGGGATGGCGAGGATCCCGTTTCGGGTCGGTACCGGAGCAAAGGGATACCAGGGACTCTGTCCCGGGTCGGTACCGTGACAGAGGGATGGCAGAGACCCCGTTCAGGAAAGGAACCGGGGCAGGCGCACCACTACGACCCTGTGCCGGTGCGGTGTGCTCTGGTCACAGCGGGGAACCGTTCTCGGGAGCCCATCCTGATTTGATCCCGGTCCAGACACAGCGAAGAGCCCGTCCCGGACCGTCCCGGGGCAGAGGCGAGCCCGTCCGGTCCCCCTTCCCAGTCCCCATACCGCACCAAGTTCCGGTCCCATCCTGGCGAGCAAAGCAGCAGCTCCGGGAGTACGGGTAGGAGCGGGGCTCCGGTGCCGCGTCCCGGTGTGGGATGTCCCGCCGCCGGTGCACCGCAATCAGCACTCACCGTCCTGTGCGCCGGCCGAACGCAGCCCCAGAGGGCCGAGCAGGAGGCAGTGGCAGACCAGCGCCAGCGCTCCCGAGGCCGCCCCGCCGCCCGCCCGCATCATCAGCATCCTCCTCCTCCTCCTCCCGCCGCCGCCGCCGCCACCCCGGCCCCGCCGCGGCCCCGCAGCGCTGCCGCCCCGGCCCCGCCCTCCCGCGCCCATTGGCGGCCGCCGCCCGACCCCGCGTCACCATTGGTCTGCCTCGTTGTCCGTCAACAGGACGCACGGCGGAGGCAGTGGGGGATTCGACGGGCCGGCCGGGGGAGGTCCCGGTGGTGCCGCCGGGGCTGGCTTGGGGCGGGAGATGCCCGGTAGCGCGTTCCACGGCTCGCTGCTGTGACCAGTGGGGAGCGAACTTCGCCGTGACACCCCCGCCGGCAACTCGTGGCTTGGGCTGGCGGGTGACACCGCGAAGGCGATACTGCCGGCGGCCACCAGAGAGCAGCAAGGCGCCGCGTGCTTCACCGGTCGGCCCCTTTAAGGCAGGCGGCGGCCGGAAGTGCTGGCGGCCGAGGCCGCGGCGGGTACTGCGCATGCGTTGCTGCTGCCCGGCCCGCCTCCCCCCTCCCCATCCCCCCGTTCCCCCGTCCCACAGCCCCCGGTCTCGGGCCCCCTCCCCGGTCAGGCCACGCCCCTTCGCCGCCGCGCGCGCCGCGGGGTGGTCCCGCGGGCCCCATGTCACGTGACCTCCCGACCCCGGCGCGGCGGCGGCGGCGACCCCCGAGCCGCAGCACGGCCACCGCGAGGTGCCTGGCGTAGCTCCCCCTCCTTCTCGCTCAAGGCCTCGGCGTGACCGCCGCCGCGATTGCTCCGTGCCCTGTTGACCCCCCAGCGCCAGATATCCTGGCGAAGCCCTGCCGTCTCTCGAGGGGTCCCGGATGGCTCTGTCTGTCCCCCGGAGCGGGATGAGGTGCGGGAAACCGCCGGAGTCCCACGCCTGGAGCCGGGTGGGCGCGTGGCCCCTGTGTTGGCGGCTCCCCAGGTTTGTCCTGGTGTGTCGCAACCAGGGGATATCGAAACCATTGTCATCCGCCAGGACATCCTGGCCTGAAATCTCTGAGATTAGATGGGCTATTGAGAAGAAATTGTTCCCTGTGAGGGTGGTGAGGCCCTGGCATAGGTTGCCCAGAGAAGCTGGCTGCCCCATCCCTGAATGTGTGCAAGGCCAGGCTGGATGGGGCTTGGACCAGCCTGGTGGAATGGAAGGAGTCCCTGCCCATGGCAGGAGGAGGGATGAGACGAGCTTTCAGGTTCCTTCGTACCTGAACCATTCCATGATTCTGAGAGTGGCCTTCCCAGCAGATTGTAGACCTCAGGCTTGCAGGAATGATCTCCAGCCGCACACCAAAAACACCTCTGTGCCTCGTGCGCAACCATGGGCACATCCCCTGGGAGTGCAGCTTCTCCGGGGCTCCCTGTCAGGTCCTCCTGCATTAGCAGCACACCTTGACACCGGCTTCTACTGCAAAGGATCACCCACAGGCATGTTCTGGTAGTGAGAGATCAGAGCATGCCATGGGTGGACCAGAGCATTCCAGCAGTGGCTGAAGGCACTGCTGGTCAGGACCAGCAGGAGAAGCTCTGTGTTGAAAACACTCTTGCCAAAACCCACCGATGTGGATCTGTTCCTTGGTGACAAATTGGGGGTTCAGAGCTGGAGAGAGCTGCTGGCTCGGGAAGTTATGAGTGGGATGACACTGGGGGGATCTGCCTCTGGGATCTGTTCCCAGCTCTTGTGATCCACAGGGAGGAGAAAACCGTGCCAGGTTCATGTGAGAGATGGCGAATGCCGAGGTGAGCGTCCCTGTGGGTGACGTGGTGGTTGTACCAAGTGACGGGAATGAAGGGGAGAACCCAGAGGATACCAAAACCCAAGTGATCTTGCAGCTCCAGCCGGTGCAGCAAGGGTGAGTAGGATGGTACTGGAAGGTGCGAGATGGGATGGGGGGGAGCCCTGTGGGTTTTCGTGGCGCGGGGACACAGTGTCACTGTGGTTTCCAGGTCTGCATCAGTTTTGTGCCACACAGGGGAGAGAGCAAATATAACAGATTAAATCTTTTGTGTGTGTGGTTGTGATGGGTCCTCCGAGGGCTGAAATTGTCCTGCGAGTCTGTGTTGGTGCAGTGCTCCCAGATCATGGAAGCAGTGCTGTCCCAGTCTCTCTCTTCCTTCTCCAGTCCCAGGGTTGGTTTTTGCCACACTGCAGCAGCTGGATGTGGTGGTTTGTGTGTTCAGGCCTTCATGTGCCTCTGTGCCAGCCCTCCCCTAAAATAATCCTCTTTTAAAATAAAGTGGAGCTGGGATGTGGAGGGAATTGTATAGCTCCCTGGCACGTGCTGCAGGGAGTGGCTTTATCTTCCCTCTGGATCAATCAGGATGGAAGAAAAAACTTGCTCTAGTTTGATCATATTTGCAGGGCAGGGTGGCTGTGGGCCTGCCAGTGACTTCCCTTTGTGGTCATCTGTATTGCAGTGCCACACAGGGCTGGAAGGGAAATCCTGGGATACTGGTCTTTGCTTCCTGTTGTTGAGGGTGATCAAAAGCAGAGGAAAAGGCACAGGGAAGCCTGCCGAGCTGCCTCAGTGGCGCTGGCAGAGTGGAGGGTGGGATGACAGCACTGGGAATGCCTCTGCGTCTGTCAGCCCTTGGGATTACTAGTGTTTTGTTTTATTAGTGTTCACCAGAAAAATTCCTGGTGATTGAAACTGTATCAGACAAAATTAATGTCCCTTGAAGACAGGCAAAAAGAAATTTACTGAATTGTTTAACTCTGTGCTGTCAATCCTAATTTCCCGTGATTTATATAGTTTGTTTATGGATGGCCACTTTCACCACAGGATTTACCAAGAGGGCTCCGAGGCCAGCGCTGCTGTGGTGGCCGTGGAAACCCACACCATCCACAAGCTGGAAGAAGGGATTGGTGAGTTCCCACTTGGTGTGGATGAATCCCCTCCTGTGCAGGGCTTGTGTCTCCGGTGTGGTGGGCTTCCTTCTGGCTCTGCCCCTGCAGATGCTGCTTCCCAGGCATGGATATGGGTAAAGGGGTTGGGCATACTCTGCTGTTATTGCTTGGTCTCAAAGTCCTGGAAGTGAGATCCTGGCTCTCCTTCAATGAATGATAAGGGCTCCCATGGGGTCCAGGGGAGCCGGGATGTCACCCTAGTCCCAGGGTGCAGACACTGGCAGCAGGAATGATAGTGATGAGGATGTGGTAGCTGAAGCATCAGGCTCTACTTGTGGGGTCTTTGCTGAACCAGCCGTCTGATGGTTTGGATTGGATGTTTATAAGAACTGAGCAGGTTGGCTCCAACTGCTCTCTCCCATCCTGAGCAGTGTGTGGAAAAGGCTCCTGTCACTGGATGCTGTCACTAGATCTTGACTAGAGTTCTGCTTTCCTGTGTTGGTGTGGGTCTTTTGGCAGGATTAGCAGAAACTCCGCGCGTTAAGAGAAGGAATTATCAGTAAATATCTGATATCGCTGCTAAAGAGATGCGAGACCTCTTACAGATGCGTTGGATTTCTGATTTCATGTTTCCTTATAGATGAGCTTCGTTTGGAGCATTGTTACACCAAAAAGCAGATGCCAGTTGCTGTTAGAGTTAATCTGAACTAACTCTGAGAACATGGAGAGGACTGATCCTGAATTGGGATCTGCCCTTTTTTTTTGGTTTCCCAAGTGCAGGTCTCATAACCTATGAGCTTCCAGCTCCCGCCTTGTGGGATTGGAGCCTCTTGGGTGGAAAGTTTCATTTTGAGCTGTTCCTCCCTCAGACCCCAGCACCCTTGAAACAAGTGAGGAAATCGAGATCGCCTATCCCATCACCTGTGGGGAGAGCAAAGCCATCCTTCTCTGGAAGAAGTTTGTTTGTCCAGGAATTAATGTCAAGTGTGTGAAGGTAAAGGAGAGACTCCCAGTGGATTCCTTTCTGCTATTCAGGTGGGCTGGTTGGCCTCCATAGGAATTCCTTAGTTTTTGTGTTTCATCCTGAGTCCTTGGATTGTTGGTGCCAAAGTTGTTTTTTGATGGGGAGAAGCATGGAAAGAGTGGATTAAGGAGGGAAGGATATCACCCACTTTGTATTTCAGTGGTATTTGCCCTTGAGGAAGGACTGAAAGCAGGCAGGAGATATGTGTTGAGATCTGGCAGAGCTTTGCCTCTTCCCTTTTCCTTGGTGGCCTGGTATTCCACTCCTGGCACTTCCTTGGTGAGCAGGTTGCATTGAGAAGGGAAATCTTGGTGTTACGTTTTCCCACATGAGAGCATGGCAGTGTGACAGCCAAGCCCCTTGTTCTCCTGCCCCTCAGCAGGAACTACTCAAGTCACTGGAGCAGGGCAGAATGGATGCTCAAGGGAAGACCTGTGTCAGCTGGATGCTGCTGGGCCATTGGATGTAACAGAAACCTCCTGTAATGATCTCCAAAATGACCATACATGTTCATAGGAGATGATTTGGTTCATATAAATCCTTCAGGGCTGTCTTTGGTTAGGGGCTGTGAATGCCTGTGGTTGGAAGGTTATCCCTACAGACGTGCTTCCTGGAGCTGTGAGCATTGCTGTGCCCAGGGGATCTAAGCTGGCAGGGATCTGAGAAGCAGCTCCTCCTCTCTCTGGGTGGAAGTGGGGGCTCAGATGAGCTGTATTGGATGTTCCAATCTTCCCTGTTTATTGAGCCTTTGCTTGTCTCGTTGCCAGTTCAACGACCAACTGATTAGCCCAAAGCACTTTGTTCATCTGGCTGGGAAGTCTACCCTGAAGGACTGGAAGAGAGCCATTCGCCTCGGAGGAATCATGCTAAGGTATTTGACATCTGTCCAACTTCAGGGCTCCACCCCTGCAGCTGCAGGACCCCCAGCAGGCATTTTGTTTGCCTTGCAGTCCCCAGGAGGCCTCTTGGAGGCCCACAGTACTGGCCAGCAGCCTGCAGAGATCCTGTCTCCATGATGTGAGGGTGGACAGAAGTGGCATTGCCTGGGGAACGTGGGTTGGAATAGCACTGAAACTATGTGTGTGAAGCTGGGGGTCTCTTGTGTTTGCCATTTGAAAGTCTTGCAGGAGATTTTTTGGGTGCAGAGTGGCCCTGGGATCTCCCTTTCTCTTTCCTTCCCATGACTGTAGCATTCCCAGGTGGAATACTCCCTTTTGTCTCTAGGCTGAGATTTGAGCTGAGCCTGATTCTATCCCCACTTTCTGCACAGGAAGATGATGGATTCAGGGCAGATTGACTTCTACCAACACGACAAAGTTTGCACCAACACCTGTCGAAGCACCAAGTTTGATCTCCTGATCAGCAGTGCCAGAGCACCAGTGCCAGGGCAGCAGAGTGTAGTGCAGACTCCAACCTCAGCTGATGGTAGGAAACCAGTTACCAATGCCATGGGAACTTCCCTCTGATGCTCCTCTCCCTCCTACACACGCTTTACACCTTCTTCCTCGGAACATCAGGGCAGTCCCACCAGGAAATTGCTCTGGTTTCTAGGAAGGAAAATGATTCTCGTGTCTGTTTGGAGGTCTTGTCAGTATCTGTGAGGGGGCTCTGCTCTGCGGGACTGGGAAGGTTGGAAAACAGCTGGCATCAAGAAGCTGCTTTCCAGAGAGAAAGCCTTCATAGCCAGGAGAAGGATTGAGAGCATTGCAGGGATCTTTGTTCTGGGATCATCATGGGAGCAAATACTTGTGAGAGCTTGCACAGCATTTTCCGATATGTTTCCCATTTGTGAGTCTGTTATAAAGGCATGAGTTAGTCTCAGGAGTGAACTTAGAAAGGCTTTCCTCCTTCAGAACATCCATGAACAGGATGTGGTGGTTGGACGTGATTTGATTGTCATTCCAGCTGCAAGTTCTCAGTGATCCTGTGCTCCAGTGCAGATATTGACCTCTTTGCTGAGGTTAAGGGAGAAGACTATTCCCAGCTGTACCCCATCGTTAAGCTGGGTGGGTTACATTTCTCTGAGCCCCTGGGTGAGTGACATGGCAGAGTTGTCCATAGGCTAAGGAGAATCTCTTGGAAAGCACCATAGCCAACTTACAGTGGCTGCACATTGGTAAGTCCCAAATTTGATCCAGAAACTTAGAATTGTGTCAGATCCATTTCCCTTTTATAAACCAGCTCGGACCCTAGCTTCATTTTGTGAGGGATTAGGGGTGCAGAGCTTCCTGTGGATGAAGCAAGGGGAGTAGGGTGGCTGGGCTGAGCCTTATTTGTTCCCTTCTTTATTCTGATCCCTTTCTGCTCCCTTGAGCTGGGACTCCACTGTGCAAGGCACATGGTTTTCCCTCCAGAAGCTCCAGAGCTTTTCACAGTCACAGTTCCAATGAGAAGCAGCAATATTTGCTTTTAACTGGTTTGGTTGGAAGAAGCCAAGCACAAACCTGACCCAAAGAGTGAAAGAGAGCCTGGGGAGGGCTGAGGAGTTGGGAAGCAGAGCAGGGATTCACGCTGTCACAGGGAGCTGATGGAGGGCTTTCTGGCAGGGAGCATCACCCAGATTGCACTGTCGGAGGAGAGCATGGAGGAGGGGATAGAGTGGAACTCGGCTCTGACAGCTGCTGTCACCATGGCCACTGAGGAAGGTATGAAAAAGGACACGGATGAGATTTCAGGTAAGCTTAGGCTGCTTGTTGGGTGTTTTCTTCTCTTCTCCTCCTCTGTTACATTTTGGAAACCTAAATCTTGCAAATAAGTAAAGTTTGGGCAATGACAAAACTGTCCCTCAGCCCCTTGGATCTCCAGCATTACCCAGGCATCCAGGCTTTCTGCCAATGGAGCTCCTCACCCCTGTAGAACTTTAGCCCTGGCCTCATGGCTGATGGATAATCCCTTAGATCAGATGTTGCTGGTTGCAGTGAGGGTTTTTCTGTTTTTTTCCAAGGATGTGGAACACATCTGCCAGCCTAGAGCCAGGCTGGAACCAACAAAGAGCAGAGTTGTGTTTGTTCCCTGTCTCTCTGTGTTTGTTCTGTGTCTCTCTGGCCTTCCATCCCCTTGTTGTGTCAGTATGGAACCTTAGCTAGAATTTCCTCAAATGATGATTTTAAGCTCTGCATCTTGCAAAAATGTGAAATGTTGCCTTGGAAGTTATGGACTTGCTTAAAAACCTGTTCCTGATTTGCTGCCTAACTCCATTGTGCTTGGTGTGGGGTTGGTTATTTTTTTCACATGTCCTGTGCACCCCAGTAGCTAAGCTACCTTGCAAAGGTAGTCACCTTGAAAAGGTGCACTTGCCTGAGAGGTTTAAGGTGGCCCTATGGGAAAAATGCCAAATGCTTGTATATATTGACTTTTCCTCCTTTTTTGTGCCAGAGGACACACTGATGTTCTGGAAAGGAATAGCTGATGTGGGGCTGTTGGAAGAGGTGGTGTGCAACATCCAAAAGGAAATAGAAGAAGTTCTAAGAGGTGTGCAGCAGCGGTTGGGTCAGTCTCCCTTCCTGATGACAGGTAGGTTGTGAGGAAAAAGCCTCAAAAGGGCAGTTGCAAGCAAAAAAAAACAGCGCTAAGGGTCCATTCCACCACGTGAAGCTGGTGAGTCAAGATGGGGAGTGAGTTCCCACTCATCAGCTGAGTTGTGGGAGCATAGTCTGTGTTCTCAGCGTGCCCAGCTGTGAAGTGCCTTTGCTTCAAAGCACAAGGATACACCATTCCATCCTGTTCCCTGAGCAGTGACCCTGGCAGTTTGCTCGGACCATCAGATGACTGTCCACAGCTCCCAGCCCTGAGGGAAGCTTTCCCAGAGTCACTTGCACTGGAGTTACTCAAACACTTCTCTGTGACACTGCAGGCCTAAACAGGTCCTGCCCCCTCACTTCTTGTTCTGCTTTCACTGGTGCCAGAAAACCTGTTTTGGGGGCTGAACCAGATGAGGGAAATTATCTGGGTTAAAAATAAATCCCCCTCTCCTTTTTAGGGTTATTTTTAATTTGTAACAGGCTCCCTAATCTGGTTCGGCACATGCCCCTGTGAACACCTTTTGTTGATGCTCTTCCTGGGAGAACATCCATGTAGCCACAAACTTAATTTTATCCGGGATATTTTTTTTTAAATTTTCTAATTTAACTTTGGGCTGGTGCATCTTTGTGTCTGATAGGTGTCAGGTTTTGGGAACTATGAGTGATGGAAGTCAGTGGATTATAACAGACATTTTGCACAGCTTTCAGTGGAGCTTGGCATGTTAATGACATTGTCAGGAGCATGAGGTGATGATTTGTAGGTGGAGAGCTCGTTTGTATCTCTGTGATTGCAAATTACACTTTCATTTGCAGCAATTAGGAGCTGCTTGAGTGACATAGGTCTCTCCAATTTGCTTTATCATGTGAATGGGGTTATTTAATTCTAGAATGTCAGAAGGATGAAGGAGTTGAGTTTCCTTTTTTTCAGCTAGCCCACAGAGAGAGTTTAAAAAAGCGTTAGAAAATTTTTGGTGTAACACGAGCATCTTTTGAGTGCCCAAGTCTTAACATCCCTGTACCCTTTCCTTGGAGATGCTGCAGTCCTGAACAATGTCGCCCATACATTTGGCTTAATGGACACAGTCAAGAAGGTACTGGACAACAGGAAAAACCAGACAGAGCAAGGAGAGGAACAGTTTCTTTACACACTGGCAGGTAAAGTGCCTAACAAGAGTTCACATCCTGCTGCTACTCTTGGGAATGGACATGACTTTCCTTTTCCTCAGTTAGGGCTAGTGTTCAGTACAGGCTGCCCCAAAACAAGTGCATCCCAATCCCTTTCTGTTGTATGGCTTGAGTGTCTCCCCTGTCTCACAAAGAGCAGTTGCTTGGGACATGGGACAACTGAAAGTCTGTGCCCCTTGCTGCAGTGGGCGTGCTGCAGGCATGAGTCCAATTCCCTCAGGATTATGGACAGGAGCTGCTAGCTCAGTGCTATGCCATGATCCCTGAGCCGTGGACAGTGTTGTGCTGTACCTAAGCCAATAAGCTTAGGTCTCTGAGTACAGGGTGCTGAACTTCTGCTTGTCTTGGCTATCAGGGCTATTTGCTTGTCTTATAGTGCTATTGGGTGTCCTGCTCAGCTGTCCCTGAGCTGAAGCCACTGGGATCCCCAGAGCTGCTCACTGAATGTGTCTCCCTCCTCACCATGTACTGTAGAATCTCTTGTTATCTGAGATGTTCTAGTCCCCTACTGCCCTGGATAAATGAGGTCACTGTGCTACTTCTGGCTCCCAGTGTTCCCACTGATAAGCATTGAGGGGGATATTTCATTGACCCAGGCATCCTACTGTCTGTCCCCAGTGCAGGTGCTTGGCTCCTGGGAAGGTGACCCAGCCAAGCTCAGGAAGCGATTCCAACTGCCTGGGAGGGTTTATCCACTCTCCCTTGCAGCGGGGTTTAGCTTGTGGGGAGCAGAAATGTCCATCTTCTTGTCAGTAGGAGAAGCCAACATGTATGGAATGTTACCTGTGTCTTACCCAGGCGCTGGCAGCTGGAACATTGGCCAGGTCTATGTAGGTGGCTACTTTTTTCCTTCAGTGCCATTTGATCTCGAGGGAGAAGCCAAGATCAGACTCACTGGGTGGTTGGGTGACCTCTGGTCACAAACTTGGGAGTGATGGTTGGTTCTGGAGCCCCAGGAGCTCCTATTTACCCTGGCATGACATGTTGTTCAACCATTCCCTATGCAGACCTGGAGCGGCAGCTGGAAGAACAGAAGAAACTTGCCAGGGACCAGAAGTCCAAGTCCCAAACCATCCAGAATGTGGTGCTCATGCCCATGAGCACTCCCAAGCCTCCCAAGAGACCCCGTCTACAGCGCCCAGCCTCCGCTACCATCCTCAGCCCCTCCACCCCCATCCAGCAGCCTCAGTTCACTGTCATCTCCCCCATCGCCATCGCGCCCGTTGGACAACAGTTCTCTGTGGGCAACATCCCAGTGGCAACCCTCAGCCAAGGCTCCAGTCCGGTGACTGTTCATACCTTGCCATCTGGCTCCCAGCTCTTCCGGTACGCCACCGTGGTTTCATCCTCCAAGAGCAGCTCCTCGGACACCGTCACCCTGCACCCGTCCTCCAGCCTGGCACTGCTGAGCTCAGCAGCCATGCAGGACACCGGGGCCCTGGCCAACGTGGCGACCGTGGTCAACCCCGTCGAACTGGTGGCCATGGAGTCTGGCATCACTTCCACCATCCAAGCTGTGGAAGGTACCTCGGATGATGGGCAGACCATCATAGAGATCGACCCGGCGCCAGATCCTGAGGCGGACACAGAGGAATCAGAGGGCAAAGCTGTGATCCTGGAGACAGAGCTGAGGACTGAAGAGAAAGTGGTGGGAGATGTGGAAGACCATCAGCACCAGGTCCATAATGTGGAGATTGTGGTCTTGGAAGACTAGTGGGGAAGGCAAGCATCAGTTAGGGGAAGAGTTGGGAATTCCTTTTATTTCAGGCTTTTTTGTTAAGCATCTTTTCCAGCCACCCCATTCGTTACCATGGATATTTTCATTGTACTGTATATTTTTTATATATATATATATGTAAAGGTTTTTTTTCTTTTTCAAACAAAGCTGGAGAGACTCGTGAGACATGGATAAGGCTCCATCTCTGTGGAGCACTGAACAATACCACCAGGGTCAAGGAGAGACTGGATCTCTGTTGGACAGCCCAACCAGGAGGAACTAGCCATGCCTCGGTGCTTCTGCTCCAGGGCTGCCCTGGCCCGGAGACTTTAATTTGAGAGACAGTAACACTTGAGTGTGGATGTGCTTTGAGAAGGGGTGACAGATTTGGGGTGGAACAGGTACTTCATTTGTATTTTTCCCCAGGGAAAGGGAATTCTGTCGGACCCTTCACTGTCACCTCAAATGGGATTTTTCATTATTTTTCTTGATTTGAGGAGGTTGACAGTACAATGAATTTACTGTCCATGTTCTCCTCCTCCACACAAATTGTTTTTATATCTCTATTTTTTTGTATTTGTTTGCTCTCTCCCTTCCCTTGTCCAGATTTCCCAGCTGCAAAGCCCTGGGACCTTCTTTCAGGGTCCCTGTCTCCCAGTCCCTCCTCTTCCCATGGCACTTTTCCCTCATCCCTTTCCCTGCCTGGCAAGGCTCGGTGCTGCAAACACCACTTGAAGACTCCGAGATCACTTCAGCCTTTTGTATAAGGCAAAAAATATCAACTCAAGCTCAAACCCAGATCCTCGCCCTTGGCTGCTCAGCACCGCAGGGACCTTTAAGGGTGTACAAAGCATGTTGTGCTGTTGCTTTCTGGGTGAGCCAGATTTCGGATCAGGACAGCTTCTGTTTACTCTGTGTGCTGAGGCTGCTCTGTGCTTGTCGCTTCTTGTTTGGTGGTTTTATTTTTGTATTATTTTTTCTTCTTTCTTCCTTAACAGGGTTAGAATTGGGACATTGCTGAAATATGGTGCACCCTTCTGTTTTCCCACTTTCCCTCTTTTTTTTTTGGTGGTTGGAGGTCCATTTGGGAAAATGGAGGGGGAAAGCACTGGGTGACTTCAGAGGTGCAGAGGTTTGGGAGGGTGGGAGCTGCCTGGCTGGAAATAATTAAATAAAGGAAACACACCTGGGGAGGGTGGGGGGAGGGCAGGAAGATGTGTCTGGCTATTTTTTTGCATTAAATGGAAAAATGGAGTTAAGCTCCAAGGCTTTTTTCATTGGAGAGGTAAAGGTGGTGCCTCCATCGCCTTGGGGACAGCAGGGGATGGGCAGGGATTCCTGAACATTGATTTGTGAGGGGTGGTCACTGCTCCTCTGATCTTGGCCTCTGGGAAGTGTTTGCTGGCTTGGGGTGGAAGTGGGAACAGCTGTAGGAGCCAGATCCCACGCTCAGCCTGGAGAAGAGAAGGTTCTGGGGAGATTCTTAGAGCCCCTTCCAGTGCCTAAATGGACTCCAAGAGAGCTGGAGGGGAACTTTGGACAAGGGCCTTGAGGGATAAGACAAGGAGGAATGGCTTCTCACTGCCAGAGGGCAGGGTTAGATGCAGTTATGGGAAAGAATTCTTCCCTGTGAGGCTGAGGAGGCCCTGGCACAGGCTGCCCAGAGAAATGGTGGCTGCTCCCTGACCCCTGGCAGTGTCCAAGGCCAGGCTGGATGGGGCTTGGAGCAATTTGGAATAGTGGAAGGTGTCCCTGCCCACGGCAGGGAGTAGAACAAGATGAGCTTTCAGGTCTCTTCCAACCCAAACCAGTCTGGGATTCTGTGGTTTTGGATCAAGGATCCACCTCATTCCATATCCAGCCACCTTCCCTCCATTCTCCTCTTGCTTCCTCAGGTCTTTGATTGAAGGGGAATGGGGACGTTTTCAGGACCCCCTTCCCCATCCCAGGCATACAACAGATTCTTCTGGAGCTGTTCGTGTCTCTTGGCCAGAAAGTGGGGTGACTCTGGGCTCCCCGATCACTGCATGTCTGCCCACACGCAGGCAGCCCCCTTCACCTGGGTGGGGGTCCCATAAGACTGAGACGTTCCCTAGGTTCTCTGGGACTGGGGACGGGGGGAGCTAAAATGTCGCGGCGCGACTGGATGAGGTTGGGCTAAGCCCGCAGCCGGGCCTCGAATTTGCCATTTTTTGCCTCAAAATCTCAGCGAGGCCGCCTTGCCCTTTAAGAGGTCTTCCCACTTCCAGCCGAGCGGGGGCGCTGGTCCTCCCGGCGCCAATCCTCCGCCGTCCCGGCATGCACTGCGCCCCCCCCCACCCCCGTCCCCCCCCCCCCGCTTTCCCGCCATTGTGCCTGGGCGCGCGCGGTGCCGCGTGACCGCGCGGGGGGAGCGCGAGGCGGCGGGCCCGGGCCATAGAGACGCGCGGCCGGGGGTGGGGTGGGCATGGTGGGATAGAGCGTCCCCCCGCCCTGCCGGCGGCCGCCCCGAGTCCGCCAGGGCAGCCCCGAGCCCGCCGGGCCCGGACAAAGCGCCGCCGCCTCCCGCTCCGCCCCGCCCCGCCTGCAGCCCCGCCGCGGAGCCATGTCGGCTAGCAGCCTCCTGGAGCAGGTAGGAGACCTCCCGCCGGTACCGGGACGGCCCTGCCGGGCGAGGCCGCGCCTCTGGGCCTAAAGGGTTGCGCCCCGGGCCGGGCGGCGGCTGCGGCCTCACTCCTCTCCCGTCGCAGGGCCGCGCTCCATTGTGATCCGGCCGGGTCGGGCCTGTCCCCGCAGGGCTCGACCCTCCCGGGCCGGATCTCTCCCCTGCCCGGGCCGGGTCTGTCCCTGCCCGGCGCTGGCTTCCCCCGCTGCGACTGGTCTGTTACCCACCCCAGATCTGTGCTCTCCTCACTCGGCTGGGTCTGTATCCCCACCCGAGCCGGGTCGGTTCCTCTGACTCACCGCTTTCCCTTTTTCTCTCCCCACGTCGCTGCTGTCGCGCCAGAGACCCAAGGGCCAAGGCAACAAAGGTGAGATGCCGGGGGGCCGGGCGGGCCTGGCTGGGAGCAGGAGCATCCTGCTGCCGGGAGGGAAATAAACCCTGCGACCAGGCCTGCCTGCTGGGCTGGGGATAATTTGCAGGTGATGCCTGTGCGGTGGGAAAGTGTCTGTGTGCCGTGGGCTGAGTATGCTGTGTTAGAATTGGCAGAAGTACATGATAGTCTAGGGTTTGGTTTTAAATACTTTAAGCTGGTAATAATGAGAGCTTGTTGCATAGGTTTTCCTAACGTTACACATCTCTTCCCAGTGCAAAACGGTTCTGTGCACCAAAAAGATGGGTTGAATGATGATGACTTTGAGCCCTACCTGAGTCCCCAGGCCCGCCCGGTGAGTACCTGTTGCTGGCAGGAGGACCAAGAGCAGCAGGGTTTCCTGCTGCTCCAAGGGAGGGAAGTTCGGCCTCTTTTGTATGTTCCCCATCTCCTCTGATTGCATTTTGATGTTTGCCAGCTGCCTTAACTTATATTCTATCCTATATAGTTCCTATATGTATTCTACCAGCATTTCTGCTGGTAGAAAGTATTGACTGCCCTTAGATTGTGGTGGGTGAGGTAGGAAGATTTTTAGCAACTTTTTGAGGCTGCGAGAACTTCCTAGAATTGGTGTCCAGCTCTTTTTTTTTTTCAATGTGACTGTCTCAAAGTCACCATTTCTGCTCTTTCAGTTTTAGTGTTGTGCCTGTGTTGGTTTCTGGTTCTTTACATCAGAGAAATGTGCTGAGTTGGGTTGTGAAGTTGCTTCACAGAAGACTACTGCACTTTCAGAGGATCAGATCAACCTTCTTATCTCAACATCAGGTCAACTGATGATGCCTGTCAGGGGGATTTCTCTGTTTTTCACAAAAAATCCCCAAACCTAGAGTCCACATGTGATACAAGTGTTGAGACTTTCTGAGAACTTCAGTTACAAGTTGAGCCAGAGAGTCTTGGAGTTTTGTGACCAGATCCTGGAAGTCAAACTTGCAGCTGCTTTTCCTCTTCTCTTTCTCTTAGAGTAACACAACTGTTAACTGTATTTGTTTGTTTTCCTTAATGAGCTGCAGGGGAGTGACACAGAACAGATGGAGTTGGGCTGATTAGATGTACAATTGAGTACCATAGATAAACATCTGTAATAGCACTGGAACAGACAGGTTATTCTCTTGCCTTCTTTCCAGTTGTGATGAGTAAAAATAAGCTGTTCTGGTTTCCCCTTGCTGTATTTTTGCATATTTTTATTAGTCAGTACATTATTTTTTTCATGTAAATGTGATGCATGTTTTATTGGAACACAGGAACAGGTTACTGTCTCAGTTAAATTTTCAGCAAGTATTTTCCTAGTTTGTGCTAAAGATCTGAGGATAAGTAAGTATTCTTTGTCTGTCAGCTGTTCATAATCTTCAGAATTCAGCCTGTCCATCAAGACTACTCACTGCATTCAACCCCCTGAAAAGTTACAAGCCTAAATTCAGCCTTCATAGGGTGAGAGAACATTGTTGCTTTCTCAAGTCTTGAATAAAAGCAGCTGCTTTCCTAGTAGCTGTTGTTTTATGCTGGGTTTTTTTCCAACTCAGCTATCAACATCCTTAATTCCCAGCTTCTTTCTGAAGATGGGTGTATTTCATACAAACTGCAATTTTATTTAAGTTTCCTAAAGACAAAAAGGTTTACTATAATTTTGAAGCAACACAGTATTTTATTCTTTTACATGTTTTGATGAAGTATTTCTGGATCTTTAACTTCTTTCAGTGTGTCTCAGGCTGGTAAAAAATTAATTTTAAAAATAAGGAAGTGGTTGTATGTGCCCCAGGAGGCAGAAACTCAGCCAGAGTAAGGTGAAACCACCAAGTTAACTTGGAGTGGAACCTTTGAGTGACTCTCAGTTCCTCGTTGTGCTGTGTAGAGTCCAAAACCACCAGAGCTGGCTCTGGAGGGAGGCAAAAATACATAGGTATCCAAGGATACACCTCTTTGGTGGAGATGGGAAAGGAAGTTAGAGAAACTGCTCTGAATAATTGAATGAAATGAGTTTTGGAGTTGCTTCCTGAGCTCTCCACATACCCCTGAGGTAACTCTATTGTGAAGTTTTGCTACTCCTTACACCCCACCTGCTCTTTCAGGTATGACTGTTACTTGTCAGTTCCCATGAGGTTACTGTGTATTTTAAAGCACAGATACACAGTAAATTATTTTTTTAACCCTTTAAAAACCAAAAGCTCAACACAAGGCTCACTAAGAACCCTCGTCTGAGGTGAAGAGGAACAGTGAATTTGAGGAAATAACTGTGCGAAGAGTCTTAGTCATGGAGAGAATGACAAGCTGGTGGAGTTTTATTTGCATGGTAATGAGCAAGTGTGTCAGTTGTGCAAGGGCAGGGGAGCAGAGCGTGGTGCTGTGTTTGATAACAAAGCAGTGTTGCAGATGTTCAGGTGGAGAACAGCAGTGACTGTCGCAAATCTGCTCTGAGCTGCCTGTGCTCAACTCTTGAACTGCTCTGCTCCCTTCTTACTAGCTGTATGCAGGTGCTTAGTATTTTACAGGTCATAGTACACCCAGTGTTAGAGATCTCAAAGTTGAACATAATTGCCCAGTGGGAAAATATTTTGAGGTGACAAGAAGAAAAATTGCTTCTTTTTAATCTGACAGTGATGGGCTTTGAGTGCTCCTTTGGAGAGACAATGGCTCTCCCTCAGGTTTAGGGATGGGCTGGCATGTTCCTCTTTCTTTAAAGCTGAGTTCAGGAGAGAAAATGTTACTCTCTCTTATCACTGAGGCAATAAACTTAGGAAGTGACATTGCTGGCTCAAAATAATACTAGGAAGTTTTAAGTTTCATTTGTCTTACAAGTTAGTGTCAGTGTTGGTGCTTTTGGATATACTGAGTTCTGGGTTTAGCAGGATTGAGTTTCTCAGTTAGTAAAACCCTGGATGAGAGTGAGTTTTTTTACTAATTTGCTTTTGGGAGACCTTTGTGAAATCAAAGGTTGAACAGAGTGTCTCTGAGTTTTCAGGCAGTACCACAGAAATCTTGTCTCTGAACACATGGTGTTAAATAATTCCTATTAATTTTGGTAAAGTTGGGGGTTGGTTAGATCCAAACTTGTTGTTCTCCTGTAAGTAGAAGGTAGTGGCAAACCAGCTATTTCTGGAGGGTGCCAGAGCCATCTTGAGAGACTCCCTGGATTTCAGCATGGCATAAAATCCTCTAAGAGCTGTGCTGGGCACGTAAATATATGATTCAATGAAAAATGGAGCAGAGCCTGCTGCAAGCCAGGCTTTTAGCTGGGAACTGAATGTACCTTTGATCTTGTCTGTACTGGGCTGGTGTGTTAGGAGCTGGGTAGCACAAGGCTGCTGCTCACAGGTTCAGATTACTCAGGATGATGCCCATTAGCAGGACTGAAACCACTCCCCAGAGGGGACCTGGGTTTGAATGGGAAATGACAGATGTTTTTCATGTAAGCAAATCTTGGGGATGTCTGAGACTTCCCTAATTGTCAAATTAGGCATTTGTTTTTTGTAACCTAAAGGCTACTTGGATGTTAAAAGGGAGATCAAGGCATGGAGCTAGTTTTCTTTTTTTTCTCTCCGGATTTGAAACCTGCTTGTGCTGGTGCTGTCACTGTGTTGCAAAAGGCTTCTGTTGATTACTTCCCATTTTCAGGTAATTTTCATTGTGTACCCACGGCACTGGAGGAGTTTGTGTTTTGAGAAATAGGCCTTAAATCCTTGTTGCTGAGGATTGCTTGGAATTGCTTGGAATTGCTTGGAATATTGTGAAATGTGGAACTTTAAATTGTAGGAATAAAGCTGTTTTCGTGGCTAGTAAGTTTAAGGAAAGCAATCAGGGACACTCGTGATTTTCACAGTGTGTTTCCACTGCATCCTTTTCTTTCTGATTCTCCTCTCTGCATTCTTTCCCCAAATCCTCCCTGGAACACTAATAAGTATGTTACACAAGCAGGAAAAACACTTGTTGGAATTAGCTACTAGCAGAAGATGATATTTGGATGCAAGATACTGGATTTATAGTCTGAGCAGGAGCTCTGGGGATTTCCAGTGGTCTGTGTATGTCAGGAACACCAGACACTCCCCTCTTGGCATGGGAAGCTTTGCCTTTAACCTTTCTTAGCCTTTGCCTTTAACCTTTCTGGCAATGGAACAGATTTTAGAGCCTTTCTAACAAAGGAGGTGTTCAAGGCTGGGCCTATTTATCTACCCAGCCCTAAAGTAGGAAGGAATAGGACATGGGAAGTCTAAGCTGCCTTTACTCCTGATCCCTTAAAATTGGTTCAACTCCTTCTAACATTTCAGTGCTTATGTTTTTGTGGTTTTCTTTCAGAATAATGCATACACTGCAATGTCTGATTCCTACTTACCAAGCTACTTCAGTCCCTCCATTGGATTCTCCTACTCCTTAGGCGAAGCTGCCTGGTCCACAGGGGGAGACCCCCCCATGCCCTACCTGACCTCATATGGACAGCTGAGCAATGGGGAGCCTCACTTCCTCCCGGATGCCATGTTCGGGCAGCCAGGGGCCCTTGGCAGCACTCCATTCCTTGGGCAGCATGGCTTTAACTTCTTTCCAAGTGGGATTGACTTTTCGGCTTGGGGGAATAACAATTCTCAGGGACAATCCACTCAAAGCTCTGGCTACAGCAGCAACTATGCCTATGCTCCCAGCTCACTGGGAGGGGCCATGATCGATGGGCAGTCAGCCTTTGCCAGTGAGACCCTGAACAAGGCTCCTGGCATGAACACCATTGACCAGGGCATGGCAGCCCTCAAGCTGGGCAGCACGGACGTGGCGAGCAGTGTCCCGAAAGTCGTCGGCTCAGCCGTGGGGAGCGGATCTATCACCAGTAATATTGTGACGTCGAACAGTTTGCCTCCGGCAACAATTGCACCACCAAAGCCGACCTCGTGGGCTGACATTGCCAGCAAACCTGCCAAGCAGCAGCCCAAGCTGAAGACCAAGAATGGCATTGCAGGGCCAAGTCTTCCACCGCCTCCCATAAAGCATAACATAGATATCGGAACTTGGGATAACAAAGGGTCAGTGGCAAAAGCCCCGTCACAGACCTTGGTCCAGAATCTTGCTCAGCAGCCACCACAGGTGTCTCCGCAGCCCCTGGGCCAACAGATCAGTAGTAGCCCACCAGTGCCCCAGGCTCCGAGTGGGCAGCAGCCGCAGGCACTGCCACCGCCAGCCCCACTGCCTGTGCCACCAGCGCAGCCCGCCCGCTGGGTCGCCCCTCGGAATCGTGGCAATGGCTTTGGCCAGAATGGAGTGGACGGTAACGGAGTGGGACAGGCTCAGGCCAGTTCTGGTTCTCCTTCTGAGCCACACCCAGTCTTGGAGAAGTTGAGATCTGTTAACAACTACAACCCCAAGGATTTTGACTGGAACCCAAAGCATGGGCGGGTTTTCATCATTAAGAGTTACTCTGAGGATGATATCCACCGTTCCATTAAATACAACATCTGGTGCAGTACGGAGCATGGCAACAAGAGACTGGATGCAGCCTATCGCTCTATGAATGGGAAGGGCCCTGTGTACTTACTGTTCAGTGTCAATGGTAGTGGTCACTTCTGCGGCATAGCAGAAATGAAATCTGCTGTGGACTATAACACCTGTGCAGGTGTGTGGTCCCAGGACAAATGGAAGGGACGTTTTGATGTCAGGTGGATTTTTGTGAAGGACGTTCCCAACAGCCAGCTGCGACACATCCGCCTAGAGAACAATGAGAATAAACCAGTGACCAACTCCAGGGACACTCAGGAGGTGCCTCTGGAAAAGGCTAAGCAGGTGTTGAAAATTATCGCCACCTACAAGCACACCACCTCCATCTTTGATGACTTCTCACACTATGAGAAACGCCAAGAGGAGGAGGAAAATGTTAAAAAGGTAACATGTTTGTGTGTCTTGTCCGAGTTCTGCAGGGCAAGAGGTGGTGGGTGCTGCCTTGCACTGGGCGAACTCCAGGTGTGGACATTAGCTTGCTTTTTGGCTATCTGCCTGCTCAGGCCTGGAACCCACACCTAAATAGCAGCCTGTCTTTGCTGGGGAGTATGTCCAGAGAAGCCACCAAGGTGATTAAAGGGATTGAGCACTTCTCAAAGAGGAAAGACGGAGAGAATTGGAATTGTTCAGCCAGGAGAAGAGAAGGCTTTGGGGTGACCTAATTGTGGCCTTCTAGTGCCTGATGGAAGCCCACAGGAAAGATTAAGTGAGACTGTTTGCAAGGGACTGGAGAGACAGGACAAGGGGAAATGGCTTTAAATTGAGAGAATAGGTTTCAATTGGATATTAGGAGAAAATTGTTCCCTGTGAGAGTAGTGAGGGCCTAACACAGGTTGCCTAGAGAAGCTGTGGCTGCCCCATCCCTGGAAGTGTCCAAAGCCGGGTTGGATGGGGCTTGGAGCTGCCTGGTCTAGCAGAAGGTGTCCCTGCCCATGGCAGCGAGTTAGAATTAGATGATCTTTAACATCCCTTCCAATCCAAACTGTTACATGATTCTATGAAATAGGTGCCAGCACTTGGCAGAGCAGGGTGAGAAGCCTTGCCCAGGCCCTGCCTGCGATTGACTGTGTGTTGGTTATGCTGAATCTCAGCTTTTGCCAAGTGCTGTGGTGTAAACAAAATGTATTCCTGTGCCATTATCAGCTCCTGGATCAAAGCAGTTTGAAGTTGGAGACCAGCAAGGCATTTGGGAAGTTGTTACAAACCAGAGCCAGGTCTTAGAATGGCTGCTAATCCACCCCCTGGCCATAGTGGGGTCAGCATGACAGATGTCTCCCTCCATTTGTAAAACCTCCAGGAACAGCAGTTCCTGTCCCTCCCCAGGCAATCTATCTCTCTCCTCAATTATCCTTCCTGTAAGGAGGCTTTGTCTAATGCCCAACCTAAATCTCCCTCGCTGCAATTGAAGTCCCTGACTGCTTGTCCTGTGGACCTGGTCGCTGTGTTCCTCCTTGCTCTCCTTGGGGCCATGGTGGGCTGTCACCTGCTGGCGCTGCCAGCAGTGTGGTACATGAGCTGAGCTCCCAACTTGCCTTGCAGCTGCTCTCAAATCTTCTTGTCATCATCTACTCCTTAACGATGCATTAATTGAAAATCCTGCCCCAAATTCAGGAAACAGTGGACTTTGAATCTTACTTGGGTTCAGCTGTAGTAAAGTCACCTGGGGCTGCCCTTCCCCTCAATTGTGGGTCTGGCTTATGTTTGATCAAAATGATAATTATAAAAATTAGCATTAGCATAGCTGTCTGGGAGTGTGCCAAGTTTCCTGATAATCTCTTTAGTTTGAGCAATGGGGAATTTTTCCCCCAAGACTTGAAGAACAGAATCAGGAGCTGCAGCTGCTCACTGTGACAGTGAATGCAGTTTTACATTTTTTATATAGATTTTACATGGAGCATCATATAAATTATAATACTTAAGCACAAATGTGGTTACTTGCAGTGCTTGGCAAAAGTCTCTAAGGGAGAAATAATAAATGGCAAGGTGTGAAGGTGTAAACTGGTGTTTTGTGAGGACCTGATGCTTTTGTGTGATTTCACCTCCTAGAATTATTTCACTTGTTGTCCAGCCTTTATCTTTGCTGTGAGGCTGGGGGAGGCTCTGGCGCAGGTTGGCCCAGAGCAGCTGTGGCTGCCCCATCCCTAGAAGTGTTACAGACCAGGTTGAATGGGGCTTGGAGCTGCTGGTTTAGTAGAAGGTGAGCCTGCCCACAGCAAGGGGTGGAGCAGGATCATCTGTTAAGGTACTTTCCAACCTCTAAATCATTATGGGATTTTGTGAAACCCTCCAGACTTGACTTCAGGGAGCAACAGTGAGCATTGTTAGTGTCAGACCTTGGAACAGTGGGAGAATTCAGGGGAAGGAGGAAAATGCTCCTTAAGGACGGGTCAGGGATGGATGGATGGATGGATGAAAAGAGTTAATACTAGGTATGGGTAAGCAGAAGGAGGAGGGAAAAAGAGAAGGCTTTGGGAAAAGCAGACAGAATGATGGGCTCTTTTGGAAGGCTGCTGTGTTTGCTGTGTAAAGTCTGAAAATCAGAAATATACTAGAAATCAGGCTTAGCAGTTTTCTTAAAGCTGTAAGCTATGTTTATTCATCTTCCCAGTTGCATTTTGAAGTCTCCTCCCCTTGCCTGCTTGTTGAGTTGTGCTGGGGTGGAGAGTTGAAAGCAGCAGCCATAGTCTCAGTGGCAGTGCTGCCTTTCTGAATCACCTTCTAGTGGATGCAGCAGCAGCTGGTTAGGAAAGTGCTCTTTCTCTGCAAAGGAACTTAGTCATAGGTCTTTGGAATTCACAGAGGAGAACGAGTTGTGTAAACACCGTTGGTGTTTGCTCTTTGCTATTTACTCACCCTGTGTTTCATGCTCTGGGCCCCTGTAACATCCGGCATGGAGGAGGTGACTCTCTGGGCCTTGGTCATTCTTACAGCAACAGTTTGATCTCCTCAATCACACACTGACACAGCCTGGAAGCCTGGAATGTGGTTTGTGGTTAAAGTTTCTGTAACTTTTCTTTCATGGTTTCATTGAGGAACAGTTATTTTTGCTGAAGGAGAGTTTTTTTTTTTAAATTGGAGTGATTCCTACCATGGGAGTAGAGGTGCTAAAAAGCCCAAGCCATGCTGTGTCTGCTTGAAGCATCTCAAGTAATCACCTGAATTAAATATATGAGGAACCAGAACTGAAGCACTGGAAATTTAAAATGCTGGCCTGGCAACAGCTCCCTGCCTGCTTTTTGTGCTGGTGAAATTCCATTGCTCCCAGCTCTTATTTCTCCTACAGTGTGAGATGTTGATGCTCTGCACTTGTGTTCCTTGAAGCCTAAATGTTTCAACGTTTGGCTTGTTTCGAACTTATCCCAAGCTGCAGTTGTTTCACTCAGCTGCAACTTGCCCAAATCTTTGTCTCATTTGCAGTTTGATTCCGGCTTGCTACCTGAGCAGATGGATGATCTCGTGATAGTCTGGAAACTCTTGAATATTCTTTTACACTTCTCACTGTTAGTAATTTCTTCAGAATCCCCTAAAGCAGGTCCAGGAAATTATATGAAAAATGTACAGTGTTTATGCTGTTTCCATTGTCCAGTGAAGGGAGAGGGGTGGGTAGTTAGTTCAGTGTTGAAAACACTGAAATAATCCTCTTTCTTTTCCTTTCCTGTTGCCTGTGCCCATCCTGTTCGTCTAAAGCTAATCCCCATTTATTTTCTGTGTGTTACTTTGCTCTACTAATCCAGTTTTTTAAAGGTTTGAATATTCTCCTGACCCAAAATGGTGGAGCCAGCTCGCAGTGCAATCCTGCCCAGAGCAGTCTTGCGACCCAGAATAGCTGCTTTTATGGTAGAGCTTGTCACTGACTTCCATGTAAGAATTATTTTATCTTTGCTTTAAACAACCAAAACAACAACACAAATCCCTGCCCCATGGTCATGCACTTGGGTTTCTAGGAATGCTGCATTGACCTTGGTGTAAAGGTCTCCCATAATGATCTGCTTGGTGTGAAAGGTTGACAGCTTGTGTTTTGTGGAAATGCAATCAGTGGGAAACTCCAAGAGAAGTTTATTTTGATTCTTTCTGCCTGCCCAGGCTTGAGGTATTTGGCTACCCACAGGTTCCAGGGATTTTAGGACGGCTAGCTCATGAAAACCAGTGCCGTGTAGAGTGGTCAGGTTTGCAGCTGAGAAGAGACACTTAGCGCTGGGATTTGAGTGTTGAGTCAGGCTGAGCTGCACAGAACAGGGACAGTTTGTCATGATGAGGTTCAGTCTCAAAGCACAGACGTAGGATTGGCCAGATTGGATCTGTTATTTCTGGAATGATGCTGCTGTGTGCCTCAGCTGATGCTGTCTGCTGGTTAAAGGAGTATTAATATTGGCAAGTGTCACTGTCTCCTTGTAACATGTGATTTAAGGGAAAACTGAGGCATGTTGTATAGCCTGTTTGAAATGGGCAGGCTGTTTCACAGTCACTGGAATACATGAATGCTTTCTGATGGATTTTACAAAGCTCTTTTTTTCTTCTTCCTAATTTGTAATCTCAGAGGGAATGAGAGAGAACATTCCCTATAGGGTGGATGAACACTCTTTTCCTCCTGCTGTTAGTCGTCCTGGAGAATGCTGCATTTGCCATTTGCATTTGCTTTACCATGTTCCACAGGACAGTATTTCTGACTTGAAGATTCAGTTCCTGGATATTCCATATCAAGGCAAAGCCAACTGTTCTCTGTTGCAGCAAGGGAACACTCCTTCTACTCACACAGTTCCTTTCATTCAGTGATCCCAGGGCTATTTGCCGTTTTCTGCTCCAGATTGTGGCCATAGTGAAATTAACTGATTGATACACCAAGACAGAATTTCTGCTATTCTGTTCAGTGATGCATATGGTTTCAGTTTATTTCCAGGCTGTTTAAATCCTGTAGGTCTGTGTCCATGCTCATATATTTGCCCAGGAGTGGAGGAAACAAACCAGCCTGCTTATTCCATTGGCTTGGCACTGGCTGTTTGTAAGGAATATTTTGTGCTTACAGTATTTTTAAGCCAGCCCTTAACAGCACTCACAGATTTTTTTGCTCATGTTCTAGCTGTGTATAAAGACAGGAGACAACTGGAGGGAAGACTTAGATCTGTCTGATGCTGTAATCCGTGTTTTCTGCTGTGAGACAGGGAGCTGTGTTTCCTCATCCCTAAAACAGGAGCAGCTGGAAGCCTTTTCATTGCAACTGAAGTGGAATCAGAGCAGTAGAAGAGCAAACCACTTGCACTTGCCTTGTAGTCCTGTCTCTCACTACTAGTGTTGTGTTAGAAGTCTTTAAAATATTTTAATGTAATGTTAATATTGTAAAATAATATTTAAAGTTGACTTGTTGATGTTAATTTAAGGGCCTGTTGAGATGCACTGTTTAAATTTTTTCAATTGTTTTATCCCTGTCCATGGCAGAGGGTTGGAACTGGAAGATTTATAAGGTCCTTTCCAACCCAGGCCATTTTAGGATTCAAGGACTGGGATTGGTGTTGGGCCAGCCAGAGTGCAGACCATCTGCAATGGGGTTTCACACGTCTTGGAGCTATGGCCTCAGCCAGGGGGAGTTCATGACACACCCTATTCTTGTGAACTTGTTCCCAACCTACTTCTTGCCCTCTGTGTGGGCAAAGCTTCATGTCCCCCCACTCCAGATTATCTTGGCTGCATGATTTCGGCTCTGAGCTGCAGAATACCCTGAACTAACTGTTCTTATAAATATGTTAATTGAATTAATTATGAACATATGAATGACTTCAAATTAATGTTTTAATATTAAAAAAAACCCTTTTTTTTCCATTCAGCAGATGAATTAAGATGGGGGAATGACCTTAAACTGAAGTTGGGTAGATTTAGATTAGATATTAAAGAGAAATTAATTTCTGTAAGGGTGTTGAGGTCCTGGCAGGGGCTGCCCAGAGAAGCTGTGGCTGCCCTGGATCCCTGGAAGTGTTCAAGGCCAGGCTGGACAGGGCTTGAAGCTGGCTGGTCTAGTGGAAGGGTGTCCCTGTCCATGGCAGGGAGTGGAATGGAGTGGGCTTTCAGGTCCCTTTCAACCCAAACCAGCCTGTGATTCTGTGATAAATTGTGTGTGTATGGCTGGAAACATATGTATGTTCCCTGGAAACACTGTGGAGAGCTTGGAGTGCAGAAGGGAGTGTGTAAGGTATCAGCAGCATGGGTTGCTTTGGTTTTATTCCTCTTATTTTTTCCTCCAAGAATTCTGGATAACTTGGTGGCACCAAAGTTAAGAGCTACTTACACAGGTATGTGTTTCAGGTTATTTTATTAACAGCTGCTTCCCCAGAAAAAGTTCTTACCCTCCAAACAAAACTCTTTGACATCTGTTTCATTCAGTGAAACCCCCAGGGCATGGTCTGGTTCAGTTCCCTGGATTTTTCCCTAATTCAGAAGTACGGTGGGTCACAAGACATTGCTGAAAGCCGATTAGGATCCCAAGAAAACAGTTGAAGCACATTGTTCTGTGGGCAGTCAATCAAGAACAGCTCCATGCACAGTGTTCCTTCCTTATTCTTTTAGAAACTGTAATTCTGCACCAGCTTTTTGCCTGAAAGAAGCTGTTTTCTTCTGTTTCAGGTTCACGAAGCTCCTTGTTTTGTGCTGTGTGGTCACTCTCACCACAATTAGTCCTCTCATTTTCCTGCATGTTCTGGTTTGTACCTGGTAGTAATTGTGCTGTCTTACAGCTTTGAGAGTTAATAATTAGTTCCTTAGTGTTACAAACCACTGGAGGCTTGGCAGCCAGAACAGTGCCAGCACCCTGTTCTACCACAGCAGTTCATAGGGAAGTCCCTGTTAAACAAGGATGCTCATAACCCAAACTAACGGCTAGGGTAGAAGTTGTTTGTAGCTCCTTCCAATGACTAGTGCCCAGTATGAGCCTTTTTAATTGACACATAAGTCATATGACAGTGTGTTTGAGCAGTTAATAATGAACCATTTGGGGTTTGTACAAGAACTCGGAAATTTCTGGTTCTTTATAATTAATTTTTTTTTTCTTAAAAACACAATGCTGAGCTGCTTTTTTGTGTGATTAACTGCAGAGCTATTATAATGTAATCCCAGTTTGGAAGATTTAGATAAAATCTACCTAGAACTCTTTTATTTTGTTTCTAATCTTTTGGGGAAAGGAAACCACACTCTTCAGTTTCCTTCTTTGTATCTATGCACAGTGGGGAAAGGCTCTGCTCTCTCCATCTCAGCTCTGTTATTTGTGGTACCATCTGTAAAATACCTTCAGAGAATTTCCAAATTCCAAATCATCATTGCAAAATTAAGGAAATTGAGAAGTCTTGATCATCAGCCTTTTGGCTGTTGCAGCCTGATTTGGAATTCAGCTGATTCCAGAGCCATGTTCTTGATACACTTAGAGGGGAAAAAAAAACCCAAAAAACCCAAAAAACCCAAAAAAACTCAACCAAAAAAAACCCAAAACCAAACAAAAAAAATTCTGTTCCAATGTATGTGGCTTTATGTTCCCTTTCAAGTGGCTTTATGTTCCCTTTCAAGTGGTTGTAAAATGATGGGATGTGCTGTGGAGAGTGTTGGCTCTTCTACTTGAGCTAGTGAATTCAGCTCTTCCTGGCTCACAGAAGCAGGCAAATAGTTCTTCTCTTGTCCTCTCACAATATAGAATATTCTCAATGCAGAATATTATGGTGTCTTTTTCTTAGCACCTTTTCTTATTGATGATAGCATGAAGTGTCTCTTCTGTCTTACTTGGGATGGAGGTGGTGTTTAAGCCTCCAATACCAGGACAAGTGCAGTGGGTCAGATCAAAGTCTCTGTGAGTGCATCTCACGTGGCTGCAGGAGCTGCATGTCTGCTGGGCACACAGGGAGACATGGCTTGGCTATCCCTGCTGTTTCCAGTTAGAAACTCCCGTGTGCAGCTGGCAAGAAGAGTTGCGAGCAAACGCCTGTGAGGACAGTACAGGCACATATTCATCTCTGAAGGTTTTCTTTCCTTTGAACAATATGTTTGCTTTGAATTTATGTAACCCCAAGGATGTATCTTTGTCTTTATCAGTTAATGATTTTTCTGTCCATGATCTCTTTTCTTCCATGATCTGGAACTCCATGAGCATCCACAGGATCTGCAATTCTTCAGCTAATTTATGTGTGGGGAAATGAGTCCTTTTTATTTGCTTTGAGTCTGCCTCCTGATTCTCCCTTTTTCTTGTGTGAGAAAAGGTGCTGAGCAATTATTTCACTGTCTCTGTGCCTACTTTGCCTTTCCAGTCATCTGTCTTCCAGGCCAGAGAGTTAGAGCACAGTGGCTCTGCAGATGCAAGTGTTTCTGTCCCTTTCTCATCCCTGTTTTTTCTGTGACACTTCTCCAGTTCTGCTCCATGCCTGTGGATGTGGAGAGGAGCAAAGCTACACTCTGCTCAGGATAAATCCTGTCTGGGTTTGTATAACAGCACAGTGGTATGTTTTGTTCAGGGTGATATTTGCTTTTCTTCAGGTTAGGCAATTTTCTGGAGTTACAGATCATGTTTCTGATGGTTAATGGTCAGTTTGGAACCTGAAATCTTGGAATTAGGGCAGGGATTTTCTGCACATGCATTGTTTAATTTTTCTCAACCAGGTAGACCAAGTGTACCTGTAAAGTTCAGTAGCTTTTTCTCACAAAGTTGTCCACTTATTCAACTGCTGGTTTTATTACTCTGAATAGCTTAATGTCATCAGTAAACTTGGTCAGTCCTCTTTCTAGATGTTTTATGAATATGTGGAGCCACAAATTCCACTGAAGCTCTGTGAGTTTTCAGTCCTTGGCATTACACCTGCATGGTGTGACAGAGGGCACTGCCAAGGCTTTAACTCTACATCAGTGAAGATTTTGAAACATGAAAGTGGAGTTCCTTCCTTTTCTGAAGAGTTTTGTGGCACTTGTGGTAAGACTTCTTGCCTGAGCGATCGCTTAAGGTAACCAGAGTAATGAAATGCATTTCCCTTGTAGGGAAGGGGAAGAATAAAAATCTCCCTGGTTATTGAAGACCAGGAGAATTTTCTTTCTTCCTAATGACTGGAAAGGACTTGTGTTATTTTTCTTGTGCTCCAAAGTCAGCCAGTCCAGTTCTAGGCTGTGTTGTAAGCCAAGCTGTCCCCCCATGGAATGCCACTGGGAATCCTCCCAGCTTGCTCTGTCTCCTTTGCTCTAAATATTCATGCATATTCTCAGCTTTTCACCATTCTGTTTCCTGCCCTGAGGGACAAGAGTTCCTATGTGAGAGTAATTATAAATGTTTATGGGAATTGGGCTGCTTTATTCAGGCAATTAAATGTGATGTTTAAGCAAGAGGAGGTTTGTTCTTTGCAATTGATTGCATCAGTTTTAGAAGGTGACTGGAAAGATTCTGGTGAACAGCAGTGTGCCTGAGGATATCCAGTAGCTCAGACCACCTTTGTAAACCCTTGTGTAAAGGAAAAGCCTTGACTGTCTTCATGGCCTTCTTCTCTCAAGCTGGTTGCTCTGACATGGAAATTAGGTGTCCAAGGACATTGGTCCCTTCTTGGCTCCTGCTTGTTCGGTGATGAGAGTTTGCCCTGTTTAGAGTTCTGTGGATATTTGAGTTTGCTGTGCTAGATTTTGATCTGTAGAGCAAAAGGCCTGTCCTGCTATTTGCCTTATCTCCTGTCTTCCTTGGTGCTGAGCCCCATGAAGTGAATGGGAAGTAGGATAAAGATGTCAGGCTATAACCAGATCACTACCTGATTGTTATCCCCTTTTCTAGACTAGGATATAGCTTTTTTTTTTTTTTTTTGTAACCCTGATGGCTTTCTAATGCTGACAACAGGAAAAGTTATATTTGGTTTCAAAATACTGGGACTTCTTGTGGATCATAATATACAAGTGATGCATCATCCATCATTTATGCTGTATCTTCCTTGAGCAGATCCTGCTGGGAGGGCCATGGGCTGCAGTAACTTGTGATTTCTAAGGCAGTGATCTAAGATGTCTGCCTTGGAGACAGAGGCACATGGAAATTCTGCTGGGTTCTTTGGCTGGGATTGCATCAGACAGCAAAGTGCAACAGCACAGGCTGAGCGGCGCTCTTCAGGTGCTTGATAAGTGAGAGTGTTTATGTGTGTGTGTACCAAGGCCAGAGCTTGATTACAGGCTCTCCAGTGAATGATCATGGGGACCAAGGCTGCCAGAGCTCCAGAAGCATTTGGACAATGCTCTCTAGCACAGGGTGGGATTGTTGTGGTGTCCTGTGCAGGGCCAGGAGCTGGACTTAATGATCCTTGTGGGTCCAACTTAGGATTTTCTGATTGGGTGTCTTAGGCTTTTGGGGAATGGTATTGGGAGTTCCAGTGCTCCAATGAAGGAATTGCCTGCTGTTTCCTCTGTGGACAGGCACTGGGTGAGTGATGCCTTTTGCTTAGAGGACTTTCTCAGGCCAAACTGAGACTATGCCTGGCCTGGCCTGCCCACGGGCCTTGGGCTATGCTGCAGCTCAGGCAGGTCCCAACAAACTAGGGTTTGTGTGCTGCACAGCTGGGAGCTGTGCCCTGGCTTCTTCTCCAGGTTTTACTTTGGCTTAGTCTGCTATTTCTCTATCTATGGTATGACAGTAAAATCCTTACCTTTTCTGGGAGCGTTGATGCTGAACCTTGGTTATCAGTCAAGGTAAGAGCCTCTCAACAGATAGGCAGTGTTGTCTCTCATTGTCATTTTGTCAGGTACAAACACTTGATCCTTTTGTTGTTGGCTCCCCTGCAGTGTGAATATATAAGGTGATGCTCTTATCAGGACCTGGCTTGTGACATGGCTGCAGCCCCTGGGGACAGTAGTGACAGGACTGAAGTTGCTTTGAGTGGTATGATCAGCAAGAGCTCCTGTTTGCATACTTGCCCTGTGTGAGCTTGGTGTCAGCACAGGATTTGAGCCATGGCACGTATCAGCCGTTCCCATGCCATGCTGCTCTTGTCTTTCCTGTTTCTGAGGGGTTTGATGGATGGGGATGAGTCTGAGCAGGTGTCTTTCTTGCTTCTCCCATATGGATCAATAAGATATGACCCAAGTTTAATGAAAGTGCAGCCAAAGGGCATAAAGCACTTCTTGATGGAATCCCTTTGCTCTCCAGGGTTTCTATCCCAGTGTATGTGCACAGATGCTGCTTTGTCTTCCAGGGCTGTTGTGTAGCTTGGGTAGGCTGTGACACTGTTATATAGCCTGTGGATTTGGATGAGGATGAGCCAGGAAGGACAAATGTTTGCAATGTGATTGAGCTGGTGTCCTGTGCAGGGCCAGTCTGGCTGTGTATTCTGGTATATCTGGCTGGTGGCTGAATGCTCACTGTGACATCCTGAGGACAAGATGTCTTGGATCCCTCTGCTCCACTCAGATGACGCCTTACATGCAGTGCTGCATCGAGCTCTGGGGATTCCAGCATCAGAAGGATGTGCAGCTGCTGGAGAAAGTCCAGAGCAGGCCGCAGAGATGCTCTGAGGGCTGGAGCCCAGCTGGGAAAGCTGTGGGTGTTCACTTGGAGAAGAGGAGGCTTCAGATGGACCTCAGAGACCCTTCTAATGCCCAAAAAGGCTCTAAGACGGCCGAAGAGGGACTTTGGACAAGGAATGGAGGGACAGAACACAGGGAATGGCTTCTCACTGCCAGATGGGATATTGGGAAGGGATTGTTCCCTGTGAGTGTGGTGAGGATCTGGCACAGGGTGCCCAGATAAGCTGTGGCTGCCCCATTTCCAGAATTGTTCAAGGCTGGGTTGGACAGGGCCTGGAAGAACCTGGTCTAGTGGAAGGTGTACCTGCTCATGGCAAGATGAGATTTCAGCTCTCTTCTAACCCAGACCAGTTGGGTTCTGTGGTTTTGGATCAGGGATCCACCTCCTTTCATATCCAGCCACCTTTCTTCCATTCCCCTCTGGCTTGCTCCTTGAGGCAGGCTCTTGACTGATGGGAAATGGGGACCTTTTGGGGACCCCCTTCCCCAATCCTGGTTTACAGCAGGTCTGAAGATGTTCACTTTGGTCCCCTCTAACTTGGTGACATGGGGGACATCTGCTCTAGCCTCTGTTCTGACACATTGGTATTTAAGGGGGGATTTTCCCTGGGGTTGGCTCCTAATCAGCTGCACACAGGCCTTGGGAGCAGCATCATCCTCTCAGCAGGAAGAGGTGATTGATTGGGGTCCAGCTGCTCAGCTGACAGGGTGATGTGTACAGCAGGAACTTTGGCCACTGTCCCAGCCCAGGACACTGGCCCTGGAGATGCACGGGACATGACTGAACATGGCAGCCAGCTTATCACATGTCTGCCTTTGGGAAGTAGTTACGTTAGCTCGGGCAGTTGCAGCTGCTTCCCAAAGGGATGTGTGACATTGCCATCTGTCTCTGTGTAACGTAACATGCTAGCTGCTGAACCAGGAACAGGGCTTGGCACCTTCCTTTGGATTTGTGGCTCTCCCTGTGGTGCTTCTTGTGCTCTGTGTTCAGGCCTGGCTCTGCTTCCCAACCTAGCAGTTGAATTTTGCTGTGCTGTAGTGGTGTTTTGGCACTGAAAGCACCTGCAACAAACTAGGGCAGAGTTACAGGAAAAGGGGAATTAAATTTACTTATTTGGGTAACTATTCTTGATGAGAATGTGTGCCTTCATCTGACCCCTGTCCCCAGAAGACAGCAGAGGATCATGCTGGCCTTGCTCTGCATCCTAGAGGAATGGGAGGTGAAGCCTCCTTGGGTCTGTGGCTGAGAGGCTAAAGCCACTGGTGGTGTTCTGAGCTGGAGGCCAGGCCTCCCTTTTTGGGAAGGTTTCTGAGGGCAGATGGCTGCACATGCTGTTGTCCCAGGATTGAAGCTGTTTGGGGATGGGCTCTCCCTGGATTCAGCAGTGGCAAAGGATGGCGTTTCCTGTAGCAGCCTTGTGCTTGTGGCAGACATTGTGTGAGCTGCCAAGATAGGAAGGTCCCTTCCATCAGCAGGTTAGCATAGTTCTGTAGGCAAGGGACTCTGTTGCTGCCCTTATTTCAGGTGATACAACTCCAGACAGGGAGGGGCATGCAGGGAACTGAGCTGAACCAGTGTACTAGGTTCAGAGACCTGACAGCATCTCCTCTCTGAGTGAAGAGGGAAAACTTGCTGTACCCGTGGGTACCTGCTGCAGGTAAGGCTTTGCTGTGAAAGTGGGGTGGACTTGGCACCTCTCAGACTAGCTAGGTGATGATGGACTCACTCCACAGGAGCTGGAGCCCTGCAGTGCTTGTCATGCCTGGACTACAGGCACCTGCTCTCTTCAAGGAAGAGGCAGAGCCAGGGAGAAGCATCAGCTCAGGGCCCTCTGGCTGCTGACAGGTTTAATTTCTGAGGTGGTGTCTTATGATCTGGGAGTGACACCTCAAACACCTCATAACCCTTTGGGGAAGCCTGGACCTGCTTCTGTGAGAGGTTCTCCATTAAACCCAAACAGAACTCAGAAGAGATGGGCACGGAGTGCGGAGAACAGCAGAGGGGGTGGCAGCCTTTGGTGTCTGGAGCATTTGGTGCTGTGCTGCCTCTCTGTTCTTGTGCAAGTGTTTGGACAGGGTGTTTCCACAGTGCTGGAGGAAAACCCAGGGTGATAGCAGCAGTCAGTGGGAAATTCCTGTGAAGTTCTTGTCTTTCAAGTGAGATACCATCAAGTTGTGTCAGGAGTATCAAGGAGGCTTTCTGCTGGGGGCTGGGACTGTTTCAGTCCCTGCAGACCAAGGCTGATGTCAGTGCTCCGTGGGTTTGAACTCCAGCCTACTTTGATGCCTACATGGGAGTTCAGGTGGCGTTTTTTTGTAGAATCATGGAATGGTTCGGGTTGGAATGGACCTTAAAGACCACCTCATTCCAATGCAGATAACCTTCTAGACCAGGCTGCTCCAAGCCCTGTCCAGCCTGGCTTTGGCCACTTAAAAGGATGAGGCAGCCACAGCTTCTCTGGGCACCCTGTGCCAGGGCCTCACCACCCTCACAAGGAAGAATTTCTTCCCAAGATCCCACTGCAGTGGGATCTCTCTGGCAGTGGGAAGCCGTTCTTCCTTGTCCTGTCCCTCCAGGCTCTTGTCAAAAGTCCCTCCCAGGTCTCTTGGAGCCCCATTAGGCACCAGAAAGGGTCTCAGAGGTCTTCCTGGATGAACACCCCCAGCCTATCTCCAGAGCAGAGGGATTCCAGCCCTCAGAGCGTGTCTGTAGTCTCTGGAGTTCCTACAGCAGCTCCACATCCTTTGGATGTTGGAATCCCCAGAGCTGGATGCAGCTCTGCAGGTGGTGAATCACCTGAGATGAGAAAAAAAGGAGAATGAGGAGCTGTTAGACCTCAGCAGTGTCACATCTCTGCAATGACTGGATGCAGTAGCAGCACTTCTTTGGAGAACAATGCTCTTTTCTTGGCTTTGCTGGCTATGGCACAGGCTCCATGGGAGAGCCATGTGTTGGAATGCTGATGTGTAACAGTGATGAATAAAACTACTCTCAGTTAATATGATCTGTGTTATTTTTTTTGCAGGAACGCCAAGGCCGTGTCAAGTAAAAGGCAATTCCTCCAGCACACATTGCAGCAGAGATTGCATCCCAGCTGTCTTTCAGAGAGAGAAAGGAGCAAGAGTATCCCAGAAAGAATTAGGACTTTTTTTCCTTAATTCCTTTGACTTCAAAAAGACTTGTACAAACTTCCAATTAAAAAAAAAAGTATTGGAATATCACAAGACATAGGACTAAAAAAAACCAAAAACAACTACAAAAAAAAAATATCCCTTCTATGTAGAGTAGAGATAAAAGCTGTCCCCTTTCTTTTGGCTTTGGTTGTGATTTCAGAGCATACACTTTGTTTTTGTCTTTTTACTATGGTTTTTGGATTTTCAAGTCCATAAGTGGCATAAGCCTTTTTTTTTTCCTAATTTTTAAATCCCATTGTTCCTCCTCTTTCCACCCTGTTGGGCCTCCTTCCCTAGTTTTGATATTTGCACTTCGAACACTGAATTACAACATCCACCATGCAAAGTGGAGTAACTTTTTTTTTTTTCCTTCCCTGGACCAGAAGAGGAGGAATTCTATGAGGAAGTCGGGGTTTTGGCCTAAGAAGAATTGAACAAAATTGTCCAACAGGTTATGTCTTAAAGGTGGTTCATTTTTCTCTGACCCTTTGTTACTGAAAAGTCAAGTACTAGGAGTCCTAAGAAGTGTTCTGTTCTTGTGCATTATATAGATTTAAAGATTAGGTCTGGATGAATTTGATTTTTTGAAAGCTGAGAACAGTGGTAAAAACTTGTCTTGTTTACAGGAAAATGAATTTTGGACAAAAAAAGCCCAAAACAAACAAACCAAGGAAGAAATATTGTAAAATGTGTAGTGACTATGTTTCAGTTTCTTGTTAAGCCAATGAGGACTGGGCGTTGCCTTTCTTTTCACCATTAATCACTTCTCATTAATAAATGTGAGATCCTGTTGAGCATCACTGTTGTCTCGTGCTCCCTTCCCCATCTCTCAGCTCCTTGGATAACAACTATTGATAAAATACCTGAAAAATAAGGAGTGGAGAGGTGATTTCTCCTTGCGTTTGAAGTAGGGTGCTCTCACCTTGGCATCCCCAGCTCAATTCTGGGGCTGTTCCAAGACCTTTGGGACTGTTGTGGCTCCCTAGTGTCACCTGGCTCCAGATGTAAGGGGCAGTGCCCACCTGGCCTTGCTCCCAGGATTCCTTCCCATGTCATGGGTAAGTTGGGGATGATAGCTCCTTCCAGGTGTGGGAAATGCAGACACCTCACAGCCCAAATCATCTTCCTGGGGAAAAACATAATGAAGAAAATAATAAAAACTTCCCCCTTCCTCTTCTCTCATCATGGACCCTGCTGCTCAATTTTGGTGGACTCCACCTCTGTCTAGCAGCCTGTTGCTCCAGGAGCTGATCAGCTAACCAGTCTGACAAGCACTGCTGTGGAACCGTGTCAGGTATCCTGGGGGGATCCTGGGCCAGTGTCAGGGCCCCCAAGTGCCAGCAGACTTGCTGAGTGAGTGATGGAATAAATCGTTACTGGCTGCCTTTCCCCTCCCCTTGCCCTGGGGAACGGGCTATGAGGGAACCCAGGGTAGGAGGTGATGCAGGGATGGTCATTTGGGGCAGCACAATGTCACTGGGAGAGAGAAGATGCAGTGGAGAAGATGAGTAGATTACAAAAGCGGTTAAGTGGGGTACTCCCAAAAAAGGGAGGTTACAGCCCTTTTGGGGCTGTAAACCCCAAAACTGCCTGGAAGTTTAGGGGATGTTTGTGCAAAAAATACAGAAATCTGTAGCATTTCTTATCTTTTTTATGTATAAATAAAAATAATGATTTCTTGTTAAAATTTATTTCAAAATACAACCTTGTATTTACGGCACTATATAGAGGATCTTGGTGTATAAGAAATTCTAAATATAGATACATAGGGTTTAAAAATGCAAATACAACTTTTGTGTCTATAAATTAAACAATAAAGGACTTGAAAATGGAAGAAAATATCTCTATGAAGGCAATAGAAATAGCTCTGACTATTTAGAGGTTTTTCTGTCTGTGTAACAAAGTCAGATCTTGGCTGGGACTGAAATCGCTACTGCCACCCGGTGATAAGTACCATGTACTGCAGCTGCCCGGCAACGAAGTGCCACTCAAAATGGCACTTAAATTTTAATTTAAGTTAAGAGACCCCTGGAAAAGCAAAGGTGAGGTGGGATTACCTGGAGCTCCAGGGGACCGAGGTGAAGTGGATGAAGAAGCAGACAGCAAATAGATCCCACTGCTTCTCACTCCAGCAAGGGGAGCTGCCCTGGAATTTCACGTACAGTGACTCTTCCAAGCCCCACAGGTGAACAAAGAGGTACCCCAAGACTCATCTCCTTTGTACTTACACTAGCACAGACCCAGAGGGAGGACCTGCAATTCAAGGACACATGTCAGCAACTGTCTTCTCACTTGCTGCTCTCTCCACATTTTCCTTTTCCAGTGGGACACAGCTGCCACCCCCCAGAGGCAGGAAAACTGCCTTGCAATCCAGTACAAAATCTGCCTGGCAAGCCCAGGACACCAGGAGCCAGCAGCCATTTCTCCTGGATTTCCTGCTCACAGGCATTTTAAGCCTGCTTTGCCTCACAGGTGCTTTTCTGCCAAGGGCATTCCAATCTTTTTTTAGACTGATTCAAGTTTTGCAGAGCTGAGTTTCATGAGAACTTGTTCATACTTCGATTGTCTGGGACAGTTGGGGAGCATCCATGTTCTCTCAATCTTCCATTCAGGAGAAAAAAGATGACACAACCCTTAGACACCTAGTATGTAATCCAGCAATCGAGGGAAAACCACCTCACTCTGCGAAGAAATGTAATCCCCAATTTTGGCCAAGACTGAAAAAAAATAAATAGTGCTGGAAACATTTCCAGGATGGAGCCTTCCAGCTCCAAAAATGCAGCTCCCAGGCTTCTCACCACAGAAACCCCAAAAATGCCCCTGACTGGGCTCAGGGATAAAACTGCCTGTTCCACCAGCCTGCCATGGAACATTCCATGGACACTCCTGACCATGATAGGGGGTTGGAATGTGGTGATCTATAAAGTCCTTTTCAACCCAGACCATTCCAGGAATTTAAGGCAAATTTGAGCTACTCTTCAGCTCACACTTCCTTCCCAAGCCTCATCCTCTAGGCTCTCTTTCCCATACCTTGCTGGAAAGGGAAGCAGTGGTTCCTCTCCCTAAACACGCCCACTGCAAATTGCTGAGCCCTGCCCAAAAACTGCCAGGTAACATGAACGAGTGATCCACTGTTCTGTTTTCCATAATCCAACACTTCAATGATGTCAGAGCAAAGCAATCAGGATCAATACCAGGTTATAGATACAGTTCCGATGGAATAATCCCCAACACTCACTGCCAAGTGGTGCTGGAGGAAAAAAAGCTGTTCCCAATTCAGATGGTATTTAGGAGGGTCCGTATCTAGTTTCCCAGGATGTATGGGAAGCTGCTACTGACAGACTGTAACTCAGGAGAACTTAAGTAGTTTACTGAAAGCTTCTAAAACGGACTTTTTCCCAACTCCAAGGCAGCTCAAATGCTATGACTCGCCAGGCTTCCTAATAAAGTGTTGCATAAGTGTGTCCTTCTGTGGGAATCTTCCTTTAACCCAGTTTCAGGGAAGAGCTGCCTAAGGTTTCAGTTAAAATTTGAATCAGCTTGTAAGACATCAGACAGGAAAAAAAAATACCCAGATGCTCCCTTTTCCCAGCTGAAACTTCCTGGGATATTCAGAATTTATTTGGAAAGAAACCCCTCTGAAGGGTAACATATCAAATATCTTGGAAATTCTGAGGGATGGAAAAACAAATCCTTTCGGAGTAATTTCCAGTACAATAATCACAAACATCCTCAGAGGTGTCATTTGGCGGCTCAAATCCTGCATAGCCAAACCCGACACTTTGGCTCATGTGAGAAGCAGATGGGGAGCGCCAGAGCAAAGTTCAATCCTTCCTTAAAGCAGTCCCCAGGGAGCTGATGACCCTCCAATGAAACTCTGGCTTGGGATAAGGCCTTCCCACCTGTGGCGCTGATCTGGGTGAGCACAGGTGCTCTGGCTGGGAGTGACAACGTCACTGAAATTATGGGAAAAGCAAAAATCCTCCAACAACATTTTTTAGTGTTAAAGAGTTAAGGCATTGCTTTATTTTGTCCAGGATGTTGTTCTGGCCAGGATGTGTAACAGAAATAATTTCTTTCACATATTGCCTGGGTTGTGCAGAGAAAATCCTTCCATCACACGTGATTTTTACTAGATTTTTCACATACTTATGCAGTCAAAATTCAGATAAATTCATTGGTTCAGTGTTCATTGGTCCCAAGTGACACAGTTCTTAGAATTTGGTTTCCTATTGGTTATTGATCCCTTTGCCTTTGATATGAATTAGGTTCTCATTCTTTGTTCTCTTACCTACATTTTCCCAGACCAGGTGTCTCTGACCAGGCCAGGAGTGATGTTTGGAGTTGATGTTTCTTAGTGGTCATTATCTTTTGTGTGTCTTCTGTGCTACTCCCAGTCTGCTAGGATGTTAAACTCGTCAGGCCTCGAGTGGTAAAATGGTCCTTCAAAAAGAAACTTCAATTTCTTTCCCCCTAAGCAAAGATGAACAAAACTCCAGACTGAAGTTATATTAAAAAAAATTTAAACTTTGTATAATTTCTGACAAATGGAATCCTGGAGGTTTGGTGTGGCTGCAGCTTGTTGCAGTTTCAGAGACAGACAAGCAACAAGAACATACCGAGATCATGCAACAATAGCCAAAGTTTATTGTTGGGCAGCCCGTTTTATAGGGGCTTGAAATTTCTCACGCTTACATATCTGCTTGGGTAAAGGTCTCAGCTCTGCCCAGCTCACTGGCCAATGGTATGGATGCATTCATACTTCAAAGGCATTGGTCAAGGTCCCCTGTTGGAGTTTGAATCTGACCTATTAGTAACATGGCTGGGGACTTGTTTACTTCTAACTAGCTCAGCTGGTTGAGTAAGCATCTGTCATGGCCAAATTATCTGTGCAGCTGTAGACCAGCTACAGCTGTCACAGCTCCCTATTTTCTGTTTAAAAAAATGCAAAGTATTCTTTGTCATCTTCTGTGGAGCTCCTTGCAGATCAAATTACAAAGACAGCTTGATGATACAGATGATTCTCCCTAGCTTGGCTAGCCTAGCCTCTCTCAGCCAGTGATGCATCCCATGTATCATTGAAGTTGTCATATTCATTCCCAGGAGCTGCCAGATGGAATTACCAACAGTACAAGTTCTCAAAATGGCATGCCACAGACTCATTAGTTGGAAGTTACAAACTTACAACCTAACACTATAAACAGGAAACATTTCAACTTTTAGAACCATGGGAGAGCCAACCAACAGGGAAAAAAAAAATCAATGTTTTAGTTGAACAATCTGCCTTAGTTCATGTCGGTGATCCATATCCTTAAATAGATAAAATCTTCAACTCATTATATTTTTAAATATGTAAAATCCTACTAAGTGTCAAGTGATTTAGGGTACAGATAGCACCAGGCATTCCCCCTTTTTCTGTTTAAAAAGAATACATTTTAAAGTGCCATGTAGAGGGTAGCAGTGGGGTAACACACCCCAGAGCTGTAGGAATAACTTTGTGTTTAGTGAGGTATACAACTGCTTTGGAAAGTAGCATTTATCAAATCAATTTAGAATTATTAAAGGAAACATCTTAGTTAGGTTTTACAGGTCACATCCTGGTATATGATTAAAAATGACATATCCTTGTGTTTGTAATGTCCTTAAAATGTAATTCTCAAGGTATTTTTTGAAAATTAGAAGTATAGATATTGATTTTTTTTTTTTGCATAGGCGGCGAGCACAATGCTGGCTTAATTAAATATGGACAATAATATCTGGTAGTAAGGGTTTCAGATCTTCACTTCAGTTTACCTTAATTGATGGTACCTTATTAGATAAGTGACTATGAAGTATCCAGTTTGGTTTGGGTCTCTGTTTCATCTTGAATGCTGCAGTACTTGACCTTGGCAAATCACCACTTCCATGTGCATTCATTTTGCAAAGGTCAATATTATGGATTAAAACAATAACATTCCTTTATATAAATTAATTCACATTTTAAAGAAAGGAGTTTTAGGAGTTATGTACAAAAGAAACCAGCAAGCATTCTTGAAAGGAACTGTAAAATGTCATTGAAATGCAAAATTTTTCTTCTAACACTGCTGTCTGAACTACTTGTGAAGCAAATTTAACAAGAACTTTAAAATGTTTATAAGCCAAGTTTCAGAAAAATCAAATAATGTCAAAGAAAATTATATAAAGCAATGGAAAACATATGTGCCTTTTCCCTCTAACTATGGGATCCTACTCCTTAAAGCTGTTAAATCTTTATACTAGTCTATTTGTAAGGCAACTGCTTGTCCCAATAAGCTTAGATACATATTTCTTTGATTGCAAATAAAGCATTGCACCTTCTTTTAAATCAAGGCATATAATCTTAAAATATACTGCCAGTTATGTACAGGTTACATTGTGCTCATTGTCTCAAACAAGGTGAGTGCAGACATATAAATCTCCCCAGACATGTAAACTTGCAAGCTGTTATCTAACTGCAGGAACACCTATTTTGCTAGACCAAATTTATGTTCGCTTTCATAAACTTAGAATGTTCCTTTCAGGACCTTTAAAACAAGCAGTGTTTTTGAATTTATAATAGCAAAGGTTGAATTCAAAACAAAACATTATTTTCTGTTCTGGACTGATTTCAAACTTTCATTCTAGGTTTTTATGTTTCCACATGACCTGCTTGTTTTCCATGATTTGTAGTTTTGAGATTCCATACAAGGCCATCCTTGCAGGCTGACATTAATTACAGGGGATATATGGCACAGTACAGGGATTTAGAAGTCTATGTTTTGGGTTTTACTCTGCATGGTATATTTTTCTGTTGAAGGATTATGATTAATCATCAAATTGAGGGTGACAAAACTGTTACGTTGCCATTATCTAGAGTTATCACAAAGTATGTCCAGTCAAAAATAAGATGATAAATGTGAAAAATGTGTATTTTATGATTGGCTTTTCGCAAGTATTAAAATGAATATTGTATTATGCTAGAAAGCTATGTTATATTAATTTTCTTAAGTAAACTATGCCATGCAAGATATTTAAGAAAGGACTCGCACCAGATAGGAGCCACAGGACACCTAAATCTTTCAGAGAAAGGGAATTTATTGCTCCCTTATCAGCAGAAAACTAACTTCTTCCCACTTCTCTCAGACTGGAAGATGACATCAGGATTAAGAGGAAGAAGTTGACAGTGACCAGACAGAATCCTGTGTTTGAATGGAATTTATGCATCATGTATGAGCTGTATGAATATGCAACAGGCAATTGTTTTTAAGGGTTAATCCTCTGTTAACGGGGGTCCTTTTTCAGGCTTGTGTTGCCCAGAAAAAGGTACCCGGACGTCCGTATCTCTTTGTTTTTATTGTCTCATATTGTCCTAATCTCAAATGTTCAAATTTTATTATTCTAATTATATTTTTATTTTTATAACAATTTTATTATTATTAAACTTTTAAAATTTCAAAAACAAGTGATGGCGTTTTTCACAATAAAGTTCAGGTAAATATTATCATGACTATTGTTTGAGTATAATGTAATATAATAGGTTTCTTTTTGGTGTTTTCTCAATAACCTTTTAAGCTTTATTGTAAGTCTGGCTGGTTTGCTATACCTTATACCAAAAGTAGTTGACAGATGCCATCCTTGAACAATATGTTTGCACTGAGAACAAAACTTAATTTTAGACTTGGATATCCCATAACTGAAACTAAGACTTGTTGAAGAGGAAAACCATACCTTAATATTTATTTTTCTTTTGAGGGCAAAAACAACCTGGAAAATTACTGTGAGTTCTATACGGAAGAAATTTATTAAATGAAACCAAAATCCTGAAATATTACACAGTATTATACCGAAATTCAATGCACATTTGAAAAAGAAAGGATCTAGCACTGCCAATCATAACTAAAACGGTGGAAGTATACACCGAAACTAAAATTAGAATGACACTTGCTTTTATGATAACCTTTTGTTGTGTGCTCCCTGCCCCCGGCTTTCCCTGGATGGCGGGGTCCGGTTGGGTCCGCCGGAGTCGAATGGAAAACTACAGCGCCGCGCTGAAGCGATAGCAGCGAAGGTGTCTTTTCCAGTATACCCTGAGCCTTGAATCAGTGTACGTCCCAGAGCTGCTCCATCTCCGGTGGTAGCGACGCACTCGTGCCAGCAGGGATTTTAGGGTCCCCGGGTTTTCCGGGTGCGACGTTTATCTCCAGCGCGCGCAGATCGAATCCTCGCACAGGCTTGTTGGAAGAGCTGCAGAGGGCTCCCTTGTTATGGCAACTGCTGCTTGCACAATCTGGGGCTGTCACAAAGTGCCTGTAACAGCCGCAGAGCAAGCGGCAGATGCAGCTTTGGAATGGCCGGGGGCTCGGCAGCAACTGGGCGTCGTCTGGAGCGGCCAAGCACGGCCCCAGGGGCCTCGGGGCAGCAGAGCCCAGAGCGGTGGGCACGGAGAGACAGGACACTCATCTAGTGCGCGTCGACAGCGCTGCGCCTCTCCGCCCTTTGGAGCGGCAGGGGCGAGTTCTGCCGGCCACGCGCGCTGGCAGGGGTTACCTCCATGGTCCCGCACAGCAGCAGGGCACCCCGCCGGCACACTATCCCCGCCTGCGGCGTCTGCACAGCTCCGGGCGGCAGCAGGTCACTGCTTGCAAGTCGTCCCTGCCCGGGAAAACTTCGTGGCCCCGCGCAGTCTCACGGTGCGCTGTTGCTGCTCCGCCCATCCGCCTCCCCCACGTGCTCGGTGTACGGTTTACGCTCCCCGCCGCCCTCGCATCCTGCTCAGTCTTTAAATTGATTTAACAAGTCCATAATGAGCCTCCGGGGCTTTATAACATGGATGGCAGTCTCGTCACCAACGGAGGCTGCTGCAAGCCTATATTGGCCAGCCTACTCCTAAATTTTTAAGTCCAAGGCGGTTCCTTCAGTCCCTTCTAAGCTGTGGTTCTCATACCATGACAGTAAGGCTAGCAAAGCCTGCTCATCATATTTTGTCCCTTCTATCTTTAAATTAAAAGTCCATACCTGCAGGACAGGGTCTTCCTGCATCAAAGTTCATGCACCCGTCCCAATGACGCCTTCCACTTACAAGAAAAGAAAAGGGGGCCGTCCAGACCAAACACAGCTCTCCACCTTGTTCTTCACAGCTCAAAGGCTGCAGGCAGCTCTCCACACTGCCCTGCGGCTCTGCACACTGCTCTTTGCAGCTCAAAGGCTGCAGGCAGCTTTTCCCGGATGCCCCTTCTGTCTCCCCGCTCAGCCCGCAGCAGCTGTTGGATCGCGTCGGGGTCACCAATCACCACAGTTTCAGAGACAGACAAGCAACAAGAACATACCGAGATCATGCAACAATAGCCAAAGTTTATTGTTGGGCAGCCCGTTTTATAGGGGCTTGAAATTTCTCACGCTTACATATCTGCTTGGGTAAAGGTCTCAGCTCTGCCCAGCTCACTGGCCAATGGTACGGATGCATTCATACTTCAAAGGGACTGGCCAAGGTTCCCTGTTGGAGTTTGAATCTGACCTATTAGTAACATGGCTGGGGACTTGTTTACTTCTAACTAGCTTGCCTGGTTGAGTAAGTCTCTGTCATGGCCAAATTATCTGTGCAACTATAGATGAGCTACCGCTGTCACAGCAGTGGAATTCCAGAATCAGGGAAAACCCAAGCCAAATAGTGACTGGAGTGCAGAATTGGGAAAAACCCAGGTCAGATCACATGGATGCATTCTAGAATGAGGGAAAACAGACTGAATTATACCTAAATCTGGAATAGAGAAAAAATTGGAGTGGGTCATGCCTAGGATCTGGAATGGGGGAAAACCTGGACAAGATCAAGATTGGAATCTGGAACCGGAGAAAACTTGGGCTGGATCTGTGCCATAATTCAGAATGGTAGAAACCCTGAGAAGATGGCACCCAGAAGCCAGAATTGGAGAAAATCCAGTCCAGATTGTGTCTAGAAGCCAGAACAGAGGAAAATCTGGTGCAAATCAAGGCCAGGATATAGACTGGGGTAGAACACAGGCAGGACTGCACCCAAAGTCCAGTATAGGGGAAAACCCAAGCAGGATTGTGCATGGACTCCAGCATGAAAAAAAACCAACTCAGCCCAGATCAAGGCCAGAATGCAGAATGAGGGAAAACCTGGACAGAATTGCACCTGGAGTCTGGCTCAGGGGATGCAGAAACTTCGGTGGGATTGCACAGAGTCCAGCATAGGGCAGGGCAAAACCCACTCTGGTTCTATACTGGAATACAGAATGAAGAAAAACCCAAGAGGGATTGCACAGGGAGTCAAGGGTGGGGAGGAGAACCAGAGGCATGAACATGCTGTAAGTCTGGCACAGGGGAGAAAACCCAGGCATGATTGTGCATGCAGTCCACCATGGAGAAAAAAACCTGTGCTGGATCAAGACTGGAGTGCAGAACAGGAATAAAGCCAGGTGGGACTGTATGCAGAGCCCAGTGTAGGAGGGAAAAAACAGTTGGGATCATACCTGGAGTCCAGCACAAGGAGAAACCTGGGTGGGAACACCAGTGGAATTTGGCACTGGGGGGAAATCCAGGAGGGATTAAGGCCAGAATGCAGAATGGAAGAAAACCCAAGCAAGATAATGCATGGAGCCTGGCAGATAGAAGAACACTCAGGCAGGATTGTGTGCAAAGTCGTGGTTTGGCCCGGAAATGTGTTTCTGGAAAGGTCTAGGTTGGGTCAATCAGTGGCCAAATTCAAAATTGGCATGTGATGTGGCCACTGAGGATCTGGATATGCCTCTGAGAACACACGGGGGTTAAAAGCAGGAGATTCCCAGAAAACTTCCTCTTTGGGAATCCGGCGTAGGTGAGTAGAGTCCGACCTCTCCCCTGCCCAGCTGCGTCTGGGTGGGGCAGGGGGAGGCCATGACAGGGAGGAGGCCGGGAGCCCCAGAAGGTGCAGAGGTGGAGGAGAACATGCAGGGGTTGATGAGACTTGGGATGTCTGGGCAGCCCCCCCGGAGAGAGGGACAGAGATTGTGCTGGCAGCTCAGCCGGCCAGAAGCGGGGATGCGGCGAGAGAAGGTGCCTGGCAGCTGTGGGAGTCCTGGACAGGCAGAAGTGAAGATTTTAACCCCTTTGTAGACTAATAGAAACCTTACAAATACTGAATCCTCTTGAATCAGGATGAGGTGAGAGACAGATGAGAGATGGGCAAGCGTGAGGAAAGCTGGAAGAGGAGAGAAGAATCCTGAGTGGAAGAGATGATGGAGTGGCCTTGGGCTGGACTCTTTCTTGTATAGCCATGGACAGACCCGTGGTTTTTCCCTGTGACCCAGAGACTGTATTTAGGGGGAGGCAACACCCGAGAGTTAAGAGTGAAGCAGCGGCGTGAACAGAAACAGCTGAAGGGGGTGTGAGATGCCCTCTGTCTCCACGGAGAGGAAGATCTCTGCTCATGAGGCCCCTCGGCCCCAGGGGGTGAAATCTGGGGGGGACTGGTGTCCCAAAGTTGAGAGACTGCTGTTTCTGGAAGTGGGTGGAGCATCTTTAAACGGGGAGCCCTAAAAGCAGTCCTGGCCCGTGTCCAGTGGTAAGAGCACTGGGCATGGGGGGGAGAAGTCATGAGGGCCGATGTTCTCTGTGCAGGGCCATGGGTGACACGGAAGCACAGGAGGGTTTTAATTGTGCTTCCGGGGGAAGCCTATGAGGCAAGGGAGGACTTCTTTCTCTCCCTGATGGATTTGAAAGTTATTATTTGAGGGGTGGTGAATCTGTGGAGAAAAGGGAGGGGGAGGAGGAATGTATTTGGAAAGTTTTCATGCTTAGCTTTGTATGTGTTCCTTTTTAGATTTGTAATGAATAAAGTGTTGTGTTTTTCCCTCCATCCCCGAATGGGAGCCTGCTTTGTTCTGTTCCCGGGTCACATCTCACAGCAACCATTTTTGGAAATATACCCTTCATGGGGACCCTGGCATTGTGCTAGGGTCAAACCATGACAGGATCATACCTGGAGTCCAGCACAAGGAGAAACCTGGGTGGGAACACCAGTGGAATTTGGCACTGGGGGGAAATCCAGGAGGGATTAAGGCCAGAATGCAGAATGGAAGAAAACCCAAGCAAGATAATGCATGGAGCCTGGCACAGATAGAAGAACACCCAGGCAGGATTGTGTGCAAAGCCCAGCATGGAGGGGAACATCCAGGCACAATCACACATGGAGCCTGGCACAGGGGCAACAACCTGGAGGAATAGTGCTCTTAGCCTGGGACAGGGGGTAAACCCAGGAAGGATCATGAATGGAGTCCAGCACAGAGGAAAACCAGGACAGGAACAAGAACAGAATGTAGAATGGAGGGAAAAACCCAAGCAGGATTGCATGCAGAGTCTAGCAGAGAGAGGGCGGGGTGTGGAAACCCATGCAAGAGCATGGGCGTAGTACAATACAATGGAAAACTTGGAGGGAATCATGCATGGTCTCCAGTATGTGGGACAACAGGGGGAGGATCACACATGATCCAAGACATCCAATGCACATGACAATACAGGGAGGACCACACAAGATCCAAGACACAGGACAATGCATGGAATCCCATGCATGGGACAACACAGGGAGGCTCACACAGTGAATTCAGTATGTGGGACAATATGGGGAGGCTCTTGCATGGAATCTGAGCCAGGGGACAATGCAGAGAGTATTGCTTGCAAAATTCAATGCATGGGACAATGCAAGGAGGATTGCATGGGGAATTCAATGCACAGGACAATGTGGAGAAGATCACATGCAGCCTCCCATACACAAGGCAGCTCAGAGGTGGTTATGCGTAGGCCCAATACGTGGGACAATGCAGAGAGGATAGTGTATGGCATCCAGTATGCCAGAGAACATGGAGAGGTTCTCACAGAATCTCCAATATGCCAGAAAAGGCAGAGGATTGCATACAGGATACAATGCATGGGATAATGCAGAGAGGATTGTGCATGGCATCAAAGATGTAGGACAACCCAAAGAGGATCACGAGTGGAAACGCATGCATGGGACAACTCTGAGAGGCCTACGCACAGCATCCAATTCACAGGATAATGTGGAAAGGTGTGTGCTGCATCCAATAATCCAGAGAGCATGGCAGGTTGGGTGTGCAGCCTCCAATATGAGGAACAACCAAAAGAGGCTCACATATGCACCAATAAACATGACAACGTGGAGAGACTCATGAGCGGCCACAAAGACATGATACAACCCCAAAAAAACCTCACAAGCAGGGACTCACAGAAACTCTCCCAACACCATTTGCTGCTTCTCTCTCTGCCAGGGCTCCAAGAAGCTCTGGGTCAGTTAATGTCTAGTGACCTCAAGAGATAAAAAGGCGCAATTACTACTCTTCATTATTGCCACGAGCTTTGGGTTCATTGGCAGGCAAGTCTTCTGTAAATATAAGGAGATGGTCCTCAACTTGCTGGAGCTGATTTGTCTACTCCCTGTTCTGCTCTCACAAACCCTTACACCATTCTTCAAAACTCAGCACTGCTGGACATGTACAATAGAACAGCAGTTTATCCATGTGAGAAATGTGTCGCTATTGAGCTCCACATGGCACAAAGCACCAGGGTTCAGTCAGAAGGCTGTTTAGACTTGTTTATTAAAGCAACATGTTACTTTTATAGTTTTACAAGATGTTTCCATTTACTTAATGAACACATACACTGCCCATTGGTCATAAAAAAGAAACAAAACTTTCAATAGGTGAAAGGAGCCACGCCACTGTGTAAGCCAACCAAAGTCCAGATCTTCTTGCTTACACTTTTCTTTCTCGTTCCTCAAGTTGTCATGGTGACATGATCGGTCCTAAGGACGTGATTCATGAAGGTTTTTTTTCACTGATCTCAGGGTGCAAAAACTGACACGACAAAGGATTTTGCAGTAAAATCAAAACAAATACACTTTTATTGAATAGCCACAGGAAAAATGTGTTAGGGAGAAGAGGAATTAAGAGAAGGGAAAGAATAAGAAAAAAAGAGAAAAAGAGAGGAAAAGCAAGGAGGTGTATAGCTACCAGACGTGCGGATGACAAAGTCCCTCGAAGTCCAGACGACGAAGAGCCTGTCGTCTTCACGTCAGGGGAGATCTCCAGGGGATCAGTCAGGTCTAACCTCTTTTATAGTCCTTTTGAATGGGGAAAGGAGACACATTTCAAAATAGTCTATTGATAAAGGGTACAAGGAGTCCATCAGTAGTCCATCAGCAGCAGGCGTTGTCAGCAGCAGATGTCGTAGGCAATAACCATTGTCTTTTTGGTCCAATGGTCACTTGCAAAACTTGCTTTGGTCCCCACGCACACCTTCCCTCACCCTATGGTGGGGATTTCAGTCTCAGTTCTTTAGGGAAGAAGAGGGGAGCTTTTCCATGTAGGGGTCGCATGTCCCAGTCCTTGAGGGGAGAACCTTCTCCCATCTCAGTCCCTCTGTCACGGTGGTTGATGTACGGTGAATGAGGGCTCTTTTTGTGGTGACCACCGAGAAGGTCATTCCAGGGAGAAAGACCAGCCAAGTCAGGAGGGTGGAGAAATTCCAGCACTAGCGTTGCTAGGTGATGCAGGCGAAGGAGAGCACACTGCCCCTTCTCGGGTGCAGTGTTGTTCCATGAGTTGAGCAAACACACCCGTAGACAATAATTTGGCTTGGTGGACCAGTCAGACCTGGATTTTCAGAACAGGATCTTTTCCTTTCCCCAGTGGTCTTAGCTTTCATGACGATCAAGAGGCAAAAAATGAGGGAAGTTTCGGACAGACACTCACACATGGTGATAGCTTTGGTAAATTCCTTGAGAGAGATATGAAGTTTTCCTTATATTCAGGAAGCCTTCGCTGGCTCATAAGAACAACACAGAAATGTCTATCCCACAGAAATGCTGCTAATTTTCAAGAATTTTAAAAGGTTTATTAAAACCTTATCAAACTTACAACAGAAGACTGAATAGAGAAAATAAACAATGCTCTGGGTCTTTCCACCATGTGTTCATCCACACAATGGGTGTTCCACCTTTTAACCCTTTGGCCTCTTCCAAAGTTCTATCCATTGACACTTTCTTCGCTGTCCAGTGGTGGAGATCCCTTCCTGACATTTTGATTGGAGGTCAGATGTTGCTGTAATAACAAGTCAACCTTCCCAAATGCCCCAGCTTTCCCCGTCATCCCTTGAGAACAATGCAAAAAGGGGGGAGGGGGAGGGGTGTAACTATAAATGTATAAAACTTCTTTTATCATACTCATAATATTTGCCCTTTAATTGTCAGAGTCAACCATTTCATTACTCATTTATCACAATCCCCCCTTTCCCTTCTCTGTAAGTCATTTGGCTCAAACAATTAACTCAAAAAATTTTTTTAAATCTCTCTTAAAATATTTATACTAGCATCTGTTGGTGTGGGCAAGGACAGTGGGAACCAGAGAAAGAAAGAAAAAAATCCTAGATTTTCCCTATACACACTTATTTGGAATTAACAAAAGGACATCACAGAGGTCCAGTATGGCTTTCACTCCCATCTACCTTGCCAATGGGGTTGCTACCCATAGTACGTGTATCCTAGTAGTAAGTACAGAGGCCAATTTGGTCGTACCCTCCAGTCTCTTTTGCATTAAAAGACAATTGAGGAATTATAGAGGTTCAGCATTGTGGTAGATTTTTTTTTCTGTTGTAATGTTAAGGTGTTCCTTATTGTGAGTTTATAGTGGTTTGTTCCATGTACCCCATTTGGTTTCCCCAGTGGTTTTGCCCTGAAGTTATTTACTACTGTTTTCCTGCCTAATCTTATGTCAGTCCCCATGTCAATCTCCCTTGCACCTCCCTGATTTCCAGACCCTTCCCTGCCAATCCTGAAAGTACTGCCCTTTTCCTTTGTTCATCAAACGTAATCCCACCCCTTTCTCTAGAACCTTCCTTGTCTATCACCCTTCCCTCAAAGTTCCATTGGTGTGCCAAGGCTGATCCCCTCCCATGTTGTCCCCTATTGGTTACCTAGAATCTGATTCCTGCCCTACGCTCCTCCCCTGCTGTTCTACTATTGGTTATCCTCCCCTAGTGCCCTCCCCTATTCTTAAGTTGCTGTTACCCTGTTGGAGCTTTGTCACTTGGCTTTGGACTCTCTGAGGGATTAAACCCTGTTGAGAGTTTATACAGGTGGCTCCTCTCTCGTCTCCGTTGTTCTGGCTTCCTCAACTTGGGATTCCTATCACAAGCTGGACAGAGCAGCTTTGCTGCCTCTGGGAGTTAGGCAGCTCTGCTCTACTGCCACCCAGACTGGCCCGAGGGGCGGATAGTGGGCAGCCACTCTTGGCACGGGCGAGGGGGTGATGGCTAGCTGGAGGATCGCCAAGTGGCTGTCACAGTATGGCCTTTTTGTCCCTACCTTACCATGCTTACAGGGTTGCTACCTGCAGCAGGGCTATGGAAACTTCTTAGCAGCGAACAAGGGGTCAACCCAGTCTCGCCCTCCTTCCTTTGTCTTATTTTACTTGTGGTTCTTAAGGAAGCTGTCTCATTACCTTTTACGATTGCTTATGTACTTCCCCATAACAGATGCTTGTAATTCTCACCTATTAAAACTGAAAAAAGTTATTGAGCTGGCTGGTGGAAACTTGACTCTACTTTTTGGGTATCTTGTTGTTTTTCTGGTTGTTTCTCAGTCTCTGCTTGAGAGTCAATCATGTCTCATGCGGTTTGGATGTTATAGTCCATTCTTTGGGTTCTTCTGCTGGGCCTTCAGAGCTGTCAGCATGAGTCCATCCCTGCTCTGCAGTTCACACAGCCAATTCGGTGGTGAGCAGTACCTGAAGGAGACCTTCCCACTGAGGTTAGCAGCTGATCTCTCCATGACTTGATCATCACCCAATCCCTGGGGTTAATATTATGAATTCTGAAATCCAGGGTGGTAGTTTGAGGAATTGCCCCCTATTTCTTAGCCCTTCTAAGGTTTGTGCTTTAGACATACTATATCTCTTGGCACTGACTTCCCCTTCCTCATAGGTGGCAACCTTCTGGTGTGAGGTTAAGAACGTAACTCAAACATGATTTCATAGGGTGACACCCCTGGATCTGACCAGGGTTGCTTTCTAATTCTTAATAAAGCTAAGGGAGATATTTTATCCATGACATTTGGGTTTCAATGATTAGCTTAACTAGAGTTCTTTAAAGAGTTTGATTCATTCTCTCAACCTGACCAGAACTCTGTGGATGCCATGGAGTGTGTAATTTCTATTTTATTGCCAGGGCTTGAATAACTTTCTGCAATATTTCCAATGTGAAATAAGTTCCCTGCTCTGAATGATTGATTCTACAAGTGTTTTACTCACAACATTGGCATTGTCTTTAACAGTGGATACCTCTACCTGATGAGTCAAGTGATCTACTATCACTAGCAAAAATTTCTACCATTTTACTTAGGGAAGCTCAGTAAAGTCTACTTGGATGTTTTGAAAGGGCCGTAAGGCTAGTCCTTGCTGTCCTCTGGGTGTTTTCCTCATGACCTTCTTATTTACTTGTTGACACATCACACACCATTCAGTTACTTGCTTTGCTATCCTGAAAATTCCTTTTCATGGATCAGTCCCTTTCCTTTTGAATTTAATAGTCCCCTCTCTTCCCAAATTTTTCCGAAGGTATGCACTACTCCAAAAGCGTATTTTGAGTCTGTACATATTGTTTCTCTTTCCTGTGTTAATATTTCCAGAGTTCGCTTTAGGGCATACAACTCACATGCTTGGGCTGATCAGCTGGAATGTAATTTTGCCTTTTCTATGGCTACTAACCCTTCATCCATTCTAGCATACCCCAATACCCGGTGCCCGTGGATTACCCATGAAGATCCATCAATGTGCAATCATTTTCCACCTTGGAGTGGTTGATCTGCTAGGTCCTCTCTTACTTTAGTTTGATAGTTTATAACTTCTAGGCAATTATGTATTAATTCCTCGTCTGGTTCTCCATATAAAAACTGGGCAGGGTTGAGTTGGTTACTCAAGATTAGCTCGAAATCACTATCTATTAAGATGGTTTCATACTTTAGCACTTGGGAATCAATGAGAGTATCCTTTTAGCTTAGGATACTTCTGAGTGTGGGTATGTATTTTCAGTTTTCCCCCAAAGGTTAATTTTTTGCATTTCTCTATGAGTACGGCAGTTGCTGCCACCACCTGAATGCAGGTTGGCCACCCCTGGCTGACAGGATCTAGCAGTTTTGATAAAAAGGTCCCTGGTTTCCTGGATCCTCTCAAGTCCTGGGCTAATACTCCGTGAGCTAACCCTTTTTCTGTATCTACAAACAGATAGAAGGGTTCGTCTAAGGCAGGGAGACTCAGTGCCAGTGCATGGATTAATTTTTGCTTTACACCTTCAAACTTTTGCTCATTGTCTTCTTCCCACCTAATCTCTTCTTCTACTAACTTTTCATACAAGAACCTGATGGCCTGCATGTATCCTTCAGTCTGTAGCCTACAATATCCCAACAAGTCTTAGAAACCTTCTAACTTCCTTCTTAGTTTTTGGCTGTGGAAGTGAAACTATCCCCATAATTCTGTCAGGGTTCAGTCCCAGCTTCCTTGACAAATCACATTTCCTAGGTATTTTACTTCATGCTCTACAACTTGGAGTTTCCCTTTTGATACCCGAAGTTCTTGGTCCCCCAGAAAATTTAACAATGCTATCTACGGTGGATTCCCAAACTTCTTTCTCTTCCCATCCTGGGAGAAGCAAATCATCTACATATCGGACAAGTTTTGTCTCAGGCTTGATGAAGAAGGGTTGTAGTACTTCTCCTAGGGCTTGACCAAATAGGTTTGGGAATTCAGAAAACCCTTGGGGTAACCTAGTCCGCCAAAGCTGTTGCTTCCTCCTGGAATTGGGGTCCTCCCATTCAAAGACAAATATATCCCTACTTTCCTCTGCCAGTGGGCAAGCCCAAAAAAGCATCTTTTAAGCCTACCACACTAAACCACTGGTGTGCTAGGGGGATACTGCTCAGTAGTGTATGGGGGTTAGGCACTACTGGGCACTGATTCACTGTTCTTTTGTTCATTTTTCTCAAAAGCCTGTAAGTCCCGTCTGACTTCTTTACTGGTAATATGGGTGTATTATGGGGGGACATACATGGTTCTAAGGTCCCCTCCTCAAGTAGGTCATGGATCACCATCTGCACTCCTCATCTCCCTTCCAGGGAGAGTGGGTATTGTCATACCCGAACTGGATGGAACCTGAACCTATTTTTATTACTATAGGTTTCATGTCCAGTTTGCCTTGATTTTTTTGATTTTGCCCACACCATCTCATGAATTTTCTCCTCATCCTCTTCTCTTAATTGGAGAAGCCTAACTACCATTTTTGCTTCCTCTGGGAGTACTCCAATGTCTAACTGCACCTGTAAATCATGTCCTAACAAATTGCACCCTACTTCTGGAACTAATAGAACATCAACAACATTTTCCAAATTAAACCAGTTACTTTGTGCCCATTCTTCTCCCCCTGGAGAAGATTTGGCATTATGTTTAGCTAGTAGAGCATGAAATTCAGCTTTAACTTTTGTGCTAGAGTTTTCAGTCATTTTGTGAAGGCACCAAAACCATGACAGGGAGGTATAAACTTAAGTTACACAACCACATAGCCTTTGCTGTGTTTCCCTTTGCTTCCCTGGGTGGGTGAAGAGACCAAATCTGCCTGGGAGGTTCTGCTTAGTTACTCCAAGTTGTCCCTTCACTTCCCAGACAGTCCAGATTCATACATACACAAAACAGTTTCCTCTTTTTGCACTGTGAGGTCTTTTGTGAAATTCTGAAGACAGAGCCCTCAATTGAGTATGGGCATGCTTTTTCACCTAAGCGTGCACAGTTTGCGGGAAATTCAAGTCACCCCCTTTCTGGAGTGAAATATCCTTCCCCTGTTACAGTCTACACACAACCCTGAAAACCCCTCTGTCTATCAGAATCCTGGCCGTGATGCCAATTTATTGTCATGATCTGCTAGTACAGACAGGGGTCATGGTGGTTCATTAACTGATCTCAGAGTGCAAAAACAACGCAGAGGGGATTTCATTCTTGATTAAAACAAATTCACTTTTTATTGAGTGCCCACAGCAAATATGATAGAAGGATTATAAAGGAGATAAAGCATAGAGAGAGAAAGAGGGGGAGGGGAATATAGCTACCAACGGAGAGAGGAAATCCTCGTGGTCCAGCCAATAGATCCATCTTGTCAAGTCAGGGAGAATCTCAAAGTCTTGGTTAACTCAGGGGTGTATTATAGTCCTCTGCCCAGCGGGGAACAGGTAAAAGACAATGAAGAATAAATCCATTGAGAACAAGTACGGACAGTCCAGGACCCATTGTTTCAGGATTGGTTTCTATGGGAAACCAGTCTTGGTCCAGTGAACACATCTGCAGGCAACACTTGGTAGACATCTCGCTTCAGTCCAGCCAGGACTCCTGTGTCAGAATTATAGGGATCTCAGTCTCAGTCCTTGGGAGGGAGCTTCAATCTCCATCCGTCATGGTGGTTGTGAGGCAGATGAGGGATTTTCCGTGGGGGATCACCAAAGTTACCCCAGAAAGTTTATTTGGCCAAGAGGTGGGAAAATTCATGGGCTATTGTGATGAGCGGGTATCGTGAAGCAGGTGTAAGCATACAGAGCAAGCCACTCCTTGCCAGGCCCTGCTTGAAGCAGTGTTCCATGGCGGTACAGCAAACACATTTGCAAACAATCACTTGGCGAGCATCAACCTCAGTCAGGCCCAGAACTTCAGTCAGGGTCTTCAGAGTCTTAGTCTTTGTCTTTGCAACGATCGTGAGGCAAATGAGGAAAACTTCAGACAGTCTCTTACATCTGGACCACTCCTGCAGAGTGTCAGTCAGAGCCTGCTGTCCTTCTCTGCCAGCTGCCTATTGGCAGTTTATGTGGCTCAAGTATTTTGTGGTACATTTCTTGCTGTTTTCTCATGCCAAACATCTTAACCATTGAAGGTGTCCCGTTTCTCTTTCTGGAATACAGCTAGAAAGATCAGTGTCATTGCTGACAAGCTGCTATTCTGAGAGGTGTCCAGCTGAAAGTCCTATATCAACTGATTTGCTCTGTCACTTTAATATGGCATGACTTCAGCCACTTACAGTTTCAGCACCTGAAGTTGCCCAGCCCTAAAATTCTTTCCCCTTTGTATGGTTATGCTCCTTGGCAACTGGCATTTTTAAGTACATGAAAAAACATGCAGAAAACATGAAAACCATGAGAAACTATGCAGAATTTGCACTGAGATGATGCCAAATGAGTCAAACCGGTAGATTAACTAGGGCATGCAAAGCAGAGAGGGGGGAATGAGAGCTCAAGAAGAGAGTACACAAGAAGAGAGTACAATCTACTTTTTTTCTGCAATAGGGCTAACATTGTAGAAATCAAAATGAACACAAATCCTCCTAGGGGTAATTCTTGCAAAAGACAAAGGCTTGCAAAAGACAAAGGCTTGAAATATTTAGCTTTGCAATATCAACTCAGTCACAAATGGAACTGCAGGAGGGAGCCACCATTCTTACGATTAACCTTGACATATGTATAACCTCTCATGGGGATCCATCTTTGTCATGCACATCACATTTGATAAGAGAAGGGGCACTGCTGAATGGCTTCAGTGAAAAAAATCTTAAATGCACTCCAAATGGAATTAGGGTCCAAAGGAGTGAGTGTTTCACGAAAGCCTGAGATATTGCCTGTGATGAGATCCCTTCTAAGAGGTTCATTTAAGGTAACAAATTCTCCATCTAAATACTGGCAGATTAGTCAGAGGAGAAAAGCAATCTTTTAAAATGGTCCTTTGGGAAGACGGGGCTTGCAGGGAATTTAGTGCTTGCTGGTATATTGCCTACATTCCAGGAAAAAGTATTAAATACTGAAATGCAACCTATGGAAGATGAAGTCTGTGAATGTGAAAGTCCAGTGTAAGGCAATCTCAGAAAGCAGCCCATCAAAGCCCTTGAAATGCCAACACACCAGTTGTGAGTTGGCAGTGCATGCCAGTTTTTAGCAAACCACAGCAAAATGCAGATGATGGAATGAGACCATTAAGTCACATACAGTATGAGGCAGTATATAAGAGGAAAGCAGCTGAGAGCGTCAACCCTGCTAAGCAGTCTCAGTATTCTTATTGACATTAGCAGAAATTTGAAATGAGTCTATGAGAATTACAAACGAGGCAAAAGAAAAGGGAATGATGACTACTCTGGTATGGTGTTTCCTAACAGGATTCTTCAAAATGTAAAGCTTGTATCATCCTTTAAACTGAAGGAAGATATTAAAAAGACACTAAGGAAATGGCATCAAATGCTAGAAAGACTGTGCGCAGTGTACTTCTAGACAGAAATGCCACTGATGGAAAACTGACTAAAGTGGCACCAATGCAGCAGCATTGTACTAAACCCCAGAAATGTCCACTGCTTCACTGTCTGCCATACCGCTAATATTCACATAGCAGCTCTGCAACATTCTTACTGATCATTTCCTTGGCAAACTGGGAGTGAGGGTCCGTAGTGACACAGAGCCCAGGCAGGTGCAAAGGAGAGCTGCTTTTTTGCAAAAAACAGGCTTTTGAAGTAGTCAGGCCTTTATCAGTTACATAGCTTTAAGCCATAACAAACATAATTCAACCAACCACCATACACCATGCTGTGAACATGCTGTGAACACGCAACGGTTATAGAACTTGTTTATCTACCTCTAATTCAGCTGTGTCACTTCCCCATAGTCCTTTTCTACTTAGCAAAAGTAACAGGCCTCAGCTGTGGTTTTGCAAGGCCTTCCTTTTGTAAGGTTATACCTGTACACAACAGCAAACCACTAGTTTCTTCGGTGCCAAGAGTTTAGATAGACAGTTTGCATCTGCCCTTCCAGTGAAACATAATGGGGAGAGAAAATCCTGTTAGAGATGTTCAGTCATTCCATTATCTAGACAGGCCAAATAAAAAGACAAGCAAGCTATAGGATTGTGTACTTGCTCTTACAAAACACCTGCTGGCCTGTACTAGCAGATCGTGACAATAAATTGGCATCATGGACAGGATTCTGATAGACAGAGGTGTTTGCAGGGTTGTGTGTAGTCTGTAACAGGGGAAGGATGTAGGCCAGTAACAGCCACTCTCCTTTTACAGCTGGTATACTGCAGCCACCAGACCTGTGCTCTGTGGCTTGGTTCTTCGACTCTTGTAACCAGTCCTGCTTTTACTCTGCTGGAGGGGAATAGGCATCTATTTCTCGCACAGATCATTGTGGCAGCAGCGAAGGGCTCTAGCGCACTGCTTCTGCCAAAAGACACTTCGGTCAGGCACTTATATTCTCAGCACTATATAGCCCCATATTCTGCGTCTCTTGTCATCTGAATCATACTGAAACAAACTTTGAGCAGTTCATAAATTTTAAAGTAGCTAAGATTTTAGTTAGAGATAAGCTGTAGCCATGATATTTTATGAAAAATCCTTTCCTAGGATTTTTCCCATCCTGAGGAGCTGAGAGCCTCAGGAAAGAAATGTAAACAATAACTATCTGCTGCTGTGGAATGCAACAGGTGCATCTTCCATTGGTCCATGTGGATTGTTTTCAATTAGTGACCAATCACAGCCACCTGTGCCAAGGCTGTGAGCAGTCACAGGATTTTGTTATGCATTCTATTCTGTTCTTGGTCTTTGTAGCCTTCTGATCTTTCTTCTCTCTCTGTTCTTTTAGTATAGTTTTAATGTAGTATTTTAGTATATTATATAACATAATAAATCAGCCTTCTGAGAAAAATGGAGTCAAGCCTCATGTCCTCACACATGGGATGTTCGCCTAAACAATAAGCTTTATTTGAGTTTATTAAAATAAATAGGTAGGCCTTGATGAAGTTAACAGTTAGTAGTTAACTAATAATTGATTGCTTGTCAACACAGTGTTTGGTTAGCTGGGTTTATAATGAAGAATGTAGAAACTGACAAATAGCTTTTAGTAACATAAGACAATTCTGGGCCTCCTCTCTTCTGAAACCAATTGAAGACAGGGAATGGGAGTTCTACCAAGGGTTTATTTGTCATATTTGCATTGAAAAGGTAGAAAGGTCAGAATGAGGAAGACTTCATTTACTTTCTCATTTTGGGACCCCTCCCCATGAAAGGGACCACGGACCCATTTCAAGGAACAAACTACGCATGTTTAATAGCTTTTGAACTAATTAGCATACGAAGTGGAGAGTGGGATATACCAACATTATGAATATGTATTTGTATTTTGGGTATTCAATACTTGTATAGATAAGGGTCTGTAATCACTGGTAAATTGCAGTGTGCATTTGGAAGCTGTCCCACATGCTGCCCAGTGTTGCAATAAATGTACGCTTTCTACCTTTAAACTGTTAGAGAGTCTTTGTCCGTCACAGTTGGATATTGGTACTAGATCAATATCCATATTTCTTTAATCAATACTGAAAAGCATTTCACAGAGAGAAAATGTGCCAAGACAACAGTCTTGGCTGGAGCGTACCCCTAAAACTGGTGGAAATTTGTATTTGCCCCACATTCAAGGGGCAGTCCTCTTTCCTATGCAATCTGCAAACTGATGCAGATGGCAGTGCTCTCTGCCCGGTCCTTCTTATCTTGAAGTATCAATGCACACATTACAGCCCCGTAAGGACAAAAGATCCGGAGGGATGTCACAGTTCATTCGTGCAGCACAGATGCTGAAAAGTGGCAAAGCTGAATGCCTTCACTGAGCTCCAGTTCTGTGCAGATGACAGAATGAAGTGGCAGAGTACCAGGATGTTGTGCGCAGTGTACCTCATTGCAGAAGTTGAGAAAGAGCTCGTTCACAGTCAGGTGAGGATATGTTTGTAGCCATATAATATTCTAATCCAATGGACAGTCACCAGAGAGTATGTTTTGCTTTTCTAAACTGTCACCTTTACTTCTTTCTGCTGCAATGTGGATACTTTTGCCCAATAAAGTCTGATTACATGTGCACATCTATGTCTCTATTGTGATATCTAAACTCTCAACTTATTCTATTACAATCACATGACTATATTAATATACTATAAAATGCTTTGTTATCTAATACAGTTTCTTACTTACTGATATAGAAACATAAATTGATGATTTCTATGTTCAATGTCTGTGTACCATGCTTCCACATCAATCTAGCCTTCGTCAAAGGCTGTAAATCAAACCCCCTTGAGTCTCTGAAGATTTCAATCTTTCCGATTCCCACACCTCTTCCAATGCTTTCAGGAAATTCCAACGACAGTGCTTTTTACTGTCTTATAAGAGGTTTCTGGCAGCTTTAGTTATGTAAAAATCCAGAAAAGTTTGCAAATTTATACCTTCTCAGGCCACTGTCGTCAGGGACAAGTGGCTGCAAATGGCAGCCATTTTTCCAAGGGAAACAGAAGTCATTTTCCCAGGGTCTGGGTATCAGATGACAGGTGCTTTTTGGGGCTCTGAGGACTTGCAGGGGCCTACTTTCTGGCACCTTCAGTTTTGTAAAAATCCAGCAAAGACTGGAAATTTCTAGTTTGACAGCCCGCTGTCCGGAAGAGGGAGTGGCTGCAAATGGAGGCCATTTCCCAAGGGAACGAGAAGTCAGTTCCCCAGGGTATGGGTATCAGAAAAGAGGTGGCTTTTGGGACTCTAAGTACTTGCAGGGTCCTCGTTGCTGGCAGCTGTAGTTTTGGAGAAATCCAGCATAATTTGGAAATTTCTGTCTTGGGTGACCAGGCTCGGCCATGGCAAGTGGCCGCAAAGAGAGGCCATTTTGCAGGGGAAAAAGAAGTCATTTGGCCAGGCTCTGGGCATCAGATGAAAGCTGGCCTTTGGGGCTCTAAGGATCTGGATTGGCCTCGATTCTGACCACTTGAGTTTTGGAGAAATCTAGCAAAATTTGGAAATTTCTGCCTTGGGTAGGCAGGGTGGGCCAGGGCGTGTGGCCGCAAAAGAATCCATTTTGCAGGGGAAAAAGAAGTCATTTGGCCAGGCTCTGGGCATCAGATGAAAGCTGGCCTTTGGGGCTCTAAGGATCTGGATTGGCCTAGATTCTGACCACTGTAGTTTTGGAGAAATCCAGCAACATTTGGAAATTTCTGTCTTGGGTGGGCAGGCTTGGCCATGGCGAGTGGCCGCAAAAAGAATCCATTTTGCAGGGGAAAAAGAAGTCATTTGGCCAGGCTCTGGACATCAGATGAAAGCTGGCGTTTGGGGCTATAAGGACTATTTGGGACCTAGATTCTGACCACTGTAGTTTTGGAGAAATCCAGCAAAATTTGGAAATTTGTGTCTTGGGTGGCCAGGGCGAGTGGCCGCAGAGAGGGTCCATTTTGCAGGGGAAGAAGAAGTCATTTGGCCAGACTCTGGGCATCAGATGAAAGCTGGCGTTTGGGGCTATAAGGACTATTTGGGACCTAGATTCTGACCACTGTAGTTTTGGAGAAATCCAGCAAAATTTGGAAATTTCTGTCGTCGGTGGGCAGGCTCGGCCAGGGCGAGGGGCCGCAAAGGGAGGACATTTTGCAGGGGAAAAAGAAGTCGTTTGGCCAGGCTGTGGGCATCAGATGAAAGCTGGCATTTGGGGCTCTAAGGATCTGGATTGGCCTGGATTCTGACCACTGTAGTTTTGGAGAGATCCAGCAAAATTTGGAAATTTCTGTCTTGGGTGGTCAGGGTGGGCCAGGGCGAGTGGCCGCAAAGAGAGGCCATTTTGCAGGGGAAAAAGAAGTCATTTGGCCAGGCTCTGGGCATCAGATGAAAGCTGGCGTTTGGGGCGATAAGGCCGAGCTGGGATCTAGCTTCTGACCACTGTAGTTTTGGAGAAATCCATCAAAATTTGGAAATTTTGAGGTTGGGTGGTCAGGGTGGGCCAGGACCTATGGCGGCAAAGAGAGGCCATTTTGCAGGGGAAAAAGAAGTCATTTGGCCAACCTCTGGGCATCAGATGAAAGCTGGCGTTTGGGGCTATAAGGCCGAGCTGGGATCTAGCTTCTGACC